>NC_081566.1:9320223-9622105 GCF_022355385.1 Mustela nigripes
ACAGTTTCGCGCGGGCGCCCTTGTCGGGACTGCGTCTCGCGGCTCTCCACCCTGCCCCCCCCACCGTCCCCCCCCCCCCCGCCGGGCCCCCCCCCCCCCGCACACCAACCCCCACCAGCCACCCACACACACTGTCACTGTACTGCAAAGCAAAGGGTCTTCCTCAGCCTCATCGAGAGCCTAAACTTCCTGGGACCGCGGAGGCCCTAAAATCTCGTTAGAACTTGATGCTGCAGGGGATGCGATGATTTTCACGGACTCCCTTAAAAATCTAAACCTTGCCGCTGGGGCTCCCATGGAAGGAGCCCTTCTGTGGGAGGGGCTGGTCCGGTTTTTAGACCCCAGATAAGTAACCCTGGCACACCCGCCGGTCGGTGAGGGAGGAGAGCTCAGGACACGGCGGAATATGGACCCAGCTTGTCAGGAGAGAGGAAACGACATCCCAGCGTCTCCATTCCCTGCTAGTGTCCCACTGTCTGTCCCCCAAAGAACCTCTTGCTGAACAGGGAGGTGGTGGCCGGAGGTTATGTGGCCCTCGGTCCAGTTAAACTAATTTGCGCAAGAGGACAGACGGCGTGGAGCACAGGGACGGTGAGAGGACAGCAAGGCTCACCTGCTGCCCGGGAGGCAGCACCTCCATTGCCCCCTGCACCCCAGCAGGCTCCCAGAGCCAGCCTCCCTGTCCCTGTCCCTGTCCCTGTCCCCCGCCGCCACCACCACCATCTCCCAGCACAAGCGGATCTCCCTGACCGTGGCTGGGGAGACACCGCCTTGTCCTGGCTTCCACGAAGTAATAAACTCCAGCAACAGAGATGGTTTCCCTTCTCCAAGCGCCACTACTGGATCCTTCTCACTGCGCCCCCAGACACCTGCTGCGGCTCAGGCTGCTGGGACCGCTCGGGGCAGGGGGCGGATGGCAAGCGTGTATGGATTCGAGGGTCGCAGAGGTTTTCAGAGAAAACACGTGACATCCGTGAAGATGAAGTGGGATCCAGGCACTGAGTGGGAGTCCGAAATCAGCAACCCACACCCAAAATGCAGAAAGCCCACAGCCCAAGCTTCTGAGTTTCCCAGGACAGCCCCGATCTCAAGTGCTCTGTCCCCGTCAGTCGCGAAACCAGCGCAGGCTTCTGGTATTGAGGGGCGCGTCAAGGGCATCTCTAAGCTGGCCCCCGGCTTCTGGGAGCCACACAAAACCCTTCCTCGGACAGTGTCCATTCTAATTTGGGAACTGTGGCCCCATCACCAAGGGCAGTAAGAAGGAACTTTGATCTGCGGACACCAAGCAAGTCCCTAAGAGGGAAAGGGAAATGGGAGAGCTTGACCCAAGGGGTTACAGTCAAGGGGATCTCCCACGTGAGGCCAACCCTGGGCCACAGCAGCCGAGAACACGCCCCCGAGGCCACGTGGATGCGGAGTGGGCGGGGCGAAGACGCTGGGGGGCTGGGCGGTGAGCGGGGAACAGGGGGACGCAGACACCTAGCCCAAGGGGCGCCCCTGATGTTGTCACCTCAGCGAGGTGGGGTTCTAGAAAGCATAGTGTTCTACCAGATGCGAGCAGGTGGGCCCTGGGGGGCGGGGAAGGAGTGCCGGATGTCCCCCGCTTCTCTGTCTCCCTCTGTTCCCTGGAGCGCTGACCTCTAGGAACCGTAGGGTGGACTCCTGGGCTCGTCCGCTTTGGGTTGGGTTCAGGGGGTGTGAGGACTGACAGGAGGCTGGAAGGGGGGAGGAGAAAGGCCGGGACGAAGTTCCTCGGCTCCTCCCCATGGCGACCAGTCCCTCTCCGGGAGGTCTCAGCTCCTCTAGGGGGGTCTCCCCGCGCCCATCCCTGTCCCCACGCTCTTACCCCATCCCGTTTCCTCGTTGCTAGGCCCTGGGTGCTCCATCATCCCCTCGTTGGTTTCCTTAATCTGTTCACACTTTTGCTAATAGTCCCCGCAATTACTCCTTTGAATGAGCCATCTGTTTCCTGCCAGGATCCCAGTCAAGTAAATTTGGGGGAAATGCTTGAAAATTTGCAATGCTTATTAGCATCTTAAGGCTCCAAAAAGTCCTGCTGTAAAGAAACTCTTTAATTTTGTTTTAGCTACAGAATACCCCTCCCCCACAGGGAATCCCTCTTAATCCTCACAGAGGGTCAGAAATGGTCACGGGAGGAAGGAAACTTTACGAAAATTCGTTTGACCCATTGGAAGGGTAGATTCGGAAGAACGGAAATGGGGTGACCTGGAAGGGGCACGCATCACAGTCTCAGCAGGAAGGTGTGATTTAAGTCATGAGCGTGGAAAGAAGAGAACATGAAAAAATGAGGTGTTTCCAGGGTCCCTGACCTCCAGTCCCCTGGGGCTGGGCAGCCACTGTCCCCTCCGGTGAGAACGGCTCCTCTGTGAACGGTGAGCTCCCTGGTTCAGCAGCCTCGTTCTCTTTGAGGGATCTCCTCAGGGACACTTGGAGAACACGATCTGCCACCCCCCAAAACTGACAGGACTCAGGAGGATGAAATCTGGTCCTTAAACCCACGCAAAGGATGGAGGCTGGACCGTGGCTCACAAGGGCCCGCATCCATTTCTGTCACCCTGTGTTCACGTCACTGCCGAATACGTTCACCCTGGTCGAACCTTTCCCCAGAATTCCAGAGAGGGAGCTGAGAACCCAGGCCTGAAGGATGGTGGGATCCGTTCTCCATCCTTGGCAATGAGGAAAGCGAGCAGGAAGTCTGCTCAGGGCGCCCAGAGTCAGAGAGATGCCTTCTCCCCGCGACGAAGAGTCCTGGGTCAGGGTCAACCTGGCAAGTCCTCTCTACGTCGCTTGGACCCGGTGGGTGACAGCCTTCCTGGGGCAGAGAACATGGTTTCTCAAGACATCTGGTGACTGTCTCCCAGCACCCAGGGACATCCACGGGGAGGAGTGGGGAGCGGATACCTTGTAGCTAGAGTGGGCCCAGAACAAAGAGTCAAAATGATAGGCTTGGGATCAATTTTGATTGAGCCAAAGGAAATTCCTGGTATCTGTGGCAACTCTCAGAGAGACTGAATACTATGAAAATAATACTGATAATAATGCAGATCTGTCTATCACGGGCAATCGAAGATAAATCTATTCTGCCTCTATTTCCAGAGACAGCAGACCCTCTTAACTTTCCCAGGCAGAAAGAAATCTCCAGAGACCTCCAGAATGGCTGAAAGGAACAAGTCAGGAAACGACAGATGCTGGCGAGGGTGCGGACAAAGGGGAACCCTCCTCCACTGCTGGCGCGAAGGCAAGCTGGTGCAGTCCCTGTGGAACACAGCACGGAGGATCCTCAAAAAGTTGAAAATAGAGCTATCCTATAACCCGGCAATCACACTACTGGGTACTCACCCCAATGATACAAATGTAGTGATTCAAAGGGGCACGTGAACCCCCATGTTCATAGCAACAATGTCCACAATAGCCAAACTGTGGAAAGAGCCCAGATGTCCATTGACAGATGAATGGATAAAGAAGAAAAGAAGCTGTGGTGTACATATATAGAGATATATACACATATATATATGACTTAAAATATGAAATATATATATATATAATGGACTATTATTCAGCCTTCAAAAAGGATGAAATCTTCCCATTTTCAGTGATGTGGCTGGAACCTGAGGGTATTATGCTGAGTGAAATAAGGCGGTCAGAGAAAGAAAAATACCATATGATTCCACTACCATGTGGAATTTAACAAACCAAACACAGGAACAGAGGGAAAAGGAAGGAAAAATACAGTAAGATGAAAACAGATGGTTTCTTGAACTTGAGCTGAGCCCAGAGTATACAGTCACCTGTGTTAGATCCCCGGCCACAAACCCTTCCTGTCTTAAGACATGAGAACCCCATCCCATCCTCACCCCCATCTGCGAAGTCACCAAGAGCCAAGTAGCGCCCAGAGTTACGGGGAAATGGTAGGCAACAGTGATGGAAGTGCTGGGACAGACGACCCACTGTGACACTTACGGGAAGTTCACGTGTCCTCCGAGGGAAGTCCCATTTGTAGATGTGGACACTGAGGCTTCTAGGATAGAAATATCGCTAGCCAGGAAGGAGAGACAGGTGCCAAAATGAAGGCTGTGCCTAAAAGCCAAAACAGCCCCTCAGAGGCGTGGGAAACAAAACAATTCAACCAGTCGTTTTGTATCTTGTGGGTGCAACCAGCCGGGGCGGGGGGTAGACTTTAGTTTTACATGGGGCAGCCCTGGTCAGCGAAGCTCACCACAGGGTCCAGCCCCAGAAGCCTCACCTTCTCCTGGTCCCGAGGACTGGCGGCTTGGAAATCAGGACTCCGCAAACCCAGCCTCTTGCTGTGAAGGAATGGCTTTGGTCTCTCCGGGTCCTTGTGGTGCCTGAGTGTTGGGGGACCACATGTGTCTGCCCGTGGGGGCCAGACCTGGCCTCATGTCCCCTGAGGAGGACAGGACTGGAAGCCACTGCTCCTTTCTGAGATTCTGCAGGAAACACCCCACTGTTTATTTTACGTAGCCCACAGGACCCCAAGAACCTCATTAATAGGAAATGGGGCGAAGTATCTTGGGTCCGTCTTGCTAGCTCCTACCTTGGAAAGAACCAAAATCAATAGTGATCTATCACTGACCTGCCCAAGGGAACTCTGGGGGGCGTTTCAGAATCAGGCAGGAAAGGACTCTCTGTCACTTCTCTTGGGTGACGGTGATGAGGGCGCTTTGTTCTACCCCGTCAGAAATCAGTTTGGGTGGCGGAGAAGGGACAGGCTGGGAGGCCTGGGGTTGTCCCCCCCCCACACTTCTCCCTTCTCTGTGTTTTGTCACAGCCCCAAAGGGGCTCTGCAGCCTATGACACAGAGAGATCCCACCTGGATGGAGTCACGGGCTTGTGGGAGCTGGTTGGTCTGTTTTCGAGAGCAAAGCAAAAAAGCGGAGGAAAACACGGAGATCGTGTCTCATGAACAGAATCAGAGGAAGGGCAGGAGGAAGGAGAATGGAGATGGGCGGTCTGTGTCTTGCCGAGGATTAAATGCTCTGTTTATGTTTTCAACAAGTGATTTTCCATCCCGGGGTGGAGTGCTGTGTGAGGGTCACTGAGACAATCCGGCGGGCACCGGGAAAAACACAGACCCAAACAGAAGCAGGGTCATTGCGTGGGCCACTGGCTGGCCACGGCCAAGAGCGAACGGAGTCTGTCCGTGTGCGCTTTTCCTTCCTTCCCGTGTTGCGTTTGCTTCTCCACAGTGTTAGGAGCCCTCCGTGGGGGAGACTCTGTCAATCCGGCTTCCCATTTTGTCTCCTGAGAGCCGGGCCTGGGACACAGTAGGGGCTCGGTGCCTACCAGTTGGATGAAAAAAAAAGGACACAGGGCCCCACCCCGTGCCATATTCCTGCACACAGATGTGTGTGTACGGTTGTTTAGTGACGCTGAACCACACGAAGAGAGCAGAGGAAGAGGCGGCGTCCCACAGACCAGCATCGGTACCCCCACTCTGCCATCTACCAACTGCGCGATGCTAGGAGAACTTCACAGTCTCTGTGCCTCAGTTTTCTCATCTGTAAAGTGGGGAGAGAAGTCACATGAGCCTCAGCAGTGTGCAGATTATAAGAGCTTGGCACAGCCTCTGGTTCCTACTTTCTCCCCTCGCCAGAAGGGAAAAGAAGCTGGACGTGGACAGTGACTGTAGAGGGGTAGTTGAGAGGGGGGAATCCCTTCTGGGAGAGACCCAGAGCTTAGGACCACGGGGCAGGGCGAGCACGATGCCCAGTGGAGGGACAGCCTGGGGACCGGCACTCCCAGCTGCCCAGCCTAGCTCAAGGGGGAACAAACTCCTTGAAAGAAAAGGGGCTGGGGTGGTATTTTTTTTTTTTTAATAGGCATGAGAGGGACATCGAACAGAGGACGCTCACTGCAATCTCCAAAAAGCACACCCCGAGAGACAGCCATGACCCCCATGTTCTAAGCATGGAGCCTGCATGGTGCCTGTCCCAGACTCCTGGGGCTCTCCTCTTCCTGCAACAGTGTCCTAACCAGGACAGTCCTGTCTCCCAGCCTCAGGAGAGATGGGCAGGGCGGATGGAGCTGTGAACAGAGAGGGGAAGTAGGAGGAGAAGACAAGGCAGAGGCACGAAGCTGGAAGCAGGTGGCCAAGAGGGTAGGAGAGCTAAGGCGAAGTTTGGGAGAGAATGGAAGCACAGATCTGAGGCTGAGGAGTGAAACTGGGGCCACCGCTCATCCTTTGAATGTGCACATCTCCGTCCTCAAAACGGGGATGGGCAGGGCAGAGGCAGTGAGGACCCCCTCCTGCCCCCCCCCCCCCCCCCCCCATGCCGCTCACTCAGTCCCGCACAGATGTTTACTAAGCCTTTCTAAGTGCAGAGAAAGTGCTGGAGACAGGATGGTGGGCGAGGTGGACACAGTCCACGGCTTCCAGAGAGACACCTCACCTGCAAGTCACAGAAGTGCAGAATCTCTGGTAGGAAGTGCTGGGAAGGGAAGAAAGAAGGCTTGACCCAGCCGGCCGGAACAAGGGGGCCACATCCAAACTCCCCTGCTTCGCTTCTCCTCGATGACTGTAGTTTTCGGAATGGCCAGCCCTCTTCCTGGCTAGGGAGGGGCAAAGAGCTGTGTTGGACACTGGTGGTCTAGGGACCTGATCATTCGCCCTGAGGTGCATGGTCACGACTGCATGGCAGTCTCCCGGGGTCCCTGGGAAACTGAGGCCCCAGTAGGGAGAAATTTGGCTGAGACCTCACGATGAGTCAGAGGAGGAGGTGAGACCTCAACTTGGCTCTTCCTGATTCAGAAGCTCAGGGCCCTACTCCCCCAGGGTTTTCTTTCCCCAACCGATCTTCCTGGGGGCCGTGGCCAGCTTGCTGGAGGCTTCCCACGTGTCCTATGCCCTCTGGCACCCAGCCACAGCCCCTGTCCCAGAGACAGGTCCCGGGACAGCCCAAGCACCCACTCAAACCCCCAGCCCTTGGTCTGGTGGCAGGGATTCCCAGCCCCCTCCTGGCCTTGGGCAGCAACAAATATGCGGGCTTCCCCCTCCCCCACCCCTGCAGAGAAGCTGGGCGCAGCCGAGCAGCTGGCAAACACAGAAGCAACACCTGTGTGCCAGATAGCACAGCTGCATGGGAGAAACCCGATCCGTCCGCAGCGCCCGTCACATGCCATGTCCAGTTGTTGCACTCGGGGCAGGTTGGGGGAGCACCCGTGGCAGAGAGCTCCCCGCGGCCCAGGCGCCCAGCCCTCCCTGCGTCCCAGCCCGGCATCCGTTGGTTGCTCTTACTTGCACTTGGCATTTCCAGCTGGGTTCACCTTCCATGGCCTTCCGTGGGGAGACTGGGCGGGGGCAGAGCCACACCCACCGCTCACAGGAGCAAAGCTGCTTTGCGCACCCCAAGCCCTTTTCATCTTCAAAGCCGTGGCTGCCTCCTCCCTCCAAGGCCCGCACATCTGGCCAAAACGTTTGTGGACGCCGGGGCGGGTTACCTTCGCAGTCGGGGTGCCTGGGAGACACCTAGAGGCGTCCTGCGGTTTGGCTCCGCACCCCCTGCCTCATGTGGCCTGCTGGTCCCCGGGGCTGGCCACCCGTGATTTCAGAGCCCCAGGCCCCTCTCCTGGGGCCCTGTGACGACCTGCCTGTTTTCCACGGGAACTGCTTCAGGAGCCGCGGTGCATGTGAACAATCAGCCGGCATATGGAAAAGGGAGGAGACAGGAGACGGTACAGGTGCTCCAGAGGGTGGGAGAGAGAAGGAGGCGAAGAAGAAAAGAACAAATCGCTTCCGGATAGGAAGGTCCTTTGCCAGAGGGCAACTTGGCCAGGGAATAACCCACAGCCAACGAGGAGGCATTTATCCAGACGGAGGAGGGAAAAGGAGCTAAGACCCCGAAGGCCTGTGCCTACCGCTAACACGTCCACGTGTGCGGAGAGCCAGGAGGCCTGTGATGCGTCAAGCTCCGTGGGGGTTCGGCCCGCTAGGGAAAGGGAGAAGGTCACTGCCCAGGACAGACCCAGATGCTTCCCGCGCATCACCGTGTGAATTCACCGGTCGGTCAGCAAATAGTCAGTCTTCCCGCCCCCGCTGCAACCTCACAGAGTTGTTTTAATCACGATCCCCAGTTCACAGACGAGCACACTGAGGCTCCGGGAGCTAAGTAGTTTGCAAAAGGGCATCAGAATAGCAGATCAGCAGGGCAAGATCGGAGCCCTGAGCGCACGGGGCCTGGAAGTGAACGCATGAGCCAGGGCTCTGGTTGGCTCCCCCCACCGTCCCCAAAGTGGCAGGCTTCCAGGGAGGGGCCAAGGATGGCCTGACCCTCTGACCGGACCTCTGGAAAGGGGGCGCTGGAGACTCCTGGTTTCCGAAGTTCTTTCTTCTCACACTCGGTCTCGTCCCTCCGCTTTCCTTTCAACAGAAAACAAAACAAGATAAAATTTTACCTCCTGAAGTCATTTTACGTGGACTCGAAATTAGCTGTTGCTTGGCCACTCCGAGAGGTGACCCAGAGACGGCATCCGTGTGCCCCCTCGCGCCCCTGCCCGCGCGTCACACCAACGTCCGTTCTGTCACCGCTCAAGGTGGCACTTTCTTGGTCCTGTACAAAATGTAATTTTCACTTGCCCCTGAAAAATCAATATGGAAAGGCTCTAATTCCCCAGATTTCGATTTTTCAATAAAAAAGTGAAAATGAAACTCTGCGGGATTGCAGCCAAAAGGGTGCCCCGAGCCAAGTGCCGTCTGGAAGGAGACTTACCCAGAGTTTTCCAGAAAAACACCGACTTTTGACATTGTTCTTCTCAGATGACATGTCAGCCGGAAAAGCAAAGGGTGCTGTTGAGACCCGCGTGGGACTGGGCAGGACACCTTGGTGGGAAGGGTGCTCTGTCCAGAGAGATGGAGCGCACAGTCGTGCTGTCCTGGGGTGCCACTGATGGGCGGTGCGGTACGGGGGAAAGAGCGTAGCTTTGAAATCAAGCCACAGATGAATCACAGCCCATATCATCAGATCGTAGTGGCGTTCCGCCTCGCAGCCCTCATCATCCTATTCCCTGCACGCGAAGTAGGAGAAGGATAGAAGGGCCAGTAAATGAAACGAGCACACATGGACGTGTCCACACAGGCCTGCGGCAGACCGGACCTGCGGTCAGGCTAGTTGCCTTCCTGCCCACCAGCCTGCCTCGCTTTCCCTGTCATTGGATGACGTGGGGTGAACCGCTCATACCCTTCGGTACCTGGTGTCGGCAGAAACGACCACAGCGAGCTCTCAGCCCCCCCCCCCCCCAGGACCTCCTAATCCACCCATGCTGGGGACAGACCTAAGGAAGATGTCACTGCCCATTTCCAGACTCTGCAAAACAAGACCACCAGGATTCCTCAGGAACCTCCTTCCATGGCTCTTCTGACAACGGATGGAGACGCAAAAGAGCAGCCCAGCCCCCAGGTGTGACCTGGTTCTATAACCTGAGCCACCGACCCTACTGCCCCATCACCCTCCCTCCCCGCCCCCTCTGCCAGCAGCACCTGTCGTCAGAAGCTTGAGTCCCAGTAGCTTCCAGACCTGTGACCTGGAGGCTGGGGGCGGGGGGCAGCAGGGCAAAGGGAAAGAGGAGAAATGAAAGCTGGCGGTTTCGGGGAACCGTGCACAGGGTTTTCGGACCATCTGCCTCCCGGTCCGCTTGGATGGTACCCGGCGGGGGAGGGGTGAGTCTCCATGAACTGCCGTTACCCGAAAGTGAGGGTAGGGATCCCAGAGAGGCAGAAATAATGCATGCCGGGTACAATATGAAAGCATCTTTGGGGACGACTGGGTGCCTAGTCGGGTAAGTGTTGGACTCTCGGTTTCAGCTCAGCTCATGATCTCAGGGTGGCAGGATCAAGCCTCGCGTCTGGCTCCGTGCTGGGTGTGGAGTCTGCCTGAGGCTCTCCCTCCCCCACGCCCCTGCCCCTCCTGCTCATGTGCTCTCTCTCTCTCTCTCTCTCTCTCTCTCAAATAAATAAATAAATACAATCTTCTTTTTTTAAAAAAGCATCTTTGAATTTTTCTTGGGAATCAAGAAGTAAGCTAGTTCACCTCCACCTACTAGGAACTGGGTGTTGGGGCTCCTTGAAGACAGTGTTTTCTGGGTAAGGGTGTGGAGAGGGCGAGCAGGGCTGCTGGTGATGGCAGATTTCCAGAGTGATAATGCCACACGCGACGGAAGCATCCACCGGGACAAGGGCTGCCTGCAACATGCCCAGGGAGTGGCTTGTACACCATCTCATCTAACGGCAGAGTTAGGAAAACCGAAACACCTATCAGCAGGAAACTGGCTCCCCATAAGGGAACACCAGTAGTCCCTGAGAGGCTATTTGACCGTGATGTCAAAGATTTAGTATCTTGATGTAAAAACGCGTCCTTGAACTACAGTATTGGATGAGGAAAGCAACTTCTATAAAGTGTGGCATATGAACCCTTCAAGTAACAGAGAATCCACACATCTACGCTGTACATACGCACCAAGACGTGTCCTAAAAGTTAATTGCCACCACGTTATCCGTGTTCTTTGTCAGAGGATGAGCTCTCGAGTGATCATTTGTTCTTCCTTGTTCTCTTCTATATTATTTGACTTCTTTTTCCTTTCAAAAAGAACTTCCTTTTCATAAAAATAAAAATAAAAAAAAATCCAGGTGGCTCCGTGGATTAAAGCCTCTGCCTTTGGCTCAGGTCATGATCTCAGGGTCCTGGGATCAAGCCCCGCATCAGGCTCCCTGCTCGGCGGGGAGCCTGCTTCCTCCCTCTCTCTCTCTCTCTGCCCACTTGTGATCTCTGTCTGTCAAATAAATAAATAAAATCTTTTTAAATAAATAAATAAATAAAATCCATCTCTGCAAAAAGTGAAATATCATCTTTTTATCTTAGTGAAAATTCGTGATTTAGCAGTGAAAAGAGCATTAAACATTTTCCTGATCTTTCAAGACATACCATGATTAATACAGAATAAAGGTCTCTCTGATTTCCCAACATCGTTTAAAACACTGGAGAGAAAGGAGATCATGTAAGAGCCATCAGAAGGATCTCTCTTGATCCGAAGACATCTTCTTTCCAGCCCTCTTGCAAGGAAAACTAACACAAGCTCATGGTTTTACATGACCATTTCTTCCCTTTTTGTCTTTGTTCCTTCTCATTCAAATGTGTATTGAGCATACATAGTACCTAAGACCGGCTATCGGCTATCGGGAGCTCATTCTCTTGTCTGCTGACTTTGTCTTCTAATGAGCTTTGTTCCAGATTCATCATTTAGAATAGTCAGTGGGAGGAGGCACCCACTCATCCTGGATCCTGTCGTCCATGGAGTGAGTCAGCACTGACCACAGGCACCTCAAGGCTCTCATCATGGAGTGGGGTTCCAGAAGTCCCTCCTCCAAGCCCAGGAGACATCCGTTGTCACTCAATGTTCATTCATTCTGTATTTACAGAGGCCCGCTGTGTGTGAGGATAGCGTGAAGTCTGGGTCTACAGCAGTGAACAAAATAAAAATCTCTGCCCTCTGGGAGCTTGTATTCTAGTGGGAGAATCTGGACAATCAAATGCCCATATTTTCAGGAGGTGACAAATGCTATAGAGAAAGATAAACAGGGTGAAGGGGACAGAGTGACAGGGGGCCAGCACTAGTTTAGATGGGGTTGTCAGGAAAGTCCTCTTTGGTAAGATGACCTCAGAGCAGAATTCTAGGGGAAGTGAAAAAAGGAGCCAGGACACCTGTGGGAAAGCATTACAGGCAAGAAAACAGTACGTGCAAAGGTCCTGCAGGAGATTTGTTCAGCATATTCTCCGAACTACAAGCAAGTCAGCTGGCTGGGGCTGAGCCACTAAGAGGACAGGGAGCAAAAGAAGTGAGAGCAAGGGTCAGAGGCCAGATCCTGCAGGTTTCTGTGGGTGATTGCAAGGATCTAGGTGGGATGAGAAGCCTTGGAAGAATTCAAGCAGAGTTACATGATCTAACATGGTGGAGGCTGTATTTTTATTTTTTTAGAAATAGAGAGGATACCAAATAAATAAAAATTAAGAGACACTGGGGCACCTGGGTGGCTCAGTCGGTTAAACGTCTGCCTTTGGCTTGGGTCATAATCCCAGGGTCCTGGGTTTGAGTCCTAGGTTTGAGTCCTTGCTCAGCAGGGAGCCTGCTTCTGCCTCTGCTCCTGTTCTCTCTTTTTGTCAACTAACTAAATAAAATCTTTTTTAAAAATTAAAAGGCATAATTTTAAAAGAGAAAGAGAAACGAATCCATATGCCACCCAGAAGACCAGCACGTCTTGCCCCCAGAAAACCATTCCTGGTCAACAGCCAGCCAATGGTCGTGGAAAGCAGAACTTGACCGCAAGCAACAGTAGGAGCTTTGAGCAAAGCGGCAAGTCCCTGTGAGTAATGGGTGACTTGTCCCTCCCTCCTTACAGCTGAGGGCGTTTCTCTCCTTACTCCGTACCCTCCTTAAGATAAGAATGAGCCCCCTGGACGTGGGCAAAGGATCACAAGCTAGAGCTTTCTTTTCTGTAGACCAAAACCCCTCCGTCCCATCATTGTCTCTTTTTAGCACTACATTTGCTTAAAATATATTTGTAAAAAAAGTATTAATAAATTGCTAATATTTACTAGGGGTTTACAAATAGTATGCACTAAATTCTTAGAAGAACCTTCAGCACTAGGAATACTCCCACCTTCCTGCTGCCGGAAGATGCGAGGAACCCGTGAGAAACCTCGTCGAGATTCGCACCAGCGGCTGGCGGCAGAGCTGGGATTCAATCCCGTTTCTGTCCTCATTGAAATCCGGTGTTTCCTCGCCGATGAGCTGCACTGCCCTGTAACAGAGTTACCCACTAACGCACGCACGGTGCTCCCCTCCATCGGGGATCTACAAGCACAAACCCTGATTTCTTCAGAGTTGAAGGGTATCTGGGAGCCAAGACCGACACCAGAATAAAGGAGCGGGGAAGTCGGGGAGTGTTGCCCCTTCCCCACCCCCATCCCCACTGTGAGTGTAGGCATGGCCAGGCCTCAGAGGAAGGCTGTGGGCGGTGGGTGGAGCATGGACCAAGGACTTCAAGGCTTATATCCTTGTTTGGCTGAGTTCCCCGCTGGAAGAAGTCCCGGGCTTGGTGAGGTCAGTCCTTCTGCAGATTTTTCTAGCCAGAAGCCACCTCTAGAGCACTAACTACAGGCCAGGAACTCTGCTAGGTGCTTGGGGTAGCTTAACGCACCCAGTCCTCCCTACCCTCTGGGTAACTTCCGCGTTTTACGGATGCGCTAAGGGAGGTGGCCCAGGTCTTACACCTGCTGGAGGGAAGGACTAGGACTACGACCCTATTCAGACTGATTCAAAAGCCAAGGTCTTAACCCTGCTCTTGCCCCAGGACCCAGTTTTATGGGTTACCCTTAAGGAGACCATCTTTTTTATATACACGAGCTCAAAGGACAGTTGGCCCCTGAAATTCCCAGTCTGAGTCAAGCCTGCTGCCCCTGGCCTCCGCCCTCTAGCACTGTTCACAGAATTCAGAGAGAGCTTAGGGCTGCTGTCCCCATTTGAAGACCTGCCACTGTTCATAGAAGAGCCTCATAAAGTCACTCTCGGGAACAAAGGTTGTGCTCAAAGCAGCAGGTACCCTCAGGCTGGGCACTCACTTGGGCCTCCCGCTGGTGGCCACCCTGGGCAGGCGTCCATGCCAGCAGGCTTATGTCACACTGGAAGCATCACTCTGGGCTGATGGGCTTGGCTTTCTAGGTTCGTACTGAGGGGTCTCATCCCACCACTGGAGGCTCATGGGAGGCCCTCAGTGATGGCAGAAGCAGTCACGTCACCGGCCAGGGACACCCCACTGGCCCAGATCTTGCAACCAAGAAGATCTGAAGACCTTTCACCTGCACACATGCTTTCTGACCCTAGAGGATGAGCACGTCTTCACTTCCAGCCTTGGAAACACATCCAGCAGTCCCATAGGGAACAAGCCCTCTTTTTGTCACCATGACTGTGGTTCAAAAGAGGAATAGGGATTGGATATTTATTACCTCTTGGTAAATGTAAAAGCCTCTCTATTACGCGTGTGTGAGCTTGTTTACTAGGAGTGCATGTCTGGAAACGTTCATCTGTTGAAGTCAACTTAAGTCAAGCTGATCTGAACATTTTTAGATTCCTGGCCACGATGAAGTCACAAAGACACACATGATCACTTCTTACGTCAATGGAGATCCATGTGTCCGCACTGTATGTACGCAGCAAGAGATATCCCCAAAAGATGATCACTGAGATGTCACCGTAGTTTTCTTCAGAGCATGAGGTCTTCTTTAACTTTCCCTGCTGTTCTTGTTCTCATCTGCGTTATTTGGGAAGAGACTAGGGAGAGAGAGGTAGACATAGGACATGGCCACGTCCTCAAGGAGATGGTCCTCCGCCGATAACACCTGTCCAGAGCTGTGCACCTATCTAAGCATTGTCACCTACCTACTGCATTCAAAACTTCTCCACCAGGATATTCCCGCTGCCACCGAGATTGGTAACTCTGAGGGACAAACACAACCCACTAACAATGCAGATTTCTTTGAAGGTCATGTTACTCCCTAAAATTCATACAAAATTTGTATTATAGTCTACTATATGTAATTTAGGCATAAAAATGTTCTTGGTTATTTATCATTAAGTAAAATTAATGCTCCAGGTTTATCCTATGGCTTTCTGTCCTAGGGATTTCTAGGACAGGGGTTTCTCAGAGCAGCTAGGGAGTGGACAGTGTCTCCAGATCAAGGCTCTATAGACTTTTAGATTCTCCGCTGGTCTCCTCCTGTAGAAGGTTCCCTGGCAAGGGATACAGGGCTCTTTAAATCCGGAAGTGCTGCTCAGGTAAGCTTAAAATAGGTCTACTTGAAATGTATCAGAATTCTTCAACTAAGATTGCTATGAAAAACAACTTTGAAGGCTCTAGAAAATTCTGCAGCATTTGTAATTCTACTCCAGTCCTTGACGGAGAGATATCCTATAGGTATCTTGGACTTGCCTTTGACCCCCTGGCCTAAGGATTTAAACTACTTGGCTTTTGTTTTGTTTTCTGGCTTTTTAAGTACCTGTAAAACCTGTTTGACCAGTCCTGTGATCACAGTCCTTAAGCCCTTCTGACCCAAATGAGCCACCTTGAGTGGGACCGCTGACATCACAGGCAGCCAAGACAGCACAGGTGGTCAAGGACCTCAGCCTTCATCAGGTCAATGCAGAGCACTGTACCATATGCTTCCAGAAGGACTTCAAGAAGAGTTAAGTGCACTCTATCTTCAGGTGATTCTTGTCCCACTCTAGGGTTATTCTCACAGTTAATAAAGATGAAACCTTCTGGTCTACCTTGCAGCCCTCATCAGTCATTTAGATTGGAAGAGACTTGCTTTGGCCAGCTGGAGTAGGAGTTGGGCAAGTCATCATGGATCTTGGCACAAATAATCATTGCGGTTGAGTGTAGCTGGAGATGTGATTGAGCACCTCAGGACAAGCAAAGCCCCTCTGAGAAGAGTAAAGTGTCCGCGGAGACTAGGAAATACGCGTTGGGACACCTGTTGCTGTTTTTCATGTTCTTTCTATACCCAACGTGTGGCGAAGATCACACCATGTAAATTAGAGTGACCTTTTCCTGGGTGCCCAATACAGAGGGCATTGGCAGCAATGGGTAGAGCAAAGACACTAAGCAGAAATATTGCAGTCGATTTGCTTTTCTTCATTAAGGTGATGATAAAAGAAGGATGAAGTAATGGTGTGAAAAGCACAGAACTGCTCCTCATGCTCTTGAAATATTAATGGTATCTGGGGTCCCTGGTCCGAAAACAAAAAAGAAACACCAAACATGACCTTTAAAGTGGATTTTTAGGGCTGAAAAATGTACTGTTTTCTGGAAGCAGCAGCTAATAATTTGCTAAGTGACTTGGGCTAAGGTTTTCTGGAAGAATCCTTTTTTTTTTTTTTTTTTTTTTTGGATAGGTATTAGTGGTGAATGCATTTAGCTACAAGAAATAGCAAACATTGCTATCGTGACTTAGAAGAAATGGGGTTTGATTTCTCTCACACGGCCAGAAATGTAGAGGCCGCAGTCAAGGTCAGGCATAGTAACCCAGGGATGCTCTCCAGGACCCAAAGCCTGTCTGTCCTTCTGCTCGTCACTCTATTCTTAACGTGTCGGGCTTCCATGCCTGTTGGCTGACTATTGCCTGTGTCTCTGACATCGGCATTCTGGAGATAAGAACAGAAGGTAAAATGAGGATTTCTCTTGGTAAAAGCTGGCCTTTTTATTGAAGAAGCCCATGGTCCGGAAGGACTTCTTCCCACAGCTCATTGGCCAGATTGTGCTCCGTGGATTCCACCAGAAGCGACCAAGGCTGAGAAAGGAGTATTTGCCATATTGTGACCCCATATAAAACTGGGGCTCTCTAAGTCAGGGCGCCTGAGGAAGACAGGTGGTGGGTGAACTCGCAGCAGGATGTGCCACAGTGTTGGGGACCTGGCAAGGAGTTTGGGAACCAGTATATGAGTCGGGAACCACCTACCAAACTCGGTTTCAGGGGTTGTCCGCTAGGTTCTTAGCCAATCCCAGGCTCCCATGACACGACGTCGGAACAAAGGCAGCAGAGCCCCAAGTATATGACGTCTGTGGCCTTGAATGAGAAAGAATGAGATCCAGCTGTCCTCTCTAATTCCATTCTAATGGTGCTGAATAAAGTCATTACCATGCATCACCCGCGAGGTGGCCCGTCCATATGGCTCATGTTTGCATACGTAGCTGTCGCTCATGGCTAAGTAGACGAAGAGATGCCTTTTCTCTATTATTTACTTTTCTTTCCTGCATGCTGAACGTTACACAAGGCTACTTAGATTCCCTTTTTTCAAGGATGTCGACAACTGGCCACACCTCTTGGCACTTTCTCTCGGTTCTTCCGGGAAAGTCTGCACTTGCCTGAGCTGCTTAAAGAACCATCTAGAACCTCGTCTGTCATCTTCCTGGGTGAGAAGATTTCTGCCAGGACCAGTTGGCTCTGTAGACTTCTGCACAAGGCCAGGTGAAAAGTTCAATACTTCCATCTTTCCAAAACCATGATTGGCATCTACAAACAACATTTTACAAATTATGAAAAGCTTGTGACTAATAGCTTTGGGTATTATTTTAAATATATGGAACTCTGAACAGTATTAGTTATAAACTCAAGTAGTGAAATTGATAAGTGCTGGGTTACCTTCTCAATAATAACTTTACACTATGAAATTGTATTTTGCTTATGCTTTGTTATGGTCTTGAGTTCATATAAGGGTGCCCCTCCACATAACCAGTCCTGTTTTTTGTCTTGAAACTGGGATGCTGGGGGCTTTTATTTTAAATGTACAAAATCCTCGGGCAGGGAAAAACATGTCAGTTAAGAGAAGAGGATATGAAAATTGAGTTCCTTCTACTGAAACTAAATAAGCCAGGCAGTTAAGAACACCCAGTGGGATACGAATGGTCATCTCGTGTTAAGAACCACCCCCAGTTTATAGCTGTGTGGTTTCTCCATTCCGTAAGAGAGTCATGCACTCCTTGTTGGGGGAAGGGCTGTCTTTTCCAGAACAAATCGAAATGTCTTCACAAAGGTGTGGATATTAGAGACGGGCATATTTGGAAGTCTGGCTCCTCTCTGCCCTTGAGCAAAGGCGAAGGAGCAGCGAGTGGTAGAGGCAGGTTCTGAGTCCCAGTAGGCTGAGTACAGAGCCCACGTGCTTAGCCCCCACGCACTGTGGCCTTCCCACCCTATTACACGGCAGGCCACGGAGATCCTAAGTATCTCACGGACTGATGACGAGGGACCTCAGCCCTACTCTTGGGAGAAGGGGGACAGGCCGCTGGGATGGGGAAGCCCCAGAAACCGAAGCTGGGGCAGCAGAGTGTGGACCCCACCCAGCACCTCGTGGAACTGAAGGAGAAACAGAGGAACAGCAGCAGCACAAAAGCTACGTGTGAAAAGGGCCAATCAATGAATTTGCTATCTCATGTGTGAGCCGTAGAGCTATAAAAAGAACTTCAAGCAGCTTCTCAGTCAAACCTTTGCAGGCTCTCCACCCAAGATACAGTCTCAAAATTAAACTTTCAACTCCTTGTTCCCGGCCGATTTTCATCTACTGTGTCCTCATTTTACTTCCTCTCGGGTCCGAGTGAGCCTGCCCAGAGCCACCAGCCGGGTTCAGCCGGCAGCCTCACAGCCACTCAGAGCTCCAGAAACCTGGTTTAACAGAGAAGCGCCATCGCCAGCCTGTATTTCAGAAGTGGCAATCACATATCCAGCCAAAGTGAAATTAAGAAATTTGCATGTCATTTATTAATATCCTTCTTGTCTGTCAAGCAGCCTTCAAAAACATGTTTTCCTCCCTTGGAAAGAAGCAAATAGTAATGAACGCGTTCACACAATGGATCCCAGACCAGGCTATGTTTTTCCGTGGGTGTGTGGAAGGGGCATCAGAAGGACCTTGGCCAGCCAGTACATTCCCCATTCTCTGCTAACACCTGGAACATTCGTTCCCACATACAGCGACTCCTATCTTGTCTCCAGAATGGTCTCCTCCCCAGCATAATTCATCTTGAAATCAAAAGGGTCATTCAAAATACTCCAAGGGGCCTGGGTGTTAGACCAGGGAATTGCTAATTCATTAGGAGGAATCATAGTATTATGGTTCTGGGGGGGAAAAAATGTCCCTATGTTTTGGAGGTGCACAGGGAGGTATTGAGGCATGAAATGTGATGACATTTCTAATTTACTTTAAAACACTACTTCAGTGAAATAAAAAAAAAAAATACATCAGATAAATTAAGGTAACACGTTCACCACTGTGGTATCCAGGAAATGGGTTGATAAGTATCCATCAGGCATCTCTCTCTACCATTTGGTGCATTCGAATACTGCCATAATGAAAGAACAGAACTGGTGGCATAGAGCTTATGGGGAATCTCCCTGAGGTCCTGCACCAGAGCTTCTTTATCTCCATGCTCCCTCCAGCCTTCCTTGCTGCCAGCCTTCCCCACTGAAGCTCTGGGTCTGGGACCCAACATTTGCAGCCAGGAGGGAGTGAGCAGTAAGTCACGGCACTTTCTCTACGTACCGGGCCCCATGCTAAGTGCTTTGTACAGATTCTGTCACGGAGCCCTCAGAGCAGCCCAGTGCAGCAGCCACAATAGCTACTATTATAGCCCCGTTTCACCGACGTGGAAACCGAGACCCCGAGATGCTATGTAGCCAAGGCCACTCAAATAGTTAGTGGCACAGCCAGATTTCAACCCAGGCAGTTAATCATCAGGGCAAAGCCTCTTGCCCAGCTAGTTATCCCATGTCATAGTGCTTCTCCCCTGTGTTCCATGGTGTTGTCAGATGTATACACTTGACTCCATTACATAAAACTGACTAAACTCTAGCCGCTTTTTTTCTATGTGAACAAAGATAAGTTTCAGTGGTTCTTTCATCTTTTTTGTGTTTCTCTCAGAGGATAAGTCAATGCCTGGTACCCAACAGATGCTTAATAAATGTTTATTGATTGATTTGCTCTATAGCAATCACCTAGAAGAGAAAGTCAAGGACAGCACTAAGCTGAGAACAATCCTTGAAGCCTTAGCCTTTGGCTTGGCTCCTGTGTCCCCACTGGTCAAGTAGGAGCAACGACCCTCCTTGGAAGTGTTCTGAATCCAGTTCTTAGGCTGATGTTGGCTCCTTCTTGTCTGACTGAATTCCTACTAGTAATGACAATGAAAAACTTGGTGCACATTTATATGTGAACCTGTGGAAGCTGGCAGAAACCCTATCTATCTATTTATCTATCTGCGTTTCTGCCTATATGTAATTTTGATCATTAGAAACCAGGAAGCAGCCAACATCTATTATGGGAAACTGGTTTTTCTAGACATAAAGAAGTCTGAACTCATTCTTTGCTCCCTGATGTTCTGAAAATACACTCTGGTGGGCCTTTTGGCCAGGCAGAGGAGTAGCAAAGATCCAGCTCCGGAAGGTCAAATTGCTGCGCACAATCATGTAAAAGGTTGTTCATGACTGGCACCTTCTGTTCTTACTTCTTTAAAAATGGGTTTAGATTATAGGGTCTCCAAAAATTACTTTCTGTTCTTGTTGGTCCGTTTATAAATTTACCTTTCAAGTGCCGGCTCACGATAGATTGGGAGCAGAGGCAGGAGGCTGTGGGAAGCTCGTCGGCTCTTCAGGCTGCCAAATCTCCCGAAAAGACCAGCTGAGGATTGCGGGAGCCCTTTCTGACCTTCAACAAAAGGCCCACAGGCAGAATATTGAAAACTGAATAGCCTGGTGATTGAATAGCTTGAGCAGTGTTCCAGGGAAAGGCCAAAGGTAAGGCGGGACTCCTCCAGGGGCAAGCGGAGCCCCTCAGTGGGACAGTGCATTTGTTGTCACTGTCGTGGCTGGAAGAAGTCTGTGCTGATGTAAGAGTGAGCGTCTGATGAAGACGGAGGGAAGGAGGTTCTCCATTCCCTGGAACTTGAGGACTTAAGCCCTGGCTCAGGGCACAAGAGACATTTGGGTTCTCCCAGTGAGTCAAAGAAAATGGCCTCAGAAACTTGGCCATAGGCCCTGGGCTCAGAAGACATCTCTAAGGAAGGAGTCTCTGTGGAGCTGGGGCCACTGACAGGGCCCCTGAGGCTGGCCTGGGTGCTGGGTGCTGGCCTTGCTCAAAGCCAGTCTTCTTAGGGTCACACAGTGTGCCTACTTCACCGAGTACGACCTCGCGATCTGGAAGTCTCGGGAATTTGACTGCGATAGCCTGCATGCCTAACCTTTCCAGGCCCTGCCTGGCGTCTCCTGGAAGTACTCAGCAGCCTTCAAGTGGCTTGAACTGCATATTTCTGCTGCTTTTTCACAAGCGTTTCAAACCACCGGTAATCAGAGAAATGCAAATTAAACCAACAGTGGACTAGCCTTTTCCTTCTATGGGGTTTGCAAAAGCTGGAAAGGACAACAGGCAGTGTTGACACAGGCTGAATTATTTTTGTCCTCCCCAAGCCTGAAACAATGCCTGACAGGGGGCAGTAGGAGAAAGAGCCCACAGTTAGGGTCGTCTTGGACGCAATAATCATGCCGTCAGCATCCGCGGAGAGGAACATCAACAGGACCCTGAGCACTTTGTAATAGAAAGCCACCTGATTTATGTGTTTGTTCATTTGCTTGTTCATTCAGGAAATGCGCCCTGGACAGCTGGAAACACAAAGAGCAGGGAAGGAGAGTAAAAACGTATCAAACGCTGAATATGTGTGGGGTGGTGAGCAGGTTAGTTAGGTGAATTCTTCAGTGAAGTGGGGGGGCACAGAGAGGGGGAGTCACACCTCAAACGTCACACAGCACATGAACCCGGGGCTTCCGCCCAGACAAGCTCAGGGCACCCCGACACAAAGGCTCAGAGTCCTGAACCCGGGGTCACTGGAGCCTGGCACACCCCAGAGTTCAAGGAGGAGGGATTACTCCGGCGTGGGCGGGGCTGTGAGAAGGGAGCCTTTTAGGATGGGTCATGTTAACAAACAGATGAGGACAGAGAAACAAGAGGAGCTGAATGTTCTGGAGGAGAGGCTTGCTTGGGCAAGTCGGCAGAGAGGAAGGGCCAAGGCATGCCCAGGAGAAACTGCCAATAAAGAAACAAATAGACAAACAGACCCAAACCTAGATCAGCAGAGCCCTTCTGAAATGCTGGTGGATGGACTGAAACCAGTCAGAGCTCCCAAAGGAGAGGGGACACAAAAGTCCCCTGAGATGGGACCAAAGGGGACTAATGCTAATCCCCGAGAGTGGCCCAGGGAGTGGTGGAGGCAGAGACAGGGAGGAAAAAGTAATTATGGAAAGCCAGCTTTTTTTTTTAATCTCCCTCCAGCACACGGCACCCTGACTTTCACAGACGGGGTGCTCAACAGCTGGGGGAAATGAATGAAGAAAAATTCAGCCCAGCCAGGAGCCCAGATTGTCCTGGTGCGGGAGCACAGGCCGGGTACCAAAAATAACTACAGGGAAGACAAGTGATCTTTCTCAAAGAATCACCAACTCAAGCCCCCCGAGTCCTGTTTGGTTGTACAAGGAAAAAGGTTGTTTATGAGAGGAGCCCCAGGGACCTGCAAGAATGAGTCGGGAGTGCCAGAACCTTCTCACTAATGGGATCGAGCCCAATCACTGCATTTGCGAATTCTGAACTCTTCCAGGGCCCCACGTTTCTCTAAAACCTCAGCGTGTCTCCAATTATCTCAAGAAGGGGATGTCATAAAATTCCCAGGACCAAGTTAATGTTAATTCATATCCCTCGGCTGTGAATGGAATGCGGGTACTCACCACACAGCATCTGGAGGCAAAAATATCATGCAAAATTGAGCGAAGGTTGGGGAGTAATAACAGCTACTATTGATTAAGGGCTTAGCATTCTCTGAGCACGGAGCTAAGTGCTTTAACATTCAGTTCAAGTGGAATACCGCCTCCATGCCAAGGGCGCAGAGTGCGTGGCCGCCCTCCTCTGTCTGTGTTTGGTCACTGGATCTTTGGGGCGATGCTCTCACTAAGCCGATTTTGTACTGGAAGGGACCAAAGTCGTGTGACTGGCCCAATACCACGTGTTTGGTAAATGGCGGAGAGAGGATTCAAACCAGGGGGTCTGATTCTGGAAGCTGTGCCCCGAGGCACGGCCCCCAACCCCTCCTGCCCCACCGCCCATCCCTGGCCCCTGACCTCCGGACCCCCGTTCAGGGCTTGGGAATGCACTGGAACCAGAGGCACCTCCCAAGCTCGCAGGACTGTGGGGCAGCCCTGGAAGATGTGGGGTGCAGAGCACCACGCATTGAGCCTGGTCTGTGAAAGGACAGAGTGGCCTGGAGACACCGGGAAATCTGCTCGCCATCACTTTGGATTAGAGCCCGCGGTGCATTCCAGTGCACTGCTCGCCTTGAGACAGCAGCAGGAAGCAATTTCAGTGCTGGGTCCAGACCGCGAGCCCTCTAAACCTTTCTATCTAATTACGCTTCCATTGGCTTTCATTTCTGCAGCCCTTCTTTACAGGAATACTCTATTTAAAAATAAGTAAATAAAAGAGAGGGGAATTGGAGGGGTTGACTGAGAATTTATCTAATTTCCACATCTAACTCCGAGGACAGATTCTCTTGGGAGCGGGCAGGGTCGGTGTGGGTCTGCTTGTGTTTTGCGTATAAACTATTCTGCATCGGAGTGGCTCTATTTGCAACTAGACAGGATCCAAATTTCAGACTCATTAGAGTTTGATGCTGCAGTAAAGGTTCATTTAAGAAAAAGAGATGTCATGTCACCTTTTGCCTGCGTTATTACAGCCGTGGGAATGGGTTCTCCCGGCTGGGAAGCTTTCTTCGCTATTCTGTGCAAGCCACTGAAGTACCTGCTGCAGACTCAGCCACACGCGCGCGCGCACACACACACACACACACACACACACATCCCGGGCTTCCAGAACCTTCTCTGGGGTACTCCCAGAGCTCAAGGAGCGCCTTGTTCAGAAATTGAGCAGAACCAGCATCATCACCTTGGCTTAGCCTAGCTCTGACCTTGGGCCCCTGTCCATTGTCTGTGTCCCCGCCCAGGACATCCATGTGGCCCACAGGCCTGCTGCTCTCCTTGTGGTGTTGGCCTGGGCAGGCTGGTCACCTGTTCTAATCAGGTTGCCTTGCAGAGAACCTCCAGCTGTCCCCAAATGTCAACATTCCTGAGAATCACCTGAGGATCTTGAACTGTAGACTGTGATTGGTATGGCTGGGATGGGGTTTGAGAGTCTGCATTTCTTACAAGCTCCTAGAGTGGGTTTTGGAAACAGTTGGTCAAGGGCAAGGATGATGGTCAAAGCAGATGAAACAGCCACAGTCCACTATAATTTTTTTGTCTTCCCAGAATGTGTGTTTTGCCTTATTATTATTGTTATTTTCCAGTAACAAATCTTCAAACCCCTCCCCCACCCACCCTCACCCCCCACCCACCCACCCCTCCAACACCAACACAGCAATGGACAAATGACTCAGTCTGGGACAATCAGAATCCTGCCCAGAAAGGATATAAGGACAATGTGGGCATGGGGATGTGGGGTTTGGTGGGGGGCAAGCTTCCCTTTCCTTGAGCTTACTAAGTTGGGGTGACATCGCCTTGGGGGTGCTGGCAGCCATATTGGCACATGCAAGAAGCCCATCTGCCGCAAGAGAGAGTGACTTGAACCACAGACAATTGGAAGAGGCAGAGACCTGATGACACCATCTGAATTACTGGGTCCAGTCATACCTGATGCTAGACCACTTTGGTCTTTCTAGTTATGTGAACCAATAAGTTTCTTTTTCATTCAAATTGAGCGAACACCTGTGACTTGAACATAAAACTTATATCATGAGTCAGGCAACCTGGAGTCAAACACGGGGTATGTAGTGATGGTTCATGGAGTAGCTCTAAAAACCAGTTCCTGAAATGTTTGAGCAATGGTGGTTCCATGGGAATACTTGTTTAGCCCCTCTTGGTACCACTGGAAATGGAGAGCAGTCACCTGGGATGGTTTTCAATGATCTTGTAACTAACTTTATTGTAATATCTCTGGTGAACCCAAAGGTCTCTGGGATAAAGTTAAACCATGACCTTAACCCGTCCTGGTGAACAGAGATCAGGGTAGAAGAACATACTGACAGGGAAGCCTCAAAAGGTGGCCGAAGACAGAGCCTTAAGGGCCTAACCTGCAAAGACAAATGACACCATAATAGGAACTTGAGCTCCTTTACCAGGTGGTGGTAGAATTATCCCTCCCATGACGGTGCTAACACAGCGTCTGGAAGTTCCGTACACGCAGCTGTGTCTCCCTGGGTGTAGTGACGTAGGCAAGCTTGACTCAAGATCAGGTTCATAAACGGCCTCATTTCCACTTCTAGCCCTTGATGTCATCTCTGTCAAAATAGCCCGAGACTGTGCCTACGTGAGTCGCTGGGAGATGAGCTAGTGTCTGGAGAGTAAAGAAGGAACAGTGACTTCCCCATTTCAGGTAATAGCAGCCCCACCCTTCTGAGCACCCAGGTTCAAAACCTCAGTGCCTCTGGACTTTTCTTCCCCCTTCTCGTCTCCTTCCTCCTTGCCTGCAGGAGACTGATCTGTCCCAATGCCAACTCCATCCTCCGCTCCCTCCCTGTTCTCTGTCACTGTTATTTCCCCCCTGAATCCCTTGTGGCCATGACCTTGCAGCATTTCTCCTTAAACCTGCCTTTCACACTCCCAACAAATCCAGTCAGAAATTTCGGGGACTTCTTATCAACTCACCCCTGTGGCACCCTGTAATTTTCCAAAGAGGTCATGAATGGAGTTCCCACTGCACGTGCTTTCTCACAATGTCATGTTGACATTCCTGCCATCGAGAGATGGAGTCTCAGGACGCCTGGGTGGCTCAGTCGGTTATGCCTCAGTTGGTTATGCCTTCGGCTCAGGGCGTGGTCGCAGGGTCCTGGGATCAAGTCCTGCGTAGGGCTCCTTGCTTGGTGGGGAGTCTGCTTCTCCCTCTGCCTTCAGCTCCCCCTGCTTGTGCTCTCTCTCTCTCTGACAAATAAATAAATCAAGTCTTAGAGAGAGAGAGAGAGAGATGGAGTCCCTCTGCTTCCTCCTCTTGAAACTGGAGCGGCTTTAGACCGGGAGAAGTGATGGCATGTGACTCCCAAGGGGCCTGGTTCTCTTGAGCAACTTGCCATCAGACCCTCAGCAGCCACACAGGAAGGAAAGGCCACTATATTGTGAGGAAGTCCGGGCCACGTGGAGACGCCATGCATACGTGTTCCCAGTGTGAGAGCCTCACTGATAGCTGGCCGTCAGAGTGAACCCCTAGAAGGTTTCTTCCCCCAGCTGGTGGGTCACCTCTCCTCTGCGTTCTCCCAGCTGAAGCCACAGACATCACGGATCGAGGCTCTTCTTAAATTTCTGACCTCCAGAATCTGTGAGGTCGTAAAATCATTGTTCCAAGCTGCTAAGCCTTGGGGTCCTTTGTTATGCAGCCAATAGACAACGGATATTTTATTTTAAAACGCCCTTAATTTCCACAAAAAGTGTGTATTAATCTTTGGCTTCCAACTGGCAAGAAGCTACTTACAAAAGGAGTGAGGTTTCAGGAGCACAACTTTGTGGCTCTTACCTTTCTTGGGACATCACAAGTAACTTCCCTCTTTGCAGCGGAAGAAAACAAAGCAGTCTGGGTTGGCCAGAGAAAGCCCCCAGAAGCAATGTCGAACAAGCCAGGAGTGATTTGTTTCTATTCTTTTCCATGTGACTGCCGGAGGTGATCCTGGTTTTTATTAGCCCAAACTTCCCCCTTTCAAAAGATAATTCTTTGAAATCTTCTGGGAAATTAACATGGCTCAATCTGGCTCTGGGCTGGCCACCACATGCTCTCAGAATTAAGAGAAACCGAGATTTTTTTTTTTTTAACCCCTTGCAGGCATGCACGGGTACCCAGAACTGCATGTCGGTCTTCATTGTGCTAACCCGCTAGGAGGACACAGCTCACACCGAACCAGCTGTTATGTTCAGCTTTACCCTGGAACAAAATTGGCCTAGTTTCATTCCATTTCAAGAGTTCTACATAATGTACAGATGTAGGTATAATTCAAACTAACTAGAAATGTTTCATTTAAGAAATATCAGGAATCAGGGCGCCTGGGTGGCTCAGTCAATAAAGCATCTGACTCTTGATTTCTCTCAAGTGTTGATCTCAGGGTCCAGCGATCGAGCCCCATGTTGGGCTCTGCGCTGGGCGTGGAGCCTGCTTACGACTCTGTCTGCCCCTCCCACCTCACCCTCTCTCTCTCTCAAAAAGAAAGGGAGGAAGGAAGGACAGAAGGAAGGAAGGAAGAAAGATCAGGAACTAATCTTGTATATTAATGTATATTGTATATTATATATATACAATATATATATATTATATATATATTATATATAATATATCTTGTATATTAATACAAGGTTAATTAAAATACACTTGTTTTCTCCCCCTAATATTCCTTGAGGAAAATTCATTAGGAATAAGTAATATAAAAGAACTACAGCAGAAACTTTATTTTTTTTAAAGATTTTTATTTATTTCTTTAACAGACAGAGATCACAAGTAGGCAGAGAGGCAGCCAGACGGAGAGGAGGAAGCAGGCTCCCTGCCCAGCAGAGAGCCCGATGTGGGGCTCGATCCGAGGACCCTGGGATCATGATCTGAGCCGAAGGCAGAGGCTAAACCCGCTGAGCCACCCAGGCACCCCCCAGCAGCAACTTTAAATTCCAATTCTACTCCATATCCTAGTCAATTACATCAGAAGTGTTCATAACTTTTGTTCATTTTTATCTTCTCTCTATTTGGGAATTTTTGAGATTTATAGTGTTGTAAGAAATACTAAAAAGTGGGGCGCCTGGGTGGCTCAGTGGGTTAAGCCGCTGCCTTCGGCTCGGGTCGTGATCTCAGGGTCCTGGGATCGAGTCCCGCATCGGGCTCTCTGCTCAGCGGGGAGCCTGCTTCCTCCTCTCTCTCTCTCTGCCTGCCTCTCTGCCTACTTGTGATCTCTCTCTGTCAAGTAAATAAATAAAATCTTTAAAAAAAAAAAAAAGAAAAGAAATACTAAAAAGTGACGTAATTTAGGCAACTAATTTCTTTGAACATTTCCATACCAAGTTTTTCTGGCAGTTGAAAAAATATTTTTCTCTGGAAAGTTAGATGGAGCAGAGCAGGGTAGAGCTCAAGGCTGCCCCCTCACCCTCCACCCCGCTCTCCTCCAACAGCACACCTACAGTGAAGGTTCATGGTCTTTGCAGCCAATATGTCCTTAGTCTCCTCTGTTCCTGTTCTAGGCAGTGGTGCCTGACATGTAACACAGGATATCCTTTGGGAGCTGGAAGTAGGAGCCATCTACTTTCACCCAGGCTGAGCACAAAGACTATATCCAGAGCTCCCTGACTGTAAGGCTTCATGGTCACTGGAGGAAGGAGGAGGAGGAGATCTTCAAGAATAGACTAGAATCCTGGTCCAGCCTGTGCACTGAGTTCACACTGCTTCACACTCCTTTGCTGTAAAGACCTAGCAATGATGGGAAAGAAACCAATGCAAAATAACTGGGCTCAAAATAATCAGCTCTGTAATGGAAACAAAAAGTTGGGAGCAGTTGAAACCCCGGGTCTGCAGAAAGTCATGGTCTTGAATTTGACCTTCTGCAGAATGAGAGGATCGTTAGTGCTCCTGGGGTGGGGTGGGGCGGGGAATGGCTAGAGTCACTGTCATGGATAAAGACGGGCCAGGATGAGTCTTCTTCATGAGGCAAATCTGAGAAGTGAAGCTGCTGATAAGACAGTGTCTGGGGCTTCAGCTTCATACCCTAGAGAGACAGAGGATAAGGAAAAGGCATTGTGATGAAGAACGCAAGTCAACGTTACTATGAATATGATATCCCCAATGTTGCTGTGGGAGGAGATCCCTAAAATAGTAGAAATGTCTCCGGATTAGAGGCCTGGATGACAATAGCTCCCTACAACTGTATAATTGTTGATAGGGAGAGAAATATATGGGGAGGAGGCCTTGTGCTCTCTCCCACCCCACAGAGAGAAAACATAAAAATCTCCCTCTCACCGTAAGTGTACAAACCAAAATCCCCAAACATGGAGAAATTCCAATGAGAACAAAAGCTAGAATCTGAATGTGAATTCATTTCTGATTAAATCAATTTTATGGAACAGTCCAGAATATACTTTTTGGATTCAATACCCATTCTAGATCTGTTTTATGGAACAGCCTTTTTTATATCATCCACAGAGAGATAAATGAAATAACAACTTTCATTTTAGGAGACCAAGAAAATTTGGAGTGGGAATAAATAAAAGAAGAACCAGTATATACAGAAAAGAATCAACTATAAAGCTTGGGAGACAAAAGTAGACTCACTTTTAAAACCTTAGTATAGGGGCTGAGGTGGCTCAGTGGGTTAAAGCCTCTGCCTTCGGCTCAGGTCATGATCCCAGGCTCCCTGCCGAGCAGAGAGCCTGCTTCCCTTCCTCTCTCTCTGCCTGCCTCTCTGCCTACTTGTGATCTCTGTCTGTGAAATGAACAAATAAAATCTTTAAAAAAAATAAAACCTCAGTATAGGAGACCAGTTCTAGGCTGAACACTGTGAAAGAATATAGTAATTGTAAAGAAATACTGAAGAATTTATCCAGAACACATAAACAGAGAGGTCTTATACATATACAATGTATATGTATAAGTATATGTATATACATTGTATATATCATACATATATATGTATATGTATATATCATACATATACATTGTATATGTATAAGTATATGTATATGACCTCTCTGTTTATGTGTTCTGGGTAAATTCACACAGAACACTGGGTAAATTCTGGCTAAATGCAGTAAAGAGATATATAGGCTAGATTAAGAAACTCTTAAATTCATCAAACAAGATTTCAAAAATATGTGAATATTAGAAATGGCAGAGATCTAATATTTGTAATGCTAGTAATTAAGAATTTTGCATAATCGAGAAAGACATAAGACCTTAAAGAACAGTGTTCTCCAACTCCCTAGTATAAATACATATCAAGACTCAACATAGTGAGATTATAGAACTACATAGATAAAGAGAAATACCTAAAAGCCACAAGAGAAATGTGACAAATTATTTACAAATGACTAATAATTAGATGTTCAGCAAATTTCACATCAGTCCCAACAGAGGTCAAAAGACAGTGAAAGAATATCTTCAGAGTGCTGAGAAAAACTAAACATCAAGTTAGAATCTTATATGAGCTCAACTACCCTTTAACAGTGAAAGTGATATAAAGATATTTTCAGATATGCAAAGATTACACTCCCACAAACTCTCACTGTAAGATGTTCCTTAGAAAGAAAAAAAATTATACCCAAAGATAAACTGGTATACAAGCATGAAAAGAAAAGGTGAGTATGGAAACTGACAAAATACTAATTGTAATTAACAATAAAGAATTTTAAAATACAAATAAAATCTGATTTTTATTAAAAAGTAAAGCTGATGTTTTTCACAATTACAGCAAAAAAAGGAGGAGGAGGAGGAGGAAGACGAGGAGCAGGGGAGAAGGAGGAAGAGAGGGAGATGGGGGAGGAGGGGGAGGGGGAGGAAGAGGAGGGGGTCGACATGATTGTAATCAATAGATTTTTTAAGAATTTCAAGCCACCAGAGGAATAAAGTAGAGGGAGAAGGGGAAGAAGCAGTCAGCTTCCCAAGAGAAATCAGGGAAAGATACTTACCTAAAGAAAAATATCGGGAAGCAAAAATCAGAGAATATTACAAAAACAAAAATCTGATTAAACTCAATGAAAAACATAGATTATCAGATTGATTTTTTTTTAGCCATACATATCAAAGATTCCATTGATCAGGAAGATATAACAACTTTAAATCTGCACATTGCTTGTAACATAGACCAAAAATATATACAGCAGATATTGACATAACTAAAAGGAAAACAACTAAATCCCAAATCATAGAGATATTAACCCATCCCTCTCATTAGCTGTTATATTAAGAAGACAAAAAAATTGGTCAGAATATGAAAAAAATTGAACATGATTAACAAACTTGCACTAACACACAGAACTAAACATTTAAGAACTAATGAATACATGTTCTTTCAAATATACCTTCTCCCTTTACCCATACTGAGCAAAGAATAAGCCTCAAAAAATTTGAAGTATAAAAATCATATAAAGTACATCTGACTAAAACTAGGAATCAATTATATAAAAACTAGAAAATCCCTATATGTATACAGAAATTTTAAAAAATAAATTAATAAATTGCTACATTATCTGAGAGTCAAAGGATAAATCACATTAGAAATTTAAAAGTATTTTGAAATTATAATGAACACTATATATCAAAACTTACATAAAGCTGCCAAACCTGGGCTTACAGGAAATTTATAGCCTTAAAAGGATATATTAGGAAAGAAGAAAGAAGTTTGGAAAAGAAAAGAAAGGCAAGTTAAACCCAGAGAAAGTGAAAAGAAGAAAATAAAAACATTAGAATAGAAGTTAATAAAATGGAAAGAATATATGCAAGAGAGAATCAGTAAGGCCAGAAGTGGGTTATTTAATGACCAATAAAAGTATTAAATCCATAGTAATACCAATCAAGGGAAAAAGAAAAGTGAAAATATCAAGCATGCAAAAGAAGACAGGACTAGATGTTCTCGTATACTTAAAAGATAATAGGTTAGCAATACAGGAAACTGTAAGACAACTAATAAGAAAAGGAGATCAAATGACAGTTTCTTAAAACATTTACCAAATGGACACAAGAAGAGATAAAAATCTAGTCTTTTACCTATTACATTAAATCCCAAATTAGAAACCTTCCCACAACTTCTGGGGTAAATTCTTCACAACATTTAATGAAAAAAAAATAGTACCAACTGTTCACAACTCCTCCACGGAATGGAACAAAACACAATATTTTCCAACTTTTTAAGACTGAGCAAGGTCATTCCCAAGAAGAAAATGATAAGGCCAAGCTTTCTCATAAACACATTTTTAAAAGCCAATCAAATCCAATGACATAGTGAGGATAAAATGTCACATGATAGTCAAGTTTATTCTAAGAATGCAAGGTTGGCTCAACATTCACACATAGGATAGTAACAGAGCAACGTTTTACTTCCTGACTTGTTACTGAACTCGAGTTATGTAAGAAAACATCTTTGCTCTTAGTAAGTAAACACTGACATACTTAAGGGGAAAAGGACATAATATGTCCAATCTAGTCTAAAACAGTTCAGAAAAAATAAATAGCATGCACACATATGTGTATGTAGAAAGAACGACAAAGGAAATGAGGCAAAACGTAAGCATCTGGTAAATACGGGCGGAAGGTTATGAGAGTTTCTTATACAAATCAATTTTTACATGAGTTTCAAGTTACACCAAAATTAAAAGTTACCAAAAAAATCAGTATAATTCACCTGTAAGTAGAATAAAGGAGAAAAATCATATGATTATTTTAATAAAAGCTGAAAATAATTTAATAAAATTTAACATCCTTTTGTGATAAAAACTGTTGACAACCAAGAAATAGAAGGACATGGCTTTAAACCATAAAGGTTATCTACAGAAAAACCTAAGGGAAAAAGTGTTGAAATTTCTCCTCCGAGGTCAACAATGAAAGATGCTGCTAGTAAGACTTATTTCAACAGAACTTCCAGGAAAAAACAAGCAATCCTAGAGAAAAAGAAGGAACGTCTGCTCATACAGGCTGCCTTTCACCAGAAGGAAAAGGTTGGAGCTAACCTGGTTGGTCTTCGTTTATTTGCATGAGCCATTCTGTCTCCCTCTCCCAGGGCAAAGTGAGTGAAGGAGCAGAGGTTATTTCAGGGAAATATCCTTCCTCATAGAAATCAACACCAAAGAACTAGTTACCAATGTTCAAGACCCTTTGAAGAAAGTTCCAGAACAGTATCAAAAGGCATAAATGAAATCTTGGATAAACGGAGAATGAGACCACACTCATAGATGAGAAGATTCCATATCATAAACGTCAGTTTCCTGCAAATCTTCCCCAATTCTCTGTATCCAGTGGGTTTAGATAAAACTTGACACACTGGTACAAAAAATGCATATGGAAGAACAAAAAGCCAGGAATAACTAAGGTCAGTTTTGAAGACAAAGCACAAGGAAAGGCAACAGGCCTATCAAATATCAAAAATGTGTACTAACTTTCCGTACCTAAGAGCATGCGGCATTAGCACAGGAATAAACAAAACAGAGGCTGAGAAACAGACCCAGACATGTCTGTGAACTTGACATATGACACGAATGGCATTTTGAACCTCTGGGGACAAAATAAACTATGTAATGAATGGTACTGGGGTAATCTCGTGTGGAAAAACAGAATGAAAGTAGATTTTTAACTATGCATCAGAAACAAAAGTAATTACATTTGGACTAAATCCCTAATGAAAAAATATATATATATCAGAACTCTTCACCATTTAGAAGAAAATAGAAGGGGATATTTTTACCTTCCCAGAGTAGGGAAGGATTTTTAAACTAGACACTACAAGAACACATTGTGAAGACAAAGATTGATAAATTTGGCTATCCTGTTGTTAATACCAAATGTTTTTTCTTAAGATTTTATTTATTTACTTGAGAGAGAGACAGAGAGAGAAAGAGAGCAGGAGGAGGAGAAGAGGGAAAGGCACAAGCAGACTCCCAACTGAACGTGGAGCCCAAGGCGGGGCTCAATCTCACGACCTTGAGGTCACGACCTGAGCCAAAATCAAGAGTTGCATGCTCAACCAACGGAACAACGCAGGAGCCCCTGTCGTAAATAACTTTCATTCAACAAAAAGACAGCTACAGCAAAGTTAAAGGACAAATTGCAGGCTGAGGGAAGATATTTGTGATATGCCTAAATGACAAAAGATGAAAATCCAGATTATATGAAGAAATGTTACCGATCAGTAAGAAAAACAAACAATCCAGTTGGGAAAAATGGGTGAAAAATGAGCCTGCACCTTTCCCAGGGCCTAAGAGTCAGGCAACGGCAAATTAAATCACCCCTGAAACACAATTTCCCACCGAACAGTGGGGCAGGCAGAGGAGGCCTAGCTCTACTCAGTGCTTGGTGACGTTGGAGAAGAGAAATGGACCCTTGCTCGCTGTTGATGGTGGGGAGTGGGGGGGCACGTTGGTACAAGCCCTTCAGAGAACACGACTGGTGTGTTAGAGACACGTGCCCCAGCCAGGAATTCCAGTCCTAGAGACATACAGAGATGCGCTGTTTGTGACGGGGGGAAAAACAGAGACAGCTGACATCCATCCACGAGTTCAGGGATTAAAAACTCCACAATCCGAGAGAACGTTGCATGGTAATTATGAGTAAACGAGAGCCATGTACACTAAAACAAAGAACCCTCGGACACCGAATGTCAGATTTTAGCAATGAAGAAGGACACGCGGCCAGACGGTGAGTCCAGGATGCTCACGCGCAGATGGAGCTTACAACACGGAAACCAATATAATCCGTAACTATGGATGGAAATAACACCGAGACGTTCGCAGAAACCATAAACAAGTTCAGACAGTAGATATCTTGAGGTCAGCAGAAATGGAATGTAAAAGCATTCACAGAGGGCTTTCCCTGTTTTTAGTTTTTCTTACAAAAGGTGACCTGAAACAAATATGGCAAACATTAAGTTTTGCCGTATTACATCGAGAAGTCTTGGTGTAAGCCCATATAAGATTCTCTATACTTTTCTGCCCGTTGAAATACTACATAAGAGAAAGGTCCATTATAATTCTTTTAAGTCAGTGTTAAAATCAAAAGTGTTTTGATCAGATCTGTGTACTCTTGCATGATATCTATTTATTGCTTTTTTAAAATTTATCAGTGAAAGTGTTTATGAAGGAACAACCTAGCTGTACAAAGAACCCTCAAACCTCAACAGTAAGGAGTGTCTAGGTGTTTCCTTCGCTCAGGCACCCGACAATTGGTTTTTGCTTAGATTTTTTTAGCTCAAGTCATAATCTCAAGGTCACGAGATCAAGCCCCGCATCAGGCTCTGCGCTCAGCGGGGAGTCTGTTTCAGATTCTCTCTCTCTCTCCCTCCTTCTTTCCCCCACCCTGCTTGTGCACACATTCTCTCTCTCTCTCTAAAATAAATAAATAAATTTTTTAAAAATCTTTAAAAAAAAAAAAAACCAGCTCACAGTGAAAGGACAGACAATCCAAGTGCATAATGGAAACACAGGAACTGACCTTCCGTAGGTGAGAAGACACACAGGTGAGCACGTGAAGGGAAGCGCCACACCGTTGGGGAACCACCCGCTGGAGCCCCGTGGATCGCACCTCTGAGGGCGGCTGACGTCACACACGCCGTCCCGTGGGTTGTGCTGGGATCCCGCTGTGGTTTGTACATCCCCCTGATGACTGGTGAAGCTTGGTGTCCTTTACATGGCTTTCCTCTTCTGCAAATGTCTTTTGTCCATTTTCTTGGCGGGGCATCTTGTTGGGTGGTCTGTCTCTCCCTGATTTGTAGGATTTTTGTTTGTTTTTAATAAAGATTGGATGAGACCTTATCATCTCCCACTCCGTGTGTTGCCGTTTGGCTCCTACGTGTGTATTTAAAATGAAGCTCATACATGCTCAGAATATCTCAGGAGGGGTCCTAGGGCTGCTCCCATGGGGGAAAGTAAAGCAGCAGGAGAAAGCATGTGTGAGAGATAGGATTTTCTCCATATGCGCACTCCTTTTTTTAAATGATCATTATTTGCATAGATTTTAAATGTTAAGACAAAGGAAAGCCTACCGTCATCAAGCAAGTGCTAGCTTCCTTCTGGTCCTACTCCAGAGGAAAAGAGTAAGATGCTTGCCCTGCTGGACCTTTGGCCCAATGTCCCTTGCCCTCCCCTTCCTCCAGGCTGAAGAGTCAGTCCACGCCACCACAGCAAAGTCATAATGAGAGCAACTCCTCCAGCCAGGCCTCCAGGCTTGTCACCCAGCTCCTCTGTGGCCCCGTGGAGAAAGTTAGCAAATTTATGTATCCTCTGCAGGCCCCACCAGCCAACGGCAGCTCCTACGAAGGTCATGGTCAGCCTCCAGGGCTCCCCGCCTCCCGTTGCAGAGGGGATGAGATTCCACTTCCAGGATGAGGGGCAAAAGGTTCCATCCACGCACCCCGTGTCTTACTCACTTGCTCTCAAGGAAGTCAGTCCCCTGGTGGAGCCCAGGTGGCGAGATGCGCTGGGAAAAGGCCCTGAGAGCAAGGAATCAGGATTTCCAGCCAAAGCCAGTGAGCACTGAATCCTGCCAGCCACTCCTGCGAACAGGCAGCGGGGGTGCCCCGCAGTGAGTCCCCCAACAGGCAAGACTTGACATTGACCCTGGCCCAGGCCGGCTGGAGACCACTGCCTGCTGAGACACAGGAGCCCGGCTAGGTCGTGCCCAGATTCCTGGCCTGCAAATTGTGAAATAATAAATGTTTGTTGTTTGAAACCTTTATGAAAAGGAACAAAAGACAAGGCAAGTCTCTCCCGAAATATTGATCAATCACCTGTCGGAGGCAAGAGACCAGACAGAACAACCATCCAGGCCTAGGATGCCAGGAAATTCTCAAGATAATATAGTACAACCTGGATTTTTTTTTTTTTTTAAGATTTTACTTATTTATTTGAGAGGCAGAGATCACAAGTAAGCAGAGAGGCAGGCAGAGAGGGAAGCAGGCTCCCTGCCGAGCAGAGAGCCCAATGTGGGGCTCAATCCCAGGACCCTGGGATCATGACCTGAGCCGAAGGCAGAGGCTTTAACCCACTGAGCCACCCAGGCGCCCCTACAACCTGGATTTTAAACAAAGGGGTGACTTGCCGTGTTTGATTTTCCGGTTAATTGGAAGAACTTTTTTTTATAGCATCGTGGAGTCTTAATGTACCCCAAAGAGGAGGAATCTGAAGCTGAAAATAATTAATTTACCTCCAAAAGTACTGACGCTTTCTTACAGCAAACTAGTAGAGCGCCCTTCACAGAGTAGAAGCTCAATAAATAATTGTTGAAGGAAGGAAGAGCAGGTGCGGGTGGGTGGGTGTTGGCGCTCTCCCTCCTCACCCCTTCCCCAGCCAGGAACTCCCTGAGGCCACGCCCATGCGCAGGGCAAGCTCAGATTCAGAAGCCAGGAGGTCATGTGACACCTCGCAGCCCTTGACCTTGAACCTCACACCCTAAACCGCACTCGCTTAGGCGTAAAACAGAAAAAGAATACTTCGCATGTCAGACAGCCACAGTGAAACTCAAACAAGATTCCATATGGAACCCGCTTTCCAACTGTAGTGTGGCCAACACGTTTTGCTATTCTTATTTCTAAAACGTGTTGTCCACTGCACCGACTTCGAAAGCAGACTATGAAGTAAAACATCCCCCCACTGAATGCACAGGAAAAGGTTGCTGTGGGGAAGAAAACTGGCTATTTGGGAAAAGAAAATTCTGATGGATCGTCATGGCACGCCGTTCGCAGACACTGAATTTTAGGTAAGCTTCAAAATCTAGTGTAAATTAGAGAACATGTGTCCATACTTTCATGCAATGAAAAAGAATAAGGTACAGCTCCATGTACTGGCTTGGAAAGATCTCCCAGAGCTGGTGTTATACGAACGCCAAGCTGCAGAATGGTATTGTATACATATGTATGTATGTGCATTTGACTTACGTAAAATAAATGCCACACACACGTGCGTGCACGCATATGCTGCAAATTCAGAGAACGCCTGAAGAATTCACACTTCAATTGTTAACAGTAGTTGCCTCTGGGGAAGGTAACCGAACCGGGTGTGAATGTGGCATTTTAATTTTTCATAAATTTATACACATACACACACACACATACACACAGACATATATATATATATGCGTGCTGGTTCAATTTTTTAAATGGGTATGTATCCCTTTTCCATTTTAAAAAAGAAAGGTAGTATTTCAAAAGCTACATGTAAAGAATAAAACCATTAAAAATTATGCATAAATACCTGGTCTCAGCAGGAAAAGAGGAAACAACTGAGAAAGCATAAAAGCGATGCAGAAAAATCATGAAAGTGTGTCTAGAATTAACCGCATTAAATGTACTGTGTATCCAAAAAAAGGAAAAGGTAAATTAAAAACTCGATAATTTAGCACCAAATATGCAAAGGAATGAATCCTTCCTGTTATACAGTTTTCAAAACTGATTAAGGATTTGGGGTTCCTGGATGGTGCATTCAGTTAAGCGTTGAGCTCTTGGTTTCATGGGCTCAGGTTGTGATCTCAGGGTCATGATCTCAGGGTGGTGAGATCGAGCCCCTGGGGGCTCAGCTCATAATCTGCTTGAGATTCTCTCTCCCTCCACTCATGCTCTCTTGCTTGCTCTCAAATAAATAAATAAATATTTAAAAAAATTAAAAATTTAGATGTAAGATTGCCACCCCCTGCAAAAAAGAAAAACCTGAGCCCCCAGACATTGAGCCCCAGGCTTTTTGGCACGCAGTGTGCATCTGAAATTGTCATCGTGTGTCCCTAGTTCATAGACAGGACAGTCCCTACGGTCATGGTGAGTGACACGGTCAGCTGCACAGGCTGCTGTGTGGGGAGCCAGGGCCCGGTCCCGGGCCACAGGGTGCTGCCGTAGCTTGCTACAGGGAGGGGTCAGGTCAGCAACATGCTCCCGGCACCCCATCACCCCCCTTGGTGAAACTCCAGTCCATCTTTCGTCCCTAGAGCTTGCCCGACCCAGACTCGTCCATCTCTTCTCCTCAGATTCCTCTTTGAGGGCGAACTGAGGTCTGCTCCAAAAAAGCAGAAGTACAGGTAGGAAGCAGTATGCAGACCGTGTCACCCCAGGGCGGCCTCTGGACCGGCGGGGAAGCCCGGTCCCCACCGTGGATGCCGCCCGTCCCAGTTCCATGGCTGCTCTCTCTTCCTCTAACTGGACGGGGCTCCGGGGATTGCCCAGGCTGGGCCCAGGCAGAAACTGGAACCGAGAGCCCAGAACCCATTTCTCCAAAGTCACATGGCCTGGGACCAGACACTGGCGCCTCGGCCCGGAGACCCCTGTGTGTCAGGGCACCACAACACTCGCCACCCACTTGGAGAAAGAACATGTCCTTGAGGTTCCTCGGGGTGTTTTTTGTTTCCGTCAGTGACTTTCTTCTGCCTGCTCTGATGCAAGCTGAGAACCTGGTGAGGAACTAAGAGCCCCAACCCCAGACGTCCCCCTACCCCCCCGGGGCATTCACCTCAGCCTCCAGCCTCCTTTGGGGGCGGGGAGGACGTTACCACTGCCACCACTGTCCCTCCTGATGTCATTTGGAATGAAGGGGAAATTCTGCACCTCGTGGCTCCAATCTGGGGGTCAAGCTCCGGGGGGACAGTAGCAGACAGTTTTTTTCTAAGTAGAACGTTGCGTAGAAATTTGCGATGAGAAGTCCACGTCATGTCATCAAATACTTAACATTCCAGACCCGAGTACCAGCGTGGGCGGATGCGCAGGAGTTGAGTGCCTGCGGATTATGGACGTGGCCTCTCGCCCCGGGACAGGTGATAATTCCTGGGAATTAAGCATTCAGTGTGGTGCAGGGGAGACTGCTGCTTCCGGATAAGACTTGAGCCCAATGCTTAATCTTCCTGAGTATGTATCTATAAAATTGGCATAATAATAAAAATCTCCCAGGATCTTATGAGGATTAACGGAGATAAGGTAGCCCAGTGCCCGCATTAGACAAAGAAGGTGTCAGATTCCGCTCCTGCCCTGCGGTTTCCTGGTCTCCAAGGTTTGTTAGCTTCTCCCACGTCCCTTATGGACTCGTAGGGTGAAGCCCGTAAATACAAGATCACCGCACAAATTAAGTCTCCTTAGTGGGTCTACCAAGCCCCCGATGGAAAGAAATTAAGAATCCTATTTGTTAAGGTGGGTGGAAACAGCTGGGTGTCAGTAAGCGCTGAAAAGCCAAGTGACATCCCTCTGCTCACGTCTGGAATGTACCAAAGAAGAGTTGAGTCAGAGAACAAGTCTTCCACTGCAAAGGTTAGCAAACTCTGGCCCAGGGGCCCAGCGCAGTACCCCTCCCGCCTGTTTCTGGAAGGACAGTTCTATGGGCAGCAATCATGCTCATTCACCTGTGTTTGCCTGGGACAGCCCCAAAACGGAGCCCCAAAACGGAGCCCTCAATGGCCCACAAAGCCTGAAATGCTTCCTTATCTGGACTTCTACAGAAAAAAAAAAAAAAATTGGCCAACCTCAGCTCCACTGAGTGCTTTCTGTTCCTCTCTCGCAAACACCCAGAAAGAGGCTAAATGCTGGGAATGAGACTCTGCTTGAGGCTGACAAGCCCAGGGGTTGGCACTGAGACTCGCAGGGATCCGAATTTTGGAAATAGGAAGGTTCTCTTTGGCTTGTGTCTGGCTTATGACTGCATAGCCCCGAAGGAAACTAGAGACAGAAACAAGGCTTTCAAATAAATCTGACAGGTTGTGATCCTGTGGGTTCCTGTCCCCAATCGGAGCCCCAGTTAGGTGTGTGACGGGGGAATCGCTTCACATTCCTAGAGCGGTTACTCTACTTATAAATAAGGTACCATCGGCTGAATACCTGTTGAACTCCTCCTCTAGGGAACCTGACCACCTAGAAGCAGAAGTTTTAGACCAGATCATGTCTAAGATGCCTTTCCACCTTTAAAGCTCAATTTAAAAGGTGCAATAGCCCTGGGGCCTTGGAGATGGTGCCGTGAGAGGCAGAAGCAGAGAGCGAACATTCTCGGGCACCGGCCTTCCACCAGGTTCCAGTGATATTCACCAGGGTGGTAACTTATCCCACTCTCTCCTTTCCAAACTGAGCTTGTGTGAGCGGAGGTCCAGGCCCTTAGGTGAGGGGGTCCCCCTGCAGAGGGGGGAGGTGCCGGCCAGCTCCACACACACCCTTCAACTTGGTTGTGTAATGGGTGCCTGGGCCATGCAGATGGGCCTTCCGGATCGTGCCTTTTACCCTGGTGTGAGCACCTGCAACGACAGTTTTCTCTCTGGAGTGACGGGTCCACGTGGTAAAGGGACCTTAAAGGTGCTGCCAAAGGTCTCGGGATAATTGGGACCAGGCAGCAAATGAATCCTGCGGAATCAAGACCGCTTTCGTTTTCCCAGAGCTGCAGAGTGAGGACGGCCTTCCAAAAGTTCAGAATCCAAGCCTGTGGACCCCATCATGCTGGACTGTGTGCCCCCTCGCTCCTCTCCCGGAAGACCCAGTGGGGGTGGTGACGCATCTCATGGACAACGGGCCCATCACACCCAGATGAGACCCACGGCTGATGGCCTGGCGTTCGGGTCAGGGGCCGCTGGGCACTGCTCTCTCCCTGCCTCCTAAAGTTCAAATGCCAGCCCGATTTCTATCTGGAAGCATCCCAGCCCAAACATGGAACAAAAGTTCCCTCTGACAAGCCCATTCCCGGTTCCAAAGTATGTTTTTATGTTTGTTGGCAAATGGGACTGTCACCAGCAACAATAACAACACTGTTTCCCCTCGGCTGAAGCTACTTCATTTCTTCGTATTTGCTGCCGGGCTGGCGCTGGGCGGATGAATAATGGAGGCTCGGCGGCCGGCCCAAGGCCTGACCCCGCGCCTCCAAAAGCAAACACAGGGGTGCAAATGGAGAGACTTGTTTGCTTGAACTCTCCCTGCCTGGTTTTAAAAAAGAAAAAGAAAGAAGAAAAACAAACCTCCCACCACCCCGTTTCATCAGTGTAGACACTGAAGTTTTATTGTTTTGTTTTTCTTTTCTGTTTTCATTTCTCACTTTTTGCCACGAGGAGCTACAGCCCTCTACTGGTGTGGGGAATGGCGCCAGCTCCTCGGTCGTCGGGGCGACCCTGCCATCTTGTGGCCGCGCGGGGGATGTGCACCAGGAGCTGAACTCCGACGTCTGAGCATCCCAACGCAGGCTGCTGGAAAGGGTCCTTCCATCTTTCCAGACATCTCCGGAAAATGGATGGGAATCTTTGGGAAGGGAGATGTAGATGGATTTGGGGTCAGGATATCAGTTCTAGGTCTCAGCGCTGGCCAACTCTGTGTGACCTCAGTGAGCTGGAGCAAATGATCTTTTTATTGAAACTGTTTCCTCATCTGTACAAGGAAGGTGATGCTTCAGGGGGATGGCACGTATCGAGCGACTTGTAAACTCTATGCATGAATATACATACCTATATTAAACAACTCTAAGGTTTTTAAAAAAGATTTTATTTATTTATTTGACTCAGAGAGAGATCACAAGTAGGCAGAGAGGCAGGCAGAGAGAGAGGGAGAAACAGGCTCCCTGCTAAGCAAGGAGCCCAATGCAGGGCTCGATACCAGGACCCTGAGATCATGACCTGAACTAAAGGCAGATGCTTAACCGACTGAGCCACCCAGACAGCCCATATTAAACATCTCTAAAGAAGTGGACCCTCTCATCATCTTCGGTCAAACTTTGTTCAGAGACTCAAAACCAGTTTTGCCCCTGAACCCTCCTCTAGTATAAAGCCTGAGCCCTAGGATAAGAAAAGAAAAGGACTTCACGCTGGCTGGTGCACACTTAAATGCACACACTGTCAAATGCTCTTCTTTTTCACTTTTCCAGTTTTTTTTTTTTTTTTAATTTATTTACGAGAGAGAGCATGAAAGCATGAGCAGGGGAGGGGGAGGGGCAGAGCGAGAAGCAAACTCCCCACTGAGCAGGGATCCCAGTGGGGGGCTCGATCCCAGGACCAGTGGATCATGTCCCGAGCCAAAGACAGACGCTTAACTGAGCCACCAGGCGCCCCTCACTTCTCTAGTTTATGTAAAACAGGGCTCTTGGGCCTTTCCACCTAGGGCCCGCAAGTGAATAATGAGAAATGGAGATGAGCTGTAGAGGTTAAACTTTGCTTACATGGAATCACAGAGTGCCCATTAGCGTTGAGGCTTGGGTATTTGGCTCCCTCATCTCCTCTTAAAAGCCGGAGCCAGACGCAGCAGCGAAAGTAGCACTTATCCCAAGTCTGCGACGCACGGTAGACACATGATGACTCATCAAACACAGGACAGGTTTGGCCGCCGCTTCTGTGCAGTGGTTAGGAGGAAGCCAAGAATTTCCGGTGTCTAACTCTGGACTTGGTGAACAGACCCAAATATTGCGGTCCTCGCCCTGTGCTAAATCTCAGTGTTGCTTGGACCGGCAGGACAGCCAGTGCCTGGTCTGTGGCTAAGGTCTCTGCACAGCTGGCCCTTGCTGGGTCCTCCCGTTACACGGTCACTCAGCTCACCGACGCAGGAGGCAGATGTAGGGTACTTTGGGTAGCAGGATAGATAGTTCTGCAAAGAGAAAATAGCACACTAGCCAAGGGACAGCAAATCCTTGGGCAAGTAGTGCAGAAGCATGACTCAGATTTCCAGGCCCATCTACCCTCCAGACTAGGCCCTGTTTCCTCCACGCTCACCTATTTCCAAGCTGGGTTGGCGAAGGCTTGTCCTCAGGAAGCCACCTTTAGAATCGGGCATGTCACCAGTGAGCCTGTGTTGTAGCTGGAGAAGGAAACAGGCTGTGTCTCTGGGAGGGTCCTGTGGCAGATCGGGGTTGGGGGGGCACGGGTGTCAGGGCAAGGTCACACCCTGCCCGACAGAATGAACGTGTCCCTCCCAATCCTTAGAGATGACATCCCAGAACTCCAAAACCAGAGAAGGCGCTTTTCCCCACCAACTAATGCTTGCTGGGCTACCCCCAGAATCTTCTAGAAGGACTAGCCTCCTCCTTGGGCCACCTCTTGAAAATAGGTGCTTCTTTCTTCCTCCTTTCGTCACGGGGAGAGGGAAAGCAGTCAGGGTCTTCTCAGAGGAAGGTCCAAAGGGGTGGGGGGCTTTTCTTCAGAGATTTCCCATCTCTGATAAACTATTTACATTCACCAAACCAGAGGAGGAATTCAAGTCTTGGCGTCCAGACTTTCGGAGCTGCCCTGCAATGTGACCGCACATGGGGAAGGCGACGGTGGACACAGTAAGACCCCAGAAGGAGGCATTAGCAGACTGTGGTGTGTTGCGAAGGGGGAAATTCAGGCATCAGGGGTCACGGGCTAGTCCTGTGAGCAGCCCAGAGGTTGCAGAAATCCGGAGGGAGGAGGATGTCTCAGACCCCACCGCTGGACCTGCCCCTTTTATGTCCACACACTCAGCTGGATTGGCAAAGGGACACAGCAGGAGACCAGGCTGTGCCAGCATAAAATAACCAGCGAACTAATTTATTGGGATGAATACACTTACTTTTAGGATAACGCTTTAGATGTATTTAAGATACACTTATTAAATAACTGTCATTAAAATACCTCTCTAGTGTAGCAGATCTCCCCCAAATTTAAGAAGGGGTAGAGAAATGTTTTGAAACTAGGCTGTGTGGTACGCTTATACAACCCACGTGACAATTTTGAACAGCCTTTGTCTCTGGTTGCAGGGAGAGGTCTCCACACCCTTGGAGTAGGAGTGCCATGTTGTCCCTGGGGGGCCCGTGGACCCCATCTAACTTTAGGCTACAAGGAGGCTCATGGTGGGTTCCTACACAGTTTCGAGGACGGGAGCTGGCCCTTCTGGAAAGACCAGTCATGTGATTGGAGACTGGGGCATTTGAGCCCCATGATCTTGGCCCAACCTTCAGGGAATGGAAATTCAAATCACCACGGCCAGTGATTCAGTTAGTCATGGCTACGTAACTGAACCCCCCTAAAAACTCTGGACAGCAGGACCTGAGTGAGTTTCCCTGGATGGTAACCATACACGGCCATGCTAACGCCGTAACCCGTCCGGAGGCTGGCACAGCGACACGTTCAGGACCCACCCGGGTTCCCACCCTGGAATCCGTGTCATCCTCTGGCTGGTCCCGATTCGGATCCTTAACAGGGAATCGCTATCGTACGTACAGCACTTCCCTGAGTTCTGGGAGTCACTCCAGCAAATTATGGAACCTGAGTGAGTAATGGGAACCAAATTTTTAGCCAGTTGGTGAGAAGTGCAGGGAATCCCCAAACCTGCCACAGGGTCTGGAGTGAGGGAAGCCCTAATCTGAAATGTGATCCAACTCGGGGTAGTTGGAGTCAGAATGGTGTCGTGAATCAGTGCTAGGAAGCTGATCTGACGGAAACCCCCTGGAAATTCACAAAGCGGGATGCTCCAATGGGCGTTAGGTTTGTACACTTATTTGCCTCCCATACATACAAGAGGCAACCAGTAATGTGTGCTGGTTAAATGAATTATTATGTAACAACGGGCTCTCCGCCCACTGTCTCAGTCTGGCGTGTGACCTGCCGTGCGACCTGCCGTGCGACCTGCCCAAATCAGTCCCATCCGCACCTACACCCTGCTGAGTGTCCTTCCTGGGCTGGAATTTACACGCGTCCTAGGGAGACTCTGTCTGTCTCCCTTCACCTCCATACTCAGATCCCTCCTACGTGAACTCTCACTTGCTTGCTTTCACCCACGAATGGGCCAGGAGAAGAATCTAGTGGTACCTTCTACCACAGTCCCAAACCAAGAACAACACCACCTAGAAAACTAGTTCTCCTCCTTGGAAAGGGAAGGGAGCTTCTGGGAAGAGTAATCTGGTGGGCATGTTTGAGGAGACTTCATCTGAACTACAAGATCTTTTTTAACTGAGCCATAATGGGCATGTAACGTTCTATTAGTTTAGGTGTATAATGTAACAATGTACTATATGTATAGATTATAAAACGATTATGAAACAATTACCAAACTAAGTTAAGTCAACACTTGTCACCAAACATAGTTCCAAATCTCTTCTTGTGATGAGAACTTTCATGATCTACTCTCTTAGCAATTTGCAAATATACAGTGCGATATTATTAACTGTGGTCGCCGCGCTGTACATATAGCCTTGGACCCCTTTGGGGTTCACCCACCCCAACCCCTGCCTCTGGCAACCTCCAGTCTATCCTCTGTATCTTTGAGTTGTGATTCTATGTATAAGAGAACTCATACAGTATTTCTCTTTATTTTATGCAGCTTAATGTCCTCAAAATCCATCTGTGTTGTCAAAAATAGCAGGATCTCCTTCTTTTTTCGTGGCTTGATAATATTCCATTGTGTGTGTGTGTGTGTACATATGTGTGTACATACACCACGTTTTCTTTGTCCATTCATCTACGGATGGACGATTAGGTTGTTTTCATGTCTTGGAGCTTGTGACTAAAGTTGCAATGAACATGGGAGTGCAGATATCTTTCGAGACAGATTTCATTTCCTTCAGATAAACACCCCACCGTGGGATTACTGGATCCTGTGGCAATCCTATTTTTAGAATAGATTTCCATTTTCCTTTGCGGCTGCACCCATTAGGGTTCCCACCAACACCGCACATGGGTTCCTTCTTCTCCACATCCTCACCAATGCTTGTTATTTCTTGTCTTTTTGATCCTAGCCATTCTGACGGCTGTGAGGGGAGTCACTGTGGTTTTGACTTGCATTTCCCCGGTGACCTGCCATGTTAAGCACCTGTTCATGGGAACTGTAAGTTTAGACTGTGTGACCCGGAGACTTGTTTATAACTGCCCGGAACACATGCCTCCCTGACTCTCCCACCCACAAATCCTAAACATTACAGAGAAAACAGTCTTAAAATCATGAAAGCTCAGGCAACCAAGAAGGTTTAAGGGGTTCTCTTAATGATCTGGACATGTTGTTCAATCCTCGACACCCAGAAAGCAGGCAGGGTAGGGGCTCGAGGAGGAAGCCATAGAGCCAGGCACCATCAAGAGAGGACCATTGCTAAAAATGGCGCCCCATGCCAGGGGATAGGGATGGGCAAACGGAGAGGAGGCTGGGAAGCCATTGCTGTGGCTGGTTTGGGAAAATTTCCATTGGCTGATGAGGGGGGACGTTTAGGTTTGAGAAGCAGATTCCCTGAAGGAGGGGGGAGAACTTCTAGTGGACGAGCCCCCTCCTCCCGCTGTTCCCTCCCCAGAGCACATGGGAGGAGGGCTACAGCACTGACAGGAAGGCCAAGAGGAAATCTTGAATATGACTGCGAGCCCACCAACGCCTTAAGGAAAAACCAGCCCCATGAGAAAGAGACACCAAGCTCAATGGACAGAACATACTCATGGACTCCAGGGCAACAGAAGGAATGGGGACAGCCTGCAGAGGAGTCTCATAGGCTGGGTGACGGACGACACAGCTGCTGGAGCAGCAAAAGCCCTAGGTCCCACCAGGGAGGTCTACGCTCTGACCCATGTTTGCACAGAATCTGTCCTGCCCTCCCCAGGTAGGTTCTGTTTCCACTCTCTCTATTGGCCTCAGAATGCTCCCATCTTTGGGGCCTACAGACTCCATGCTTTGTTCTGAGTTGGAGTCCCCATCCTATGTCTTTTTCCCTTGAGATTCGGGCTGTGACTTGCTGGGCCCCAACCTTCCCATGATTTTTTTCTTCAGAAACTTTTATTGCTCTTCTGGAGCCTCTCATGTCTGGAACACATGGAGCCTCTCATGCCCGATAAATACTTCCCAAACTGAAGGACCTAAAACATGGCGCAGACGTGCCCCTGGGCTCTGCTCCTGCTCACAAGACCTCCGGAAGTTTCCTGCTGTCAACTTTCACCATTTGGGAGCCGAGTAACTGAACTCATGCTTTTCTAGATACCCGCTTTTAACTGTTAAGCTTAGTATGATGAAATATATATCCCTTCTCTATTTCATATCCAGCTTAATTCACACAGGAGTCATGGAATTAACAAGATTTCTAGAAGCATCTAAAAGTGGTCCAAGGGCTCAGTTGATGATGGTTCTTCTCAAGGCAGGACTTGACACACTCCAGGAACATGATTCACTATTAGGCCACTGCGGCAAGACAGGTTACAAGTGTTGGAGCGTGGTGGGGTGGGTAAGGCAAAGACCAAGATCTCTTCCTACTTTTAGTTTTCGAGATCATTCTAATGAAGGATTCTCAGGCTGTCAGACAAACTAACTCCCAGGCCTCGGCCCTGCAGCTAAGCCAGCTACTCACATTAAAATGGCTACTCCGGAGTCTGACGGTGTAAACAAGTAAGAGTGCCGCCATGTGTATTCTCATCCACGTCTAATTCTTGGCTTTAAACACCTTTCCATGCCTAGTGCTCATATTGTTCAACCCAATAATTCCCCCTACACTACCGTCTCTTCCAGGTGTCAGGATTAACGGCTGGCACCAGAATTCCTCCTAGGACAGGATCTGTCTTGGCGGAGAAAAAAAAATGCCTTGATTAGTGCTTGAGAAGAAGATGAGCCTCACTCTTAAGGGCCTGGGTATCAGGGGGCCTCATCTCTCTGCCAAGGACAAGGCTGCCGTGCTGCATAACCACGGGGGAGGGCTGGACGGGGAGAAGCCGAAAAGGAGAGTGCACCATCCCAGGACCCTCAAAATCTTGAGCAACGTCTTCTAGACACGTTGCTGCTGTGTCTGCATGATTTTCTCTTATGAGCCAAAGAGGTAACTGAGTTGCTTGTGAAGGTAAACCTGATCCTGGGCTGAGACAGCCCAGGACAAGCCCAGACCCAGGGCAGAAAAGCCATGTCCCCATCAGTGAGCAACCTCCAGGAGACCTTCAGCTTCTGCTCATTTCAGGACTGGGCATTTTGAGACATTTCACCGGGACAATCTCAGCTGGTATCTGGATTAACCAGAGATGTGGACGGGAATTTGCATACAAGGATATTAATCACAGAATTACATATGATGTTGGAAACTGAGGGACCTAAATGTACGTCAGTATGGATCTTTTAAATAAACCGAGAGAGAGAGAGCTATTTAATAACGCAGAAAAGTTTCAGTCAAGAAAAGAAAAAAAATTGGAATGCTACTGGTATTACTAATACTTGGTATTTGTTTGCTTTTTTTTTTTAAATAGGTGATTTATTTTTTCTTGAAGAAAAGAGAAAGACTAAAATTTTAACAGAACACTCCAGAGTTTGTGGGATGATAAGTGACTTGTCTTTCCTTGGCTTATGTCTGCGTGATTTTCAAAGCAAAGCAAGGTTAGGAGAAATCAACATCACTTTGAAAGCGTGGGAGTGAAGTTCGTTTGTGTTGGTTGGCTTACTTGGCAGGCACAGGAGAGATGAGCCAGGAGGAGGGTGAACGTGAGGGAGTTTGGTCATCATTTATTTATGCTGGTTTAGGTAGAAACAACATTTGTTTAGCAGAGGTAGAAAGGGGTGGGGTGGGGGAAGGAAAGGAAAAAACAGGAGGGAGATAGGAAATAGAGAAAAAGTACAGTTAGACTCTCTTTTGAAATGGGCTTGAATTGGCAGGTGATTTTCTGTTTCACATTTGGATGTTCTTATTTCCCTTTTACCAAGTCAAAAAGGGTGACAGTTGGATTATGGATGTGTTGGCAGTCACGTAGAGGGAACCTGGGTGTGTACGCGTGCGTGCGTAGGTCTGTGGGTGCAGAGAAAGGCAACGCCCCCCCCTTCTGTATTCCTCGTACATTATCTGGTATAAGGAACAACGGAGCCTCCATAAAACTTTGACTCCTGCCCCCCTTCTCCGATCAACCCTCACCAAACCGAGGAAACCCCAATCATTTTAAACAGTAATCATTTCCCAATCTGCTACCAGGTTGAGCTGTAAGAGGTCAGGCTGGACGTCTTACGATCTCAAAAATATTTGAGGAAGAAATTATATCAGATGTTTGCGTGAGCCTAGTGTCGCATCCCCGTTCCCGGTGTCAAAGAGACACAGCTTCTCATCTTGACATTGACCAACAAAGAACAGCAACACACTGGGAAAAGATCTTACAACTAATTTTGTAGACCATGGCATGACTTAGAATTGAGTACGGGCTTTGTCACCTGTACTCTCCAACCCTGGCCAAGCCACTTCACCTCTCAGGGCCTCGGCCACCTCCCCTGTAATCTGAGCACTTAACTTGGGGCATTTTCAAGGTGACCTTCGGCACCGGAAATCGATCAACTTTTAATTGTAGAATTTATGTTCCTGTGTGTGTGTGTGTGTGTGTGTGTGTGTGTGACCAAATGGAAGACAAGTGAGGGCACAGGTGACAATTTCAATGATATTTAACGCTCATGGCTCATGGGGAAAAGGAAGGGAATAATCATCTTTTGAGCAACCCCGGAGAGTCCAGACATCCTAGAGTAATTCCACAGTTTTGGAAACTGAAGCTCAGATTTAAAGCGACTTGCCCAAGATCATCTAGTTGTTAAGAGACACAGGCAAGAAAAGGCATCCAGACTAACTCCAAAGCTGGGATTGGCAAGTCAGTACGTCTTGGAGAACGCTCCCTTTCATGAGGCTCCTTTGGTGTTGAGGTGGGGTTGGGTATCCCCTGGACCTTGTCACTCTCCTCACTCCGGGCACTGAGCTCTCACCCCTTCTGCCACTAGGCTGGTCACCACCATTCCAGACAACGCCCATGAGCACTATGGTAGCTGCCAATGGAACCTTGAGGTTGGACGAAGAGCGATGACAGCCCCCACGCTCCCAGGAAGGTGACCTTGCTCATGAGATATGAGTCCCAAGGTGTGAGCTGAAGGGTAGTGAAAGGTAACACCCCAAGATTGTATTAATCATGGCCCCCACCATGTCTGACTGTTCCCAGACCACACACACCTTCCCACTGGGGGTGTTTTCTGCTTCCTCAGGGGAGGCCGCCTCCCACCTCCCATCCCCAAGGTGCTGGGAACCAGTGACTCAGCCAAGCTTTTCAATACTGCACTGGCTGCCATTTCTGGAACACCTGCTGGTCTAGGAGCAGAGGATGGGCCAGGACACAAAAGCTGCCACCGCCTTGTTCTAGCCACCACACTGCATCGCCTCTTCCAGCAACTTCTGTTCATGAAAAAGTAAATTCCAAAAGTTCCACATAGGCTATACCATTCAGGGAGGCTCATTTGGTCGGAAAGGGTAAAGGACCAGGAACCGACTAGTTGTTCTCTCACGGTCCAGCTGCGAGACGTGGGCCAAGCCACCAGCACTCTTTGAGACCGAGTTCCCACCTCTGGAGCAGGAGGGACTTAGGACAGGCGATGCCTCAGCCTCCTCCACCTCCGGAGTCCGCCCTCTGCCCAGCCCCGCGGAGTCACCGGGGCGCAGGCGGCGTCGTTCTAGAACCCGGGTCTGCTGCGGTCGCTTGGCGTTCACCTTGCGTGACTTTTCCGAGTTTCCTTCCTCTTGGCTTCGTGGAGCGCCGGCCTCCTTCTGCCACGGGCGCCGCCGACCCGAGGCCAGAGCCGGATGCCAGCCGCCGCCTCCACGAGGCCCCGCGCGGCCCCGCGCCCGCCGAGCTCGCCTCCCCGACGGCTCGCAGCGGCGGCCTCCGCGGCCCTCCAGACACCACCCGCGGCGTCCGCTGGCCCGGGCCGGTGGCCGCGGGGAGGCTGGCGCCGACCCTCAGGGCTCCCGCGGCCTTCGGAGGCGCCGCGCAGCGCCGAGCCCCCGCAGGGCCGATAATCTCACCCCATTTCACAGATGGGCCCCGGCGGCCCCGCACGACCTGCTCGCCTTCCAAGAAGGAACAAAGGCGAGGCGTCAGCCAGGGCAGAAATCAGAGCGTCGGCACTCGCCCAGAGCCGCGCACGCTCCGCAATCGCTCATGCGTCTTTTTACCTTCCCCAACTTGGTGGGATTTATATATAGCCTGCATCTTGTCCCTCCGAACTCGGCAGGGCTCGCCATCAGTCACTGGGCTGAACACCTGGAACTCTGTGGGGACCATCATTAGAAGGATGCGAGGCCAGGTGTGGTTTTGGACCAGAGACCGATTGGAAGAGGGAGGGTTTCTCACTTTCCAAGTTTACTCTGCTCAAGTTAAAACAATTAACCTCCGTTCCCCCTTCACACAACTGTTCTCCGCAGCTTTCTACCAGCCAGAGCCAGCCCGGAGACACAAGGTCAAAAGTGGACTCTCTACCCTTGAAGCTTTTGGGGGAAGAGGCAGGTTTGCACCCTTCCTCCCGGCTTCCTTCTGCCCTCACCGCCCCCTTCCCCACCCATGTCACCGCCGCCCTCTGGGTGCTAGACCTCTGGACAGCGGGGGTTTCTCCAGCCCGGGTGTCGGGACGAGATTGCAGCTAAGGGGGGTTTGGCCACAGTTAGGCCCCCAGCTTGGGCCCCACATCCACCCCCAAAGGGTTTGCCAGGAGAGCCAGCCGGGAGGGCAGGACAGATGGCAGGGTTATGCCCAACCACTTGGGGTCTTAGCTCTCTTAACTGATGTAGCCACAAGCACATTGCCCTTCTTGGGCTGCAACCGCCCCCAGGACACACAACACACGCAGGTGCGCACACATACACACACACACACTCGAAAACTCTTAATGATATTCATATTTTTTAGGAACCCACCTGTCTCCTTCTTATATAATACAGTAGCTAGCGGGAATTGAATGCTTATGCCATTAATAAGCACATTAACAAGCACAGCTTATCACTGTGCTGGGTGATTTTCTTGCACTGAGATGTCCTCTCTTTACAATCCTCTCAACAACCTGATGATGACGTTGGTGGCCCACGAACTGGAGTGGATAAGCCGGGTCCCCCGGGACAGTACTGGCCATCATCTGACAGGGTGCCTGGGTGGCTCAGTCAGTTAGGTGCCTGACTCTTGATTTTGGTTCATTCAGGTCATGATCAGCTTTGGCTGCTCTCAGGTCATGATCTCGGGTCTTGAGATCAAGCCTCCCTCCTTCCGGCTCTGATGTCAGCACAGTCTTGCTTAAGAATTTCTCTCCTTCTCCCTCTGCCCCTCCCCACCACTCACACTGTCTCTCTCTCAAAAAATAATAATAATAATAAAATAAAAATTTAAAAAATTAATTAATTGTAAGAGTTTTTAAATAAAAAAGAAAACTACTGGCCATCATCTGAGATCCTCTCCATGGTGTGGGGGGGACCTGCAGGTGTGAGGCATTGCTGGTCTATATGAGGCAGACCCAGGCAACCCTTGGCAACTTTGTGCCTGAGAGGGAAATTCACACTTGCCCATCTCACACAGGCTGGCCTTTTCCTGAGGTGACAAGGAGGGATGCTGATGGCCTGCCACCCCCTGAAAACACTTGTCCGGGGCAGGGTCTTCAGATGATGGGGAATAGCTCAGCATGGAAATTGAACTGATCGTCCTGCAGAAATGACCCAAAGCAGTGGTTCTCAGACATGGTGACACACTAGACAACTGGAGAGACTATTTAAATCCTAAATGTATACCCCATACCAATGAAATTAACTGTACCCCATCCCAATGAAATTAACATGCCATTGGAAACCACCCATCAGAATTTTTCAAAAATATTTTTAAATTTTCCAACAATCACAAGTCTGCTGTTATGGGTGGAATCTTTGTGCCCTCCAAAATTCTTATGTTGAAACTCCAGTGGGGTAGCGTCAGGAGGTGAGGCCCCTGGGGGTGATTAGGTCATGAGGGTGGAGTGCTTGTGAACGGCAGCAGTGCCCTCATGAGAAGAGATGCATACGTTCGCTGCTTCTCTCTGCTCTCCAGCCTGTGAGAATATGACCATCTGCAACCAGGAAGAGGACCTTCCCCGGGAGCCCCGGTGTGCCAGCATGCTGATCCTGGACTTCCAGCCTCCAGAACTGTGAGGAAAACATTTCCATGGCCTCGGCTGCCTCATCTTTGGTATCTTGTTAGAGCAGCCCAAACGGATTAAGATACAAGTACCATCCGAAAAACCTTTTCCTAAATCAAATGAGAATAATTTGCCAACTTAGGGCACCATCTTCCCCAAACATATTTTCTATAAACAAGGACACTGTCCTATGTGGCCACAATAAAACCCCCCAGTCGGGAGATTAACGTTGTTACATCTCTACCAGCTCATCCTCGGATTCTTGTTGAGTTTCACCAATATGGTTGAATCATTTAAAATATTATTATTATTGTCCGGGCAACATTTTTAAAAGCAAGAAGGTACACTTCAGAAATCACAAGGTGTGGTTATTGGCCAGGGGTCTTCAGTCTCCTCCAGTTTGGAAAGTTCCTCAGTCTTTCCTTGACTTTCAGGACCTCGATACGTGTCAAGACCATGCAGGAGAACATCCCTCCCCTTGAGTTCATCCAGCCTCTCCTGAGCAGGTTCAGTTTATTCAGGCTTGGCAAGAACGTGGTGGAGAGGATGCTCTGTTCTCCTTCCGTCCTGTCGGGTGGCTCACAATTTTGATCCATCCCGTTGCCGACGGCATCCGCTTTGACGTCTTGATGGAAGGTGGTGTCTTCCAGTCTTCACCACTGTAGAGTCACTCCTTGTCCCTTTGTAAAGTCATTCAGATTTTGTGATGAGAGGCAAGTGGTGAGTTGAATTCTGGGAGATTGGCCAGCCTTTGGTTATTTTTACATCTTCCCAGCTGATCCCAGAGTGCAACCGACTTTGAGAATCGGGGGCCTAATTCCTCCCTGTGAAATAAGCATCAGCAAAGACACAGCGGCCTTTGTGACATGAGTCAATAATAACGAAAGCTTACACGAATTAGCCAACATCTATCGAGCCCTTATGTGCCTCCACTGTGCTCATTAATCAGTGTGTATTGTTGCCATCATCTAGCAGCTCACGGTTATTATTCATGCACTCACCAGATTCTTATTGAACGCCAGCTATGAGCCAAATACTTCTAGGGGCTGGGGATACAACTGTGCATGACAGAGACCCCAACCCCCTTTCTCAGGGAGCCTACACTCTAGGGTATCAAACCATACACTGAATACCATGCTAATTGCTTTATGTTCACAGTAATGATGACAATAATAATCATGATTCGTCTTTCCTGAGCACTAACTATAGGCCAGACCCTTGAATCACCACCACGACCACACTGGGAGGCAGGTACTTTTATTATGTACTTTGGAACTCATGTAGGGGAAGGAAAGACTCTAAGGCAAGTAGAAACATAGCCAATGAAACATTTGATACATTAATTATGTTCTCCTTGGTGCTAGCAAAGATGATTGTGGACCCTAGGATTTTTAGAGAACCACACCAAACTAACAAAATACCACATGACATGCATCAAGCTGGCAAAAATTAGAAAGTTGGACAATATCAAGTGCTGACAAGGATGTGGGTCATTGCGACCTTTGCACAATGTTGGTTCAAGTGTTAGCCAGTGCAGCCAATTTCAAGAGCATATTCTATGTGTATTCCCAAGAACCCAGGAAATCCAGCCTTGGGTAGATACACTGAAGAGATACACACAAGTTCACAAAGAGACATATACAAAGAAATTCATGTGGAGCTGTATGTACCGCGGAGTTGGAGGCAAGCAAGGGACCCTTACTGGGGAAAGAGACAAACAAAATATGTTACTGTATTGGTGAAATACTTCGCAGTAGAGAGAAGAAATCACCTGGACTCAATAAAACATGGGCAAATCTCCAAATCATAATGTCAATCCAAAAACATAAGAAACAGAATATTTACAGCATAATAACATTTATAAGAGTTTTAAAACAACCTGCAGACCAACACTGTGTATTGTCCAATGTGTATACGTACATATATGTGTGGTAGAAGGTGGTTTGGAAGGGGCTGCATTGAATACATGTCTGGGAATGCAGCAGGGACTGGGAGGAGTTGATAATGGGACTGTAACTGGAGGACCAAGGGATATAATAGTAGCTAATTAAAAAAATAAAAGAAGGGATGCCTGTGTGGCTCAGTCTGTTAAGGACCTGACTCTTGATTTTGATTCAGGTTATGATCTCATAGCCTTGAGATTAAGCCCTGCGTTGGGCTTCATGCTGAGCATGGAGCCTGCTTGGGATTCTCTCTCTCCCCCACCTCTGCCCCTCTCCTGCTCTCTCTCTCTCAAAAAAGAAAAAAGAAGAGTTTTATAAGGACAATTCATTGCTATGGATTAGTGAATATGACCAACTTGATTCTGTGCCTGATTTGATTCCGCCTGGGAACATAATTAAAAGGTGGAGTAATGAAGGTTTTTCAAAAAAGATATAGGGTGTGACACCTGGGTGGTTCAGTCCGTTAAGCATCTGACCCCTGATCTCAGCTCAGGTCTTGATCTCAGGGTTGTGAGTTCAAGCCCTGCATTGGGCTCCACACTGGGCATGTGCCTACTTAAAAAAAAAAAAAAAAAAAAAAAAAAAATATATATATATATATATATATATATATATATATATATATAGACACACACACACATATATATACACACAAATAAATATAAATAAATATACATTTATATATATAAATAAATATAATTGTTTATATTCCTACAAAATCATATATACATATGTATATTTATTCCAGAAAGAACTTCTTTACACTCAACCCTCTTCAAACCAGTCCTCATGGAAGGAACAGGGTCTTTGGGTCACACTGACATGCTTTTGCATCAAACTGACCTAATGAAAACAGGCCCACACTGATGTTCACCCCGACCCCTACCAGAAGAGCCCAGTGGCCCCACACTTTTCTGACACCTGTTCTCCATAATACCCTTGTCCAGTGACAGAGGCTTCCAGGAAGAAGACGGAGTTGTCCCCATCAGGAAACCCAAACATGCGTCCTGGCTCTGCCATTTACTAGCTGGGTGATTTTGGACAAGATGTTCAACTCCTTCAAACTTTTGGACAAGATGTTCAACTCCTTCAAACATTTCCTCCTCTTTCAAAGCAGGGACTATGCTACCTAACCAGAAGGGCTGTTTGGAGAAATCAATAAGATTTTGCATGAAGGAGTCATGAACATTTAGATGCTCCCTCTCTCCATCTCTCTAGAGAACCTCAAAGATAACTCAAGTCTCTCTATCCATAATACTAAACACCCCCCAACAATGGCATGAGCCCTGGACACTGGTGGCAAGTGGGGACTGCACACGTGGCTGGGCCGCTCTCCCTCAGATCCCCACCTGCTGACCGGGGAGGCACTGGTGGTCCTGGCCTTGCCCCAGCATGGGGCAGCCAGGTGGGCAGGGAGTGCCTAGAGGAGAGTGGGGGTAGGGGCTCCCCGGCAGCCCACTCGGCTCCACCAAGTGGCCCAGTGTTTTCCAAAGTGTCCGTCATGACTAGTCACGGTCTCTGCTGCACTTCCTTTGAAGTATATGGCACCATCTCCCACACAGTCATCAAAACCCACAGCATGGCAGACCCCTGTCCATGCCCAGTGTCTAATCCCCAGCCAGGTCCTGTGGGCTCTGCCACCAGGGAGCCCCTCACAGCCTCCCTGGCTGCCCAGAAACTCTCCCGGCCCTCAGAGCGCCTTGTCTCTAGGAAGACCGCCATGATGCCCATTTTCCCTCCAACATGGAGCTTCAGTCTAGAGAAGGAAGTTTGCTAAACTTACACCAGGAAACCTGGCATCACCAATGGCGGTGAACGGTAGCAGGCCTTGGAAGGGGGCCAGGAGAAAAAGCAAGAATGCATTTAATCCAGACGCTGGGAGGGAAAGGAGAAGGCACGTCTGAGGAAAGCAGGTTGATCCCACATATCCTCTCAGCCGGGCTGAGCTCTTGGATTTCTGCCTCAGTGTGGGAAAGCTTTGAGGGGTGTTAAGCCAAGGAGAAGGAGAAACATGTTTCATAAAAGGGGCTGAGGCTGTAGACAGCAGGTTGGTGGGGGGTGGTCATGAAATCAGGGGTCCCTTCTTGTAACCCCACAAGAATGGGAGAGGTCTTCGGGGCTGCCTTCAGTATGTGCCTTCCTCTGTCTTCATCCTGCTTTGTGATAGTGTTGAAAATCTCTCCGTTTCTTCCTAGGGTTAAAAAAAAAAAAAATGCAGGGACAGGTGTGTGAGCCCACTTCCCACTAATGTCCTGAACAGCTGCCGGAACGGCTCTGAGTCCCATAAAGATTCCAACCAGGATGGGAACAGGTGGACCATCTCTTCTAACCCGGCGACTGGCAATTTCAGTAGGTTGGCACCAACCCGTCTACCTGCATGGAGCCCGGATGGGGTCTTCTGCTCAATGAACAACGGGCCAAAGGGCCCAGGGCTCCAGGAGAGGAGCTCAGGGCGGCTGCGAGCATGTAACCAGGGTTTTCCTCGGGGCTTTCACAACTAAATCTGGATTTTGCACAGCAAAGGAGGCTCTTATGCCCCCCAACATCATGTCCAGTTTCTGTTTTAAGATTTTATTTATTTATTTGAGAGAGAGAGCACAAGCAGGGGGAACAGCAGGCAGAGGGAGAGGGAGAAGCAGGCTCCGCACTGAGCAGGGACCCCAACTCGAGGCTCAGACCCAGGACCCTGCAATCATGACCAGAGCCGAAGGCAGAGGCTTAACCAGCTGAGCCACCCAGGTGCCCCCATCATGTTCAGGTTCTAGAATCATCTTCTTTACCTTTCTCCAGGGCTTATCTGTGACCTTCTGGCCTCCTCTTCAAAGACACTGGACTGAGGTGTCCCTTCAGCCAGGAGACCTGGGGCTCGTTCCTGCTCCTCTCTGCTTCCCCCGCTCCTGAGGCTCGGGCAGCTGCACACCCCAGCAGCCAACCTCACTGCGAGACGCGTGAAAACCGGAAGTGCGAGCTCTTTTCTCATCAGTCAGTCGGGCCCCAGATGCGGTGCTGTGGGAGCCTGGCTCTGCCAGACAGAGGCTCTTGTTGGCTCTCCTGTGCCACCATGGGGGCCACGGAGCCCAGCCGGGTCGTAATGAGGATCTAAGGGCTCTCCATCATGGCTGCACGTAGAGCTTTAAAACCAAGTGTGAGCTGACATTCTGGAAAAGGCAAGACTCCGGAGACGGTCAGAAGATGGCTGGGAGTTTGGGATGGGGGAGGGGGGGGCGGGAGAGGAAGGGACCGAAAGGGGAAGTAGGGGAGATTTTTAGGACAAAACTATCCTGGTACTGTGTTGGCAGACACATGTCGTTCTACATTTGTCCAAACCCCCAGAGCACACATCTCTTAAGTTTCCTAGACTCAGTTCCACCGAGGTGGGCAGGGTTACCCACACCAACGACGCCAAGCCATTCTCGGACCCCAGCAGGGTGTCTGAGAGTTCGGCTCAGTCCCAACGCTATCTGCTTGGAGACAGCGTCGGAGCCCACAGACGAAGGGTTCCGTCCTGCAAGACTGCCCCCCGCCTCCCACTTCAGATGCCCCAGGCTCCCTGCACCCCTGCTTCTGATGACCGGCTGGAGTTCGGAGCTTCCAGTGCCTCCTCCTTAGGTCTGATTAATTTAAAAGAGCAACTCACGAAACTCAGGGCAATACCTACTTACATTTCCTTGTTTACAAAAGGATGTGATAAAGGATACAAATCAACGACCAGGTGGAGAGGCACAGGGTGAGGTCCCCAACACAGGTCCCCAGTGCACCTTCTGCCTGGCTCTGTGGCATGTGGGAGCATCTTAGAGCCCCAAGTGTGGAAGCTCCCTGAAAAGGGCCAAAAAGCCCACATGTCCTGTTTCTTCCCACTCAGTCTCTCCCCTGTCGTGAATGTGCACGTCCATTGAACACACACAAATCCTCTCAGCCGGAAGTTTCTATCGTTCAATCTTCACCATCAAAGAGGAGAAGCTCTTTGTCACAGGGGGTCCTGGATGCTTTCCGGAGGGAGCGCAGTGCCCTGGGCTGCTCACAACTCCCACCTTGAGCTGGATGGCTGTTTCAACTTGAAAGGGAGCTTCCTTACGGATTAACATCCAGGGTGAAGATGTACGAAGCTTGTATCTGATGTCGTTGTTAGCAACGGCCGCTGTTACAGTAGAAATAAGTGGCAAGCAGGGGCTTCATCAGACCGGTTAGGAGGAAAAGTTAAAAAAGCAAACTCAAGTATTTTCAGAGAGGGCTTTGAAAAGGTTTTTTCATTTGTTTGGTTGGTTGGTTTTTATTTGTTTTTTAAAGAGTTTATTTTTATTTATTTATTTGACAGAGAGAGTGACAGAGCACAAGCAGGGGGAACAGAGGGGGAGGGAGAAGCAGACTCCCTGCTGAGCAAGGAGCCTGGTGTGGGGCTCGATCCCAGGACCCTGGGATCATGACCTGAGCTGAAGGCAGACGTTTAACCATCTGAGCCACCGAGGCGCCCAAAAAGGTTTTCTATGAATGTACACTTATATATACATTAGGTCAGTGAAATGCATGAACTTTTGTGTTTCTTAAGCACGGAGACATGTTTCTCATGGGGAGAAATTAAAGGGAAAGGTTACACTTATTTACATTTGTAGCCTTTCTCCTCTTTTAGACTTGTAAACATTTAAAGGTCCAGGCTCTTCTGATTCATCCTCCTACCTTTCCCGCATCACTTTCCCCCACTGGAATCCGGCACAGAATCAAGGCTCAGCAAATGCTTTGAACAAGGCCAGAGCAGGGAATCTCAAACGGAGATAGGGAAGTAGGAGGTGAGCTTCAAGACAGCACCATCGATATATTTCTCGTTGTTACGTGACAAACTACATGACTCGAAACACTGAGCTCCTGTCACGTGCCAGGCAGAGTTGTAGGGACCAGGGATAATCACCGGGCAGAAGGGACCAAATTTCCAAGATGCTCCCATTCTCAGAATGAAGGCCAATGGTGATGTGAGGAAGCCAAGTGCATCTGCAGAAAAGTTCGAGGTAAAAGTACAGTTATCGGCACCTTTCCCATCATACTCTCCAGGCTAAGTTCATCACTTGCTTTTCCTCTGGAAATGGATGTCATTAGGGGGGAAAAAATGCAAGGAAAAAAATCCTACTCTCTGAACGGTCACCTGGAGTTCACACACTTATGTCACCTAATCTCACAAGCCTGTGGCATGGATGGCATCATTGCCCTCTGGAGGTACAGAAGGCAAGGATGCGTGACTTGTCCAGAGCCACAGAGCAGGTAAGACGCAGAGCTGGGACAAATTCCCCAGGTCACCAACCCCACCCCACCCCACCCCCCGTCTTGGAGCTTCACATTTTAGCACCCTAAGTTCACAGAAGCAAGAAGCCGGAGGGGGGGCTTGGGTGCGTGGGAAGAGACTGTTCCCCTCGGCCCGGACACTCACACTGCCCTCTCGGAAATGAGTGTGGTGGCGAATAAAGCTGCAGAAACGTGACCCAAGCCATCCAGCCCCTGAAGGTTGGCTGCCCCCAGGCTGGGGGAGACGGAGGCTGTGATAGCCACCCCCACCCTCATTCCCGCCGCTGCCCCTCTCGCTCTCAGAAATATCACAGTGCCAACGTGGCGGACCCCAGAGGCAGCAGAAGGAGCCGAGCCCCTGCGGCCGGCAGAAAGATCCAACCTTCCCTCCTGCCCCTGCGACTGACTGCTCAGACCTCAGCTTCGAACGGGCTGAAAGGTCAAAGACCAAAGGCTGTTTCACAATTGGAGGTTCTTGAGTTATTTTAGGAGTAAGACCTCCTGGGCTGATAAAGTTATATGGCCACTGCTCTGGGCTGAATGTTCATGTCCCCCACAACACGTATATGTCAAAATCCTAACTGTGATGGAATTAGGATGTAGGGCCTTGGGAGGTGATTAGGTCATGAGACTAGAGGAGCCCCTTGGGCGGGGCGGGGGGGGGGGGAATTAGCATCCTTATAGAAGAAGCCACAGTGTGCCACGAGGAGAGGGACATCAGGGGGTTCCCCTCGTGCTCATTGATTCTATTGTTTCAACCCTTTTCCCAGACCTCACCCCCACCCCATCCGGTCCCAACCGCCCCTTCTCCTCCACCATCCTGCCTGCTGGGACAGCAGGTCTCAGCCTCATCCCAGGCGGAGGCCTCTGAGAGTTTGGTTTTGTCCAGCAGACAATGGGAAGCCTCTGATGGGCTTTGAGCAGAAAAGGACCCTCCTCATTAGGAAGATTCCTCCTGGCGGTGGTCCCCGGAATGAGCTTCTTGGGGGAGAAGCTCTTCCTGCTTCTAGCCCAGAACCTGAAGCCCAGATTCAGTTCAAGACAGTGGCGCACTGGTGCCACCTGGAGGCCACCAGCCTCAATTACAGAAGCAGTGATCTGCGAATCAGAAAGTGGCTTTCCGGTGGGGCGAGGAAAACCGCCTGTTCACTTGCACTAGGCCCAAAAGAACAAGGCTTCAAGGAGGTGCTGTGCTAGACACCGGAGGGGCGGCTCCTTTCTCCAAGGAGATTCTTGAATTGCTTTAGAACCAAGACCTCCCAGAAAGGGCTAGAGAGACAACCCCCACCAGACTGAAATCCGTCCCACAACAGATTTGTCAAAATAAAGGGAAGTCATTGCTCAGAGGACGGGGGCTTGTTTTTGTCACCCACATGATACGTTCCAGGGGCCTGGCGGCACCTGCTTTAGAAGCCCTCAGCCACGCTGGTAAGAGAAGGAGGCTCTTGGACAGAGTGGAGAGGCTGGCACCGGGAAGACGGAGTTCAGATCCTGGTTTCTCCACTACTTTTCTTTCCCTACTGTTCCCATCCTTTACAGCACAGCCCAGGAAGCAAGTTGTAAGTAGGCGATGCTAGAGATCGGAATGAAGCAGTTTTGGGGAAATGAGGACAAGGGACACCTGGAGGACTCAGTCAGTTGAGTGTCCGCCTTCAGCTCAGGCCATGATCTCAGGGTCCTGGAATCGAGTCCCACATCAGGCTCCCTGCTCAGTGGGGATCCTCTGCCTGCCGCTTCCCCTGCTTGTATGCATGCGCGCGCGCTCTCTCTCTCTGAAAAATAAATAAATAAAAATCTTAAAAAAAAAAAAAAAGAAAGAAAATGAGGACTAGACCTAACTTTTTTTTTTTAAGATTTTTATTTATTTATTTGACAGACAGATCACAAGTAGGCAGAGAGGCAGGCAGAGAGAGAGGAAGGGAAGCAGGCTCCCCACTGAGCAGAGAGCCCGACGCGGGGCTCGATCCCAGCACCCTGGGATCATGACCTGGGCCAAAGGCAGAGGCTTAACCCACTGAGCCACCCAGGTGCCCCTAGACCTAACTTTTGAATCTCCCTCTTCCTGCTAGAAGCTCCTTAATTACAGACTTCAGAATATAATTCTTGTGATATTGCGTGATTTGTTTCTCTCTTCTTTCCAAACAGGAGCAAAGTATTCCTTATCGGCTTTCTCAGGGTCACTGAGTCATGGGAAGTTGATCACATCATGACTGAAACCTCTCTTGTTGTTCACTCTGTCTCCTTCCCTCATACTTGCTGTTTTCTTAAGAACGTTTCTCAGTGGAGACAAGCGAGGTCATTTCTCTGAGTCTTTGCCAAGATTGCATGGACTTCTGCTTATGGGCCGGTGGGAACTTTCAAGCAGCCGGAGCTCAGCCATCCCGATGTGCACAGGAAGAAAGGGAGAGTAGTTTACTCACTCAGGACTCGGGCAGCCCTGTGAGGTTTATACTATCATGCAGGTTTTCAAGCCAATGAAAGAGATGCGCAGAGAATCCTTTGGCCAAGGACACACAGCTAGCAAGCAGAGAAAGTAGGATTTGAAATCCTATGCTTGCCTGAGGATTTGTTTCCTGCAGCATAAGAATTTAGGAAGAGGAAACCCCAAAGGATTAAAGAGGCAGTGAGAGGGAAAATGAGGTTGGGTCTCAGGGCATAGGGGGAGTATGTTGAGCGTACCCCAACATTGGTTATGGAAGTGGGGAGCATGAGGAGAGGTGCTGGGGAAAAGGAAAGCCCCGACCCAGGAGGGGTAGCAGTCAGATTTGGGGTATCCCCAAGTCAGATGGTTAAGTGGAGGTCCTAGGAAGCCAGGGGGAAAGCTCAGGTCTCTCTGCTTCTGACTGAATATCATGTAATGCCTTTCACTTCCTCCTCTGTTCACAGAAAAATACTTGCTATAAAATCAAAGTTCATGTTCTGCAATTGGCTTCCAAGAGGGCTGGGCTGGCTTTACCATGTTTTCCTTGGAATCTGCCTCTGAGCTTTGTCTTGCCCCCATTCCCCTCTCAGAGGCGGCAGTGTCCAGAGGCGGAGCCACAGGGAGGAGGTGGGAGGTGTCCCCAAGGAAGCGGGATGAGCTCCGAGACCGGTGACACTGAACAGCTGTGTGGCTTGTGTAAGTAAGTACACGTAGGGAAGGTAATGGGAGCCTTACTGGAGAAGGGACAGGAAGCGAAAGGGGAAAATTGGGAAGGATGGTTATAACTGGAAGTATAGTATCAGCTCCTAGTGTTTAAACAAGTAAACAGATAAATATGTTAAAAAGAAAACCGCAGGCCAAAACTGGTGTCACAAGGCCAAGTCACAAAACCTGGGCTTACCACCCAACCTAACCGCAGTTTCAAACTCCCCCAGATCAGTTTCAGCTGGTCAGTCAGGAATTTTCTGATGGCACCAATGAGGTCATCTGTCACATGGGTCCCCTCCACCTCCAAAGGAAGAGGAGGTTATCTACCTAGTAAGTCCCCTTGCCCTTCCTGTTATTAAATGAGAAAAATTACGCCGAGCACATTTTGAAGATGTAATTGGCTCTATGAATCAATTCGTGAATCAGGCAACATCCTGTCTAGAAAGTGGAGGGGAGCACCAAAAAGCTACAGAAAGGGAAAGGTTTGAAAGGTATGGAGCGAGCAGAGAAAGGGAACTATTAGCAAAGAATATATTGTTTGAGGCAAGGTCACCTACCAAAGGGAAGGGGAGGGTCTATCTGTAAACTGTTATACGTCACATACTAGGGCATTTCCTTTCTCGGGCATACCATCCACATTTGCTACTGTCAAAAGTTTTACCAATCACTCTGCTACCTTACCCTGGGCTAAGCTGTGCCTCAACTACTATTAGCAGTCAAGAAGCTTATTAGAGCACGATCTTGGGATTAACAACCCCGGAGGAAAAGAATGAAGTGATGGGAAGAAGTTGGACTACGTCATGGTTTCAAGAAAGTCTCAGCTGACCCCATGAGGAGCTCTGATACTGGGATGCCCCTTCAGAGTTTTCATGACTTGAGGCAAAAAGTCTGAGCCTTTGTGTCCTGCAAAGAACAGTCATTGGATATAGGATGACCCAGGAAGAGGACATGACCTTGGGCAAGATGGCTGTCTGCTGTCAAGGGTAATTTCTGGAGGGCCGACAGCTGAAGGCGCTCAGCCAGCGGCACTCCCAGAGTCCTTCAGATCTGCAGGAGAATGGGGATGGAGACCATAACACCCTGCACCTTGCAATCTGGACATAATTTATCTTAATGTGCTCACTCCCCCATCAAGGTTCATGCTGTCTACTTGGACATATGGTCGCTCTTTCATGATTATTTCACTTGTATTTACATTGCATCCTCCATGGCAGAATTATTGAACTTTAGGACCTTAAATACCAACAATTGCGATGGGTCTAAAAGGCAGGGAATAAGAATGGGAGCATCATTTTCCTCTGGGTAATTTTTCTAGAGACAGCCATGCTAACCTAAACAGAGTATTTCTCACACTTATCTAAGAACAAGATCTGGAAGCTCAGAATTCAGGAGGTTGATCATTTTGCTTTGAAGTACTCTAGAGACGCTGTTGGACATCCCTACCTGCCAGGATTCTGTTAGAGCAACTCGACACTGCATTGACATTTCACCCCTGCAGAGATGTTAATCACTTGATAAGTTAGTTGACATTTGAGATTCTGAAAGTTGGGGCATGGAACCACCCTTCCGCCATACTCATTTATCTCATAAAGGACTTTCGTAGAGAGGAGTGGTTCCTTCTTCACACAGAGAACACTGACTACAAAACACTGCTCAGCACAAGGGTTTCATTGTCTAGCTACTGAAGATGTTTTTCACGGTCTTTCCCACAGGGGAATCTGGCCCATGGTTTCATGGCCACTGTTCAGTGTCACGGTTGCTGGGTTTCTCTGGAGCTAGGCCACCTCAGGTGTGAATAAAAAGGAACTGTTTCAAGTTCAGCCTACACCCATGGATTGTGAGGCCAGAGGGAGTCATTCTGACTCACAAGACTGAAATGATGTGTGTTTGGTAGCTATGGAGCTTTTCTGGTCCCCAGGAATTCCCCAGGACACGAAGCTTGCTGAATGTTCCAGGGGTACTTAACGGTCGTTAACATCAGCCTGTGGGAAGGAGAGCCCAAAGGCAGGGGGTCTGAGTTTGTGGTTTGGTTTGTTTTTTTATTTCTTTTTTTTTTTTTAATATATTTTATTCGTGCCAACATTTTCTTTTCTTTTACTTTATTTATTTTGGAAGTAAGCTCTATACCCAACATGGGGCTTGAAGTCAAGACTCACATGCTCTTCCAACTGAGCCAGCCAGAGGTACCTCCATGTTATTTTTAGGTCAGAAGAAAAATCCATGTTTCAGTTCAATTGTATTATAAATATCCACCAGGTAATAACATGTTTGGGTTTGCCTTGTTGTTCCGCCCACCAGCCACACATCAGTGTTCTTAAGGGTAAAAAGACATTGGTTTTTTTTTTTTTTTTAAAGATTTTATTTATTTATTTGACAGAAATCACAAGTAGATGGAGAGGCAGGCAGAGAGAGAGAGAGGGAAGCAGGCTCCCTGCTGAGCAGAGAGCCCGATGCGGGACTCGATCTCAGGACCCCGAGATCATGACCTGAGCCGAAGGCAGCGGCTTAACCCACTGAGCCACCCAGGCGCCCCAAAGACATTGGTTTTGAACAGAGAGAAGAAAAGGGAAGCCCCAGGTTGTAAAATGAACGTGGGCCCTATTTGCACTTTACTGTGGTATTTTAGGATGGCAAGATTTAGCAAATAATAGTACAGATGTCCCATTAAATGTGAATTTCAGATAAATAACAAATAATTTTTAGTATAAGTATAGCCCCAATATACATGGCATCCCATGAAGTATATCTCAAGTAGTGCATAGCTTCCTGTACTTAATCCGGCAACCTCACTGGATTTTTAAGTGAAAGGAGTTGAGCTTTGTTAAGAGGTTTGCAAGGTCGGGAAGACCAGCAATGGGGCTGCCTCTGGCAACCAGAAGGGTAATGAATCCAAAGAACCATAGAGAAGAGACAAAGAGGAGACAGAGAGGGTGGGAAGATGGGGAATGGGAAGACCCTAAGCTTACCTCATCCCATGGATATAACTAGATAACCCCCACATCTGATAATCTAAAAAATGGCCTGAAGACTGGCAGAACAGACTCCACAACCAAATGTGGAGAAAAATGCTGCATCCAAGAGGGTATGAAAGGCAGACACAAAGTCAGGAGTTAAAAGTACCCATGGGACCATCCAGGAAGGAAGGACATGAGGGTGTGGAGAAGGGAAAGGAGAAGACCCTCATACCCATAAAAGAAAGACAAATCCCTATAACATTTGGCTTTGAAAACCAGAGGGGCCCAATCTCATGAGTCCTTTCAACCAGTGGAAAAGCCTGGAACTTTACAAATCAGTAGGCTTGGCTCTGGAAGAGCAAGGAGGGTGAGAAGAAACTGAGTCCCTGACCTTAAAGAATAGCACAGAAAACAGCCTGCTAAGATAGAGCATAGAACAGGCAGATTGAAAAAATGCCTGGGGCTTACAGGAGGGAGAGTCATTTACTACTCTCAGAGAGTATCCCAAGGGACAGAGATCACTGGGAGACTCTTCCAGGAACAAAGGAGCAGGCAGGAGCCATTTAACTCGTCTGTCCCCCCAGCATAAACACACGGTGGTCACCAGCAAGAACGAGCACAGTGCTGACATTCACTACCTAACTTGCTTATAACCAGGCCCCCCACCTCCCCAGGCTTTGGTGGATCTGCCCCCTCCAGCACAACCTATCTCAGTACCAGTGCTGCAAGTCTCCTCCAGAAGACCAGCACAAACCTTGCCAACACCCAGTCTCTCCATCCAAGAGCTTTGCGGGGCTTTGAGTCCCAAGACGGCAGGGTGATAAGTTCTCTCCCATGGAGGACCAGCACACACCTTGTTAAAAACTGTGCACCCAACTCCAGCTGGCCCAGTCCCAGTGGTGTCAGCACATCCCCTCTGCTGGCCTGCAAACCTTGTGGGCACTGTGTGCCCCACCCACTCCAATACACTTGCTTGGAGCCCATTTAAACTGGGGGCATAAGCCTGGTAGTGTGCAAGCAGCCCCAAAAGGGACCAGGACCACTCCAGAGTCATTCCCATCCCATGGAGAGGGAAAGAAACCACACACACCAGTCAGATTGTAGCCCCAACAGTGGGCCAGGGGCAGACAGTTGGGCTGATGGCAGTCCCTGCCCAGCAATAAAAGCTTCTCAGGGGACAACACAGGAAAAGAGCCCTGTGGTTTGGTGCTACTGCATCTCTGGCAGATGCCTGGTGTGATTCAAGCCCAAGACAGCTCCAGACTGCTCCACTAATAGCACAGGGGCCAAACACTGCCCGTAAGAGGCAAAAAGCCACAGAAGATAGCTGGAATGACAGAAAAAGCAGTCAAATCACTAGAGTAGGGTGCATGCAACACACATAGGAGACACCCTGAAGTGTCTGGTTCCTGTCAACAAGAGACACTGTGCTACAGGCACTATATGACCTCTTCTTCATAAGGCCATTACCTTCAAGAGCAAGAGACATAGATGACTCTCCTAATACACCAAAACAGACACAGAGAGTTAGACAAAATGAAGAGAGAAAGAAATATTTCCCAAATGAAAGAACAGGACAAAAACCACAGCAGGAGACCTGAGCAAAATGGAGGTCGGTATTATACCTTCTAGGGAATTTAAAGTAATGATCATAGGGGGACCTGGGTGGCTTAGTGGGTTAAAGCCTCTGCCTTCGGCTCAGGTCATGATTTCAGGGTTCTGGGATCAAGCCCTGCATCGGGCTCTTTGTTCAGTGGGGGGGCCTGCTTCCTCCTCTCTCTGCCTGCCTCTCTGCCTTCTTGTGATCTCTCTCTCTGTCAAATAAATAAATAAAATCTTTTTAAAAATAAATAAAGTAATGATCATAAAGATACACAGAGGACTTGAGAAAAGAGTGGAGAACATCAGTGAGACTGTTAAAAGGAGACAGAAAGATACAGTCAGAGATGAAGAACACAATAAATGAAATAAAAAATACACTACATGGAATAAATAGCAGACTAGAGGGAGCAGAAGAAAGAATTAGTGACCTGGAGGACAGAAGAATGGATAGTTATCAACCTGAATAGGTGAGAGGGGTAAAAAAAAGCAAAATGGCCATAGACTTAGGGAACTCAGCAACTCCATTAAGCTTAATAACATTCACAGTACAGGAATCCCAGAAGAAGAGAGAGAAAATGGGGCAGAAAATTTATTTAAAGAAAATAATAGCTGAAAAACTCCCTAATCTGGGGAAGGAAACAGACAAGCAGATTCAGGAGACACAGAGATCCCCCCCAAAAAATAAACAAAAGCAGGTCCACATTAAGACACATAGTAATTAAAATGTCAAAAACTAGGGATAAAGAGAGAATTTTAAAAGCAGCAAGAGAAAAGAAAACAGTTCTATAGGAAGAAAACCCAACAAGCTGTCAATGGATTTTTCAGCAACTTTGCAAGTCAGAAGGGTATATTCAAAGTACTAAAAGGAAAAAATCTGCATCCAAGAATACTCCCTCTAGAGAGACAAGAGACAAAAAAAGGGCACTATGTCATAATAAAGGGGACAATCCAATAAGAAGACATAACAATTGTACATATTTATGTACCCAGCATGGAAGCATCCAAATACATAAAACTGTTAATAACAAACATAAAGGAAATAATCAATAGTAATACAATAATAATAGAGAACTTTAACACCCCATGCACATCAATGGACAGATCACCCAAACAGAAAATCATTAAGGAAACACCAGCATTGAACGACACACTGGACCAGGTGGATTTAACAGATGTATTCAGAACATCACATCCTAAAATAGCAAAATACACTTTTTTTTTTAAGTGTACATGGAACATTCTCCAGAATAGATCACATATTAGGACACAAAATAAGTCTCAAAAATTCAAAAAGATTACCACAGTGTTATGAATCTAGAAATCAACCACAAGAAAAAATCTGGAAAGAGTCCAAATACATGGAGTACAAATACACGCTACTAAACAATAAATGGGTCAACCAAGAAATCAAAGGAGAAATTAAAAATGTACGTGGAAACAAATGAAAATGAAACACAATGATCCAAAATCCTTGGGATGCAACAAAAGTGGTTCTAAGAAGGAAGTTTACAGCAGTACAGGCCTACCTCAAGAAACAAGAAAAATCTCAAATAAACAACCTAAATTTATACCTAAAGGAACTAGAAAAAGAACAAACAAAACCTCAAACCAGCCAAAGAAATAATATAGATTAGAGTAGAAATAAATGATATAGAAAACAAACAAACAAAATAAAACAGATCAATGAAACCACAAGCTGGTTCTCTGAAAATTTATTTAACAACAGTTTGATGAACCTCTACCCAGAATCATCAAAAAAGTGAAAGAGAGAGAGAGAGGACTCAAATAAACAAAGCAGACATAAAATAGGAGAAATAAGAACTGAAACCACAGAAATAAAAAGGATTGTAAGAGAATATAATGAAAAATTATACAGCAACAAATTGGACAACCTAGAATAAATGGATAAATTCCTAGAAACATATAAATTACCAAAACTGAAGCAGAAATAGAAAGGTTGAACAGACTGATAACCAGCAATAAATATCAGGGATCAAAAAAATTCCCAATGAACAATAGTCCAGGACCAGATGGCTTCACAGGCAAATTCTACCAAACATTTTTTTTTTAAGATTTTATTTATTTATTTGACAGAGAGAGATCACAAGTAGGCAGAGAGGCAGGCAGAGAGAGTGAGGAGGAAGCAGGCTCCCTGCTGAGCAGAGAGCCCCATGCGGGGCTCGATCCCAGGACCCTGAGATTATGACCTGAGCCGAAGGCAGCGGCTTAACCCACTGAGCCACCCAGGCGCCACTCTACCAAACATTTAAAGAAGAGTTAATACCTATTCTTTTCAAACTATTGCAAAAAGTAGAAGAGGAAGGGCAACTTCCAAGTTCATTTCATGAGGCCAGCATTTCCCTGATCCCAAAACCACATAAAGACACACCAAAAAAGAGAACCACATATCAATATCCCTGATGAACATAGATACAAAAACTCTCAACACCTCTGGGGCAAATAATACATTATATGTTAATAAAAGTAATTTTTTAAAAATCCTCTACAAAACACTAGCAAACCAAATCCAACAACACATAAAAAAATCATTTGCCATGATCAAATGGGATTTATTCCTAGGATGCAAGAGAGGTTCAGTATTTACAAATCAATCAATGTGATACATCACATCAATAAGAGATAGGATAAAAATCATAGGATCATCTCAATAGATGCAAAAGCATTTGACAAAGTACAACATTCATTTATGACAAAAACCCTCAACAAAGTGGATTTAGAGCGAACATACCTCAACATAATAAAGGTCATATACCAAACATCAACAGCTAACATCATACTCAATGTTGAAAAACTAAAAGTTTTTCCCTAAGATCTGGAATAAGGCAAGGATATCCAATCAGACAAGAAAAAGCAACAAAATGCATCCAAATCAGTAAGGAAGATAAAACTCTCACTATTTGCTGATGACATAATAATACAGAAAATCTGAAAGACTCCACCAAAAACTACTAGACCTGATAAATGAATTCAATGAAGTTTCAGGATACAGAATTAATATTCAGAAATCTGTTGTATTTCTATACACTAAAAATGTAGCAGAAAGAGAAACTAAGAAAACTAAGAAACTAAGAAAACAATCCCATTTAAAATTGCACCCCAAAAAATGGAGGTGAAAACTATAATACTCTGAAAACTATAAAACTCTGAAAATTATAATACTTTGACAAAAGAAATTGAAGATGACACAAATAAATGGAAAGTTATACCATGCTCATGGATTGGGAAAGCAAATATTGCAAAAGACTCCATACTACCCAAAGCAATCTACAGTTTTAATGCAATCCTTATTAAAATATCAACGGTGTTTCTCACAAAACTATAATAAATAATCTTAACATTTGTATGGAACCACCAAAAAAATCCAAATAGCCAAAACAATCTTGAAAATGAAAAACAAAACTGGAGGTAAGACAATTCCAGATTTCAAATTCTACTACAAAGCTGTAGTTATTAAATCAGTATGGTACTGGCACAAAAATAGACAACAGATCAATGGAACAAAATAGAGAGCCCAGGAGTAAACCCATAATCTTATCATCAATTAATCTTCAACTATGAAGGCAAGAGTATGCAAGTGGGAAAAGATAGTCTCTCCTCTGTTGTGAAAACTGGACAGTTACATGCCAAAAAATGAAACTGAACCACTTTCTTACACCATACGAAAAAATAAAAATGAATTAAGCACCTAAATGTGAAGACTGAAACTATAAAAATCCTAAAAGAAAGCACAGGCAGAAGTATCTCTGACATCTGCCATAACAACATCTTTTTAGATATGCCTCCTGAGGCAAAGAAAACAAAGGCAAATATAAACCATTGGGACTAACATCAAAATAAAAAGCTTTTGCACAGCAAAGGAAACAACTAATGAAATCTAAAGGCAACTATGAAATGGGAGAATATACTTGCAAGTGACATGTCCAATAAAGGATCAGTTTCCAAAATATATAAAGAACTTACACAAATCAATACCAAAAAAAAAAAAACCCCTCCAAATAATCCCATTATAAAATGGGCAGAAAACATGAACAGACATTTCTCCAAGGAAGACATACATACAGACACCCCTCAGACATGTGAAAAGATGCACAACATCACTCATCAGAGAAATGTAAATAAAAACCACCAGATACCACCTCACATTTGTGTGAATGGCTAAAATAAAGAACTCAAGAAACAACAGTTGCTGGTGAGAATATGGAGAAAAAGAAACCCTCATCCACTCTTGGTGGAAATGCAAATTGGTGCAGTCACTGTGGAAAAAAGTATGGAGGTTCCTCAAAAAATTAAAAATAGAACTACCTTAGGATCCAGTGATCGGACTACTGAGTATTTACCCAAAGAAGACAAAAGCACTAATTCAAAGGGATACACACACACACACACACACGTTTATTGCTCATTATTTACAATGGTCAAATTATGGAAGCAGCCCAAGAGCCCATCCATAGATGAATGGATAAAGAAAATGTAGTGTGGGGACGCCTGGGTGGCTCAGTTGGTTAAGCAGCTGCCTTCAGCTCAGGTCATGATCCCAGCGTCCTGGGATCGAGTCCCACATCGGGCTCCTTGCTCCGCAGGGAGCCTGCTTCTCCCTCTGACTCTGCCTGCCACTCTGTCTGCCTGTGCTTGCTCTCGCTTGCTCTCTCTCTGACAAATAAATAAATTAAAAAAATAAAAATTAAAAAAAAAAGAAAATGTAGTATGTGTGTATATATATAACAGAATATTAATCAGCCCCCCCCAAAATGTAATCTTGCCATTTGCAACAACTTGGGTGGATCTAAAGAGTATTATACTAAACAAAATAAGCCAGGCAAGAGAAAGACAAAAACCATATGATTTCACTCACATGTGGAATTTAAGATACAAAACAAAAAACAGAAAAAAGAGAGAGAGACAAACCAAAAAACAGACTCTAAAGCATAGAGATGAAACAGATGTCGACGAGAGGAGTTGTGGGGGGTGGGGGATCTAGGTGAAATAGGTGAAAGGGATTAAGAATACACCTACCCTGCTGAGCACTGAGTACTAAATGTAATGGTTGGATCACTATATTGTACACGTGAAACTACTATAACATTGTATGTTACACTGGAATTGAAATAAATAAATAATAAATAAATAAAGACAAAGAGGAAAGTAAAACTGAGTTAGTCAAACAAAATTGGACTAAATTAAATAGTCAATTTAAAAATTAAATAGTCAATTTTAAGCAAAGTATTCAAAGTCAAGATAGAGCAAAAAGTTTGGCTTGGCCAACAGCTGAGGGCCGACAGATCTCTCAGGACAATCCTCTCTTCTCGCCCATCCAGGCAATGAGGGGGCCTTATCCTATGAAGCTACAGTCACTGAAGCGGAGTACCACAGTCCACAGATCAAAGACATAGGATTAACACTGACAGGAAGTATGGCTTTCATGATACAAATCACATGATAAAAGTATGTAAAGCCTGAAGAGTTCCATCCATGATAGTAAGACAACAGGCTCCCCACTTAGAGAAAAATAATTAAAGTCACTGGATCTTTCTCTTCAGGAGGATTAACAATTGCCTTTGCCCTTGGTCATCTGGAACACTCAGAGAAGCCACCCCCCTCAAAAACAGTAAGCTCCCCACTGGCATCTGGGTCCTGGGAATGATTCTAGAAAGCCTGCTCACCTCCACATTCTACCTAACTGGATGTGGAGCCACATTTAGGCTTACTGCTTCGTGAACAAGGTCCTGACTCAGGGAAGTGGGTTGATGAGGAAGAGAACCTAAAGGAAACAGGTAGAAATGACAGCCCTGAAGGGAATCATAAATCAGAAATTCAGCCTATAAATCCTAGGAGCAATTAAACTTGACTTCCTAGGCCAGGATCAGCCTGAAAAGTCTCCATGGTGTCCCCACTCCTAGATGTGACCTGACAGATTTATAATGAGAAAATTATATACAAAAGTGTTATTTATTTATTTATTTATTTTCAGCATAACAGTATTCATTATTTTTGCACCACACCCAGTGCTCCACGCAATCCGTGCCCTCTCCAATACCCACCACCTGGTTCCCCCAACCTCCCACCCCCCGCCACTTCAAACCCCTCAGATTGTTTTTCAGAGTCCATAGTCTCTCATGGTTCACCTCCCCTTCCAATTTCCCCCAACTCCCTTCTCCTCTCCATCTACCCTTGTCCTCCATGCTATTTGTTATGCTCCACAAAAAAAAAAGTGTTATTTTTTTTAAAAGTTATCTTATACCTCAGTCTTGATTATTTGCAAATCTCCACTCTAGTACCCATTTAATCACATTCAATGCTGGGGCACTGGGGTGGCTCAATAGGTTAAGCAACTGACTCCCAGTTTGGGCTCAGGTCATGATCTCAGGGTCATGGGATCAAGCCCCGTGTTGGGTTCCGTGGTCGGCGCAGAGTCTGCTTGTCCCTCTTCCTTTGCTCCTCCCCAGTTCATAAATAAATAGCAAAAATCTGTAATCACATTCAATGCATAAGAGAGCATGGAATCTGAGTTGGAAGTTCAAGTTCTATGACCTTGCCAAGTCATTGCTGTTTGCTTGGCTTCTGCCTCTCCTGACACATGGCAGGGGGTGCACCAGGAGCTCTCTGAGGTTGCTTCCAAATGTGATTTTGTGATTCTATGATCACTGAAAGTGCATTGTCAGAGGGCCCAGTAGACATTCAGGTGAACCTGCTCAATGTCTTTATTTAAAACTGTCATTATCATTATAACATCTCTGGATAATGTTCCTGGATCTGGGAAAACAGAAACAAAGACCTTGGTAGAAATGACTTGGACCCCTCTCTCCTGCTTCTCTGGATTGTCTCTGTCCCCAGATCGGGCTGGACTTTTGGTTTTTAGGAGTGATTCAGAAAGGCAAGGGCAGTATTTGTACAAAGCCATAGCTCTCGTATCAACAATGAGAAAAGAATGATCTGCCACGCTCCTCTCGCTTTCTTTCCTCTTGCACGGAGGCCCGCTGAACTGGTTCGCCCAGCTGTGGAATCACAAGTACATTTTCGAATGGTCGTCAAGAAGACGTTCAGAGTGGTGCCAAGAAAAGACAGTAAAAGACCACGGTTAAGTGCAAAGACTATCCAGCGTATAAACTCCGTGGTGAACAAAAGAGCCATCTGCAGAGGCCATTCAAAAAAATCATGACTCAGAAATGACCTCTAATTACAGAAGTACATTTACTTTATTCAAACATTTCGTTGGTGGATTAAAGCACAAAGTTTGCTTTCTGGTTGGAGAACATACCACAGCTATGACTCAATGCTCCCTGACCAGTGACTTTCAGGAGAGAAAAAACAATCCGGGCTGGTTAATGAGGACTCACATTAGACGTGGCTTTCCAGAAACCTGATTAAAGTGGCTTCCCCGCACTATAGAGAATGTGACTTTTGTCATTGTTTCCTCTTTTCTTCCTTTCACTGTATTCTTTTCAACATAAATCCATTTTGGATAAATTGGGGGGAAGTTTCAAAGTTGAGCAAAATAAGTCCCCTGTGCCTCAGTTTCCACATCTACTAAAATGGAGGGAATCAAATGTTCTAAGATAGGTAAAAGCATTGTTTCCAGACTCTGAAAACAATGCCTGGGTTGTAGCAACTATCACACCAGTGTTTACAACTAGTACTTATTATTTTTTTTTAAGAGAGAGGGCAAGCATGCACCCATGACATGGAGTGGGGGAGTGGCAAGGGGCAGGGAGAGGGAAAGAATACCAAGCAGATTTTCCACTGAGTGTAGGCCTTACCTCCAGGCTGATCCTGGGACCCTGAGACCATGATCCCAGTTGAGACCAAGAGTCCAAGGCCTAACAGACTGAGCCACCCAGACATCCCATTAACTAGTATTATTTTATTGAAAATTTTGCCACAATCTCCCACTTCCCTCCACGTTCCATCCAATATGTCCCACACATCAGCCACACTCTATGGCCTGCATCTTGTTTGTTATGGGTTATATTGTGTCCCAACCCTGACAAGAGGCCCTAATGCCCAGCGCTCCACATTGTGACCTTACTTGGAAATGAGGTTGTTACAGATGTAATTAGTGAAATTTGAAATTAAGATGAGGTCAGAAGGGAGGACCCCTAACCCATAGTACTGGAGTTAGTTTCCTTGTTAATTAATTAATTAATTTCTGATTTTATTTATTTATTTGAGAGAGAGAGACTACAAGCTGGGAGAGAATCAGGGAGAGAGGGACAAGCAGACTCCGCACTCAGCATGGATCCCAATACAGGGCTCAGTCCCGTGATCCTAGGATCATGACCTGAGCTGAAATCAACAGTAGGACACTACTATCTGAGAAACCCAGGCGCCCTGTGACTTGGGTTCTTATGGCGGGGCAGGGAGGGTGGGGAGCGGGGAAGGGGGTATTGAACACAGATAGGAGGTGAATGTATAGAGGCCCAAGGAAGGCAGAGATGAGGAGATACCTCTCCAAGCTGAGGAATGCTGCAGGTTTCCAACAAACCTCTAGAAGAGAGAAGAGAGACCTGCAATAAGTTCTCTCAAGCCTTCAGGACCAACCCTGTCACACCTTGATCTTGGACTTCTAGCCTCCAGAGCTGTGCCATAATCCGTGTCTGTTGCTTATGCCCAGTTTATGGGACTCTGTTACATCAGCCCCACCAAGCTAATACGCCATGCATGGACTGAACCTCCCACATCCCTGTTTCTAGCAATGCTGTGCGGGCCAGCTGGAAAGACCTCCCCTGTCATCCCTACTAGTGGGAAAATCAGTCCGTACTTCAAACGTCACATTTGTCTGCTCATCTATTAGAATTAACCCATTTTCTTTTTTTTTTTTTTAAAGATTTATTTATTTATTTATTTGACAGACAGAAATCACAAGGAGGCAGAGAGGCAGACAGAGAGAGGAGAAAGCAGGCTCCCCACCGAGCAGAGAGCCCGATGCGGGACTCGATCCCAGGACCCTGGGATCACGACCTGAGCCGAAGGCAAAGGCTCTAACCCACTGAGCCACCCAGGCGTCCCAGAATTAACCCATTTTCTACCATTCTCTCTCCATGCCACTCTTAATTCTTATTACAGTCCACATGCATTATCAGCTAATTGGGACTAGGTTGATCTTACTAAAGTCTATATTATAATATACATTCTATAGATTATAAGTCACAACCCAAATTTCAAGGATGTATTTTTTAAAAATGAACCTTCCAAATTACTTACAAGGTTATCAGTACATGTAGGGAAAGGTAAATATTTCAGCGAGAAACAAACTTTGATGTAATAGACTTATTATATAATATTGGGTATTACACATTCGTATATTACAACTGAGGCAGTGCCTTCACAGGAAGTCACATGCATTTGAGGGCCATGTGTTTGCTGTGATGCTTTGGGCAGCTGCTCAGTCTCATTTCCCCTTTACACCCCTTTCCATGCCTCCACCAGGCTGAGCAACTTACTTACCACCTCCATGTCTCCGCACCTGTGGCTTGCTCAGCCTCCAATATGCTTTCTGTCTCTCCTTCTGGTCTCCCTTTTGTAGCGCATTCTGATTGCATGAGGGCCAGTGTCTCCGCAATGAAAGAATTTACCCGAGGGCAAACAAAAGAGATCGTAGCAAATCAAATGCCGGTCTGCCCATAGGCAGTGGTGAGGGGCTATAGTTACAGGGCAGAGCGAGGAAGTGAGGAAGTATGGGAATGTACAGGATTTTCCCTTTTTTGGTACTCTTAGGAACTGTGCCTAGGTCCTAGGGTTATTTTGAGGTGGGTCACTTAATGAGCCTGTTCATGTCACCTCATCAGCTCAGTGGTTGCTCTACGCCCTTTTGCCTTGCTCAAGCTTGCCTTGCTGAGCCTTGCTCAGGCTCAAGCCTGTTGCCTGAAAGCAACCTCCAAATCTTGATCATCATGACTTATGTGTATTGAGCCCTTACTTGGTGGTAGGTGCATTACCTATACCATTTATTCATCATAATAAGTCTGTGAATAGATATTCTTACCTCTGCTTTATGGAGTGGAAACTGAGCTTTTAGAGGTTAAATAAATTTCCTGCTGCCCACAACTGATAAGTTGAACCAGGTCTGTTGTGGTCAAGCTCTTGCCCAATTACTTTCAAAAATTCTTTTTTAGGGGTGCCTGGGTGGCTCAAGAAGTTAAGTGACCCGAGCTTTGGTTCAGGTCATGATCCCAGGGTCCTGGGAATCAAGCCCCACATTGAGCTCCTTGCTCCTTGGGGACACTGCTTCCCTCTCTTCCTCTGCCTGCTACGACCCCTGCTTGTGCTCTCTCTCTCTCTCATCAAATAAATAAATAAAATCTTTTAAAAAATAAATAAAATAATTAAAAATTCTCTTTTAATAATTCAGGTATTATATACAAAAAGTTCACTCTCTTTAAGCGTGTAGTTTGATAAGCTTTGGTAATGGTATGAAATCACCACCATTGTTACAATATACAATAGTTCTCCCACTTTAAAACTTCCTTGTGCTCCCTTGATGGTTGAGCTCCCCACCCACGCTGCAGCAACCACCAATCTGCTTTCTGTCACTAGAAGAGAATGAAACAGTATACAGTCTTTTGTCTTCTGTGTTTGACTTCTTTCACTCAGCCAATGTCCTTGAAATTCATCCATATTTTTGCACGCATTAGTATCCTGTTCCTTTTTATTGCTAAATGATACTTTACACTATGGATATACCATAGTTGTTTATCCATTCACCAGCTAATGGATTTTGAGTTGCTTCCACTGTTTGACTACTAAGTATAATGCAGCTCTGAATGTTCACATGCATATCTTTTTGTGGACATATGCTGTCATTTCCTTGAATAAATACCTAGGAGTAGAATTGCGAGGTCATATGGTACGTCTTTATGTTTAACTTAACAAGACACAGCCATGCTATTTTCCAAAGTGGCTGTACCATTTGGCCCCACCAGTTTTACTTCTTTTCTTCTATGTATACCTTGTATTTGCTTTTCTTGTCTAATTATATTGCCTAGGACATTCAGTACAATGTTAAATAGAAGTGGTGACAACAGATACTCCATCATTGTTCTTGATCTTAGGTAGAAAATATTGACATTACTTGTAGGCTTTTCATACATATTCTTGGGTTGAAGAAGTCCCTTTCTGTTCCAAGTTCCCAAATGGATTTCTTACAAAAGGGTGTTGAACTATGTCATATGCTTTTTCTGCCTTTGTTGAAATGATCATATGACTTGTCTCCTTTATCTTATTAATAGTGTGAGTTGCCTTGACTCATTTTTAGATGTTAAATAAATCTTGCATTCCCAGGATAAGTACCACTTGGTCATGATGTCTTATCCATTTTATATATTGTTGGAGTCAATTTGTTAATATTACTTTTGAGGGTTTGTGTGCCCATGTTCATGATGAATACTGGTCTGAAGCTCTCTTTTGATCTCATTTTCTGGTTTTGGAATCTAGGTATCATTGGTTCCATAAAATTACTTAGAAAATGTTCCCTCCTCTATTTTCTTAGCATTTGTATAGGATTGATATTGTTATCTCCTTAAATGTTTGGAAGAATTCATCAGTGAAGCAATCTAGACCTAGAATTTTCTTTGTGGGAAGGTTTTTAATTATGAACTCAATTTCTTTTATTGACATAAGCCTATTTGAGTTTTCTATTTCTTCTTTGGTCAATTTTGATCATTTATATTTTCCAAAGATTTTGTGCATTTTATCTAAGCTGTCAAATTTATTGGCATAATATTTTCTTTTTAAGAGAAACTACCTTTGTAATTCCTACAGAATCTGTAGTAATGTCCTTTGTGCCATTCCTGACATTGAGAATTCATGGCATTTTTCATTTCTTAATCAGTTTGGCTAGAAGTTTATCAATTTTGTCGGTCTTTTTAAAGAATAAGGTTTGGTTTTATTGATTTTCTCTATTTTTTTGTTTTCTCTTTTATTGATTTTTGCCTTTATTGATTTATTGATTTTTTTATTGTTCCTTGATTTGGTTTTAAATTGTTCTTCTTTTTCTGGTTTCTAAGCTTATACTTCATATCACTGATTTGAAGCCTTTTTTCTTTTCTATTATAGACATCTAAAGCCATGTGTTTCTTTCTAAGTACTGCTTTAGATTGAATCCCACAAATTTTAATTTATTCAATTTTCTTCAGACATTTTCTTTTTGTATTTTGTGGGTTTTTTGGTTATTTTATTTTTTATTAACATATAATGTATTATTTGTTTCAGGGGTACAGGTCTGTGATTTTCTCTTACACAATTCAGAGCACTCATCATAGCACATACTCTCCCCAATGTCCATCACGCAGTCACCCCATCCTTTCTACCCTCCACTCTAGAAACCATCCTTTCTACCCTCCACTCTAGAAAACCTCAGTTTGTTTCCTGAGATTAAGAGTCTCTTACTGTTAGAAAATTTTCTAACTGATCTTGTATTTCTTCTTTGATCTATTGATTATTTAGAAATACATAGTTTAGGGGCACCTGAGTGGCTCAGTGGGTTAAAGCCTCTGCCTTCGGCTCAGGTCATGATCCCAGGGTCCTGGGATAGAGCCCCACATCAGGCTCTCCGCTCAGCAGGGAGCCTGCTTCCCTTCCTCTCTCTCTGTCTGCCTCTCTGCCTACTTGTGATCTCTGTCAAATAAATAAATAAAATCTTTGAAAAAAAAAGAAATACATAGTTTAATTTTTAAGCATTTAGAGTTTTTCCTAGTTATTTTATTTTTATTGACTTAGAATTAATACCATGATGGCCAGATAACATACTTGATATGATTTCAATCTTTAAAATATTAATGAGATTTATTTTATTATCTAGAATATGGACCAGGCTGGTATATGTACCATTTGCACTTGAATTTACATATTTTGCCAGTTTAGTGTATCAATAACAGTTAAGCTATTGTTGACTTTTTTGCCTAGTTCATCTATCAGTTGCTGAGATAAAGAGATATTAAAATCTCTAACAATGGTTGTGGAATTATTTAATTACCTCTTTCATTCTGTCAATTTTTGTTTCCTGTGTTTGAAACTGTGTTATTCAGTGCATACACATTTATGTTTTAAATGTCTTTTTCTTATTAATGAACCCTTTTATGATCATGTTGAAGTTCTTATATATAAATCTTATAGATATGTTGTTAGATTTATACTTAAATATTTCATGGGTGGGGGGGTCACTAAATGATATTGTGTTTTTCATTTCAAATTTCACTTGTTCATTGCTGGTATACAGAAAAGAGACTGACTTCCTTTGTACCTTGCAAAGTTATTACAATTGTTTACTAGTTCTAGAAGTTGTTGCCTTGTTTTTACTAAATTATTTCAGATTTTCTATCTATATGATCACATCATCATCAAAGAAAGACAGTTTTATTTTTTCCTTCCCAATTAATGTACATTTTATTTGCTTTTTCTTTTGTCTTACTGCATTAGCTAGGACTTTCAATATAGTGTTGAAAACGAGTGGTGAGCGGGGAACCCTTGCTTTCTATCTGATCTTAGTAAGAAAGCTTCTTCTTTCTCACCATGAAGTATGATATTAGCTATAGATGTTTTGTAAATGCTTTTTATCAAGTTGAGAAACTTCCTCTCTATTTCTAGTTTACTGAAAGTGTTATCATGAATAGGTGTTAGATTTCATCAAATGCTTTTTCTGCAACTATTGATTTTATCATGATATTTTTTTTTAGCCTATTGATGTGATGGGTTACCTTACTTGATTTTCAAGTGTTGAACCAGATTTGCATACCTGAGATAAATCCCATTTAGTCATGATATATATTTCTTTTTATACATTCTTGAATTCAATTTGCTTGTATTTCATTGTGTAGTTTGGAATCTATGTTCATGAGAGATATTGGTCTGTAGTTCTCTTTCTGAATAATGCCTTTGTCTGGTTTTGATATTTAAGTAATGCTGGCCTCATAGAATGAATTAGAAAGTATTCCCTCTCATATTTTATGGACGGTATTAGACAAATGTTCCAATTTGTTCCTTAAATGTTTGGTAAAATTCAGTAATAAATTCATCTGGGCCTCATGCTTTCTGTTTTGAAGGTTATTAACTATCAATTCAATTTTGTTAATAGATATGGGCCTATTCAGATTATCTATTTTTTTCTTGTGTAAGTTTTGACAGATTGTGTATTTCAAGGAACTGATCCATTTCATCTAGGTTTTCAAATTTGTGGGCATAAAGTGATTCATAGTATTTAAGATGCTCTTAATGTCCATGGGATCTTTAGTAATGTTTCTTCTTTTTTTTCTGAATTAGAAATTTATATCTTCTTTCTGTGTTTCTTATTTAGTTAGTCTAAAAGCCAATCGATTCTAGAGGAGACTGGAAAGATGACATAGTAGAAAGACCTTAACTCAACTCATTTCACAGATACAAGAAAATAACACTTGTATCAGCATAAAGAACTCAGAAAATGACCTAAAGACTGACAGGAGAACTCCACAGCTAACGCTAGAGAAAAGGCCACATTGAAGACGGTAGGAAGGGCAAAGACACGGTTTGGGAGTGAAATGGATCATGGCTGTCTGTGGTGGGGAGGGAGCCAGTGGTGCAGAGAAGGGTGAAAAACAGATTATGACACAGGGGATCCAGTACAGGGAAGACAAATCCCCATAACATTTAGCTTTGAAAGAGAGAGGGGATGAATTTCCTGAGTTCTTACAACCAGCAGGACTTAAAGCCTAGAATTTTAAAAATCAGCAGGCTCAGCTCTGGAAGAGGACAAAAGGAAGCTGAGCCCTTGCTCTTAAAGAGACAGCATGACAAACGGCCTATTCAGATACAATGTAGAACCAGTAGTTTGAAAAACACTGGGGACAGAAGGGAAAGAGTAATTTACCCATCTTAGAGCAAGAAGTGGAGAGGCAGGGATCATGGAGAGACTTGTCCAGGAAAGAAGGAGCTGGAACATGCCATTTTCTTCCCCCACCACTCCCCCCACCCCCAGCATAAACACAGGACCACCTGTGGACACAGCGAAGCACCAACTCTCTCTACCTAACTTGCTTACACCAAAACCCTGCTTCCCCTGTGCTTCAACAGATCCAATTTTCCCTGTCACACTTGTCTCAGTCCCTATGCTGCAGGCACCCTCCCCCAGAAAGCTGGCACAAACCCACCAACACCTTGTCTCCTAACCTGCACATTTTGCAGGATTTCAGTTCTGGCAGCATTGGTGGCAGGTCTCATTTCACAAGAAAATCTCTACACACTCTGTTAAAATGCACCCCCCCCCAGGGCACCTGGGAGACTCAATTGCTTAAGTGTTTGACCCTTGGATTCAGTTCAGATCCTGAACTCATGGCTTGTGGGATTGGGCTCCATATCAGGCTCCATGCTCAGCGGGAGTCTGCTTGGATATTCTGTCCCTCTGCCCCTTTACATGCCCATGCTCTTTCTCTCGCTCAAATAAATAAATAAATCTTTTTTTTTTTTTTTTTTTTTTTTAATGCACCCAACCGCTGCTGGGGAATAAACACTGGGACAATAGGCAAAGAGAGCCTCTACAGACAACCAGACCAAAGCAAAAAGAGGCCAGGACTCAACAACAGAACACACACAACACACAGAGGAGACACTTCCTGAAGTTCAGGTCTTGGGAACAGGGGACACTGCACTGTGGGGCATGACAGGACCTCTTCTTCATAAGGTCATTACCATCAGGAGCAAGAGACATAGCTGACTTTCTTAACATAAAGAAACATAGGGAGTTACACAAAATAAGGAGACAAAGAAAGAGTCCCAAGTGAAAGAAAAGGACCAAACCACAGCAAAAGCCTTAAGCAAAATGGATATAAGTAATATGCCTGAAAGAGAAGTTAAAGCAATGATCAAAAAGATACTAACTAGACTTGAGAAAAGAGTGGAAGACATAAGGAAAACTATTAACAGAGAGATAAAAAAAAGAACTGATCAGAGACAAGAAACACAATAAATGAAATTAGTACTCAGTGGCATAAATAGAAACAGAAGAATGAATGACTTGGAAGACAGAATAAGGGAAAGTAACCAAGCTGAGCAAATGAGAGGAAAAAAATTACTCAGATTAAGGACAGTCTTAGGGAATGCAGTGATTCCATCAAGCATAATAACATTCATATTATAGGGATCACACAAGATCAGAGAGAAAAGGGTGCAAAAAATTTATTTGAAGAAACAATAGCTGAAAACTTCCCTAACCTGGAAAGGTTACAGACAACTAGATCCAGGAAGCACAGCGATTAGCCCAGAAAATCAACCTGAGGAGGTCCACCCCAAAACAGATAGTAATGAAAATGGCAAGAAGTAGCGCTAAAGAGAGAATTTTAAAAGCAGCAAGAGAAAAGAAGACAATTATATACAAGGCAAAACCCATAAAGCTATCCATAGATTTTTCAGTAAAAACTTTGCATGCCAAAAGAATAGCATGATATATTCAAAGTAATCAAAGGAAAAAAATCTGCAGCCAAGAATACTCCCTCTAGTAAGGCTATCATTCAGAGTAGGAGAGAGAGTTTCTCTGACAAACAAAAGTTAGAGAACTTCATGACCACTAAACCAGCCCTACAAGAAATATTAAAGAGGACTCGTTGAGTGGGAAGGAAAGAACAAAAGTGAGAGTGCGAAAAGGAAAAACCATAAAAGCAATAAAAATAAGTATATCCATAAACATTGGCTAAGAGATTCACAAAATAAAAAGATGTAAAATTAGGGGGAAGAGGAGCAAAGAATGGGTTCAAACTTAAATAACCATCAACTTGATATAGACTGCTAAATGCAGATGTTAAATACATATATAATGGTAATCACTAATCAAAAGCATTAATAAATATGCAAAGAATAAACAGAAAGGAATCCAAGTATATCACTAAAGAAAGTCAAGAAACCCAAAAGAGAGCAAGAGAAGAAAGGATCAGAGAAAAACTACAGAAACAACCACAAAACAACTAAAAAAAAATGGCAATAAATACATCCCTATCAACAATTACATTGAATGTAAATGGACTGAACACTCCAATCAAAAGACATAGGGTGACAGAGTGGATTAGAAAGCAAGACCCATCCATTATTGCCTACAAGAAACTTACTTCAGATCTAAAAACACCTCCAAGGGCTCCTGGGTGGTAGAGTTGGTTAAGTGTCTGACTCTTGGCTTTGGCTCAGGTCGTGATTTCCGGGTCATGAGATCGAGCCCTGAGTTAGGCTCCACACCATGCAGGAGTCTGCTTGAGATTTCCTCTCCCTCTCCCTCTGCCCCACCCACTTGTGCTCTCTCTCACTCTCTCTCTAAAATAAATAAATAAATAAATCTTTAAATGTTTTTTAAAAAATAAAGACACCTGCAGACTGAAAGTAAGGGGATTTCACAACATTTATTGTGAAATCGATATGAAAAGAAAGCTGGGGTATCCGACAAATTCTATTCTATCCAACAAATTGACTACAAATCCATCTGACAAATTCTAATGGACAAATAGACTACAACTATTTCTGCTGTTCTTTCCCTCTTTCTTCTCCTGGTGTTGTAATTACTCGTGTTGTAACTGGTAGTTGTCCTATAGTTCTTGAATATCGTGTTCTTCTTTTTACAATCTTTTTTTTCTTTTGTCCTTTTTTTTCTTTCTGCCTTTCAGACTTGGAGGTTTCTATTGTTAAATCCTCAAGTTCACAGATTCTTTTTTCAGCCATGCTTAGTCTGCTAACAAGCCCACTAAGCGCATTCTTCATTTCTGTTATGGTGTTTTTGACGGCTAGCAGTTCTCTGTTCTTTCTTAGAATTTCCATCTCTCTGCCTTTAGGCTTTCTCTTTATGCTGGCTGCTTTAGCCATTAAAGCCCTCAGCCTCTTAACTGTAGTGGTTTTCAGTTCCAGCTCTGATACTTCTAACATTCCTGTCATTTCTGAGTCTGTTTCTGGGGCTTATTCCGTCTCTCTAAACTGTGTTTTTTGCCCTTTGGTGTGCTTTGTGATTTTTTTTTTTTCTGGATACCTCACTCAGTGTACCAGGTCAAAGTGCCTGCTGTAAATAGGCTTTGGGTAACCGGGTGGCCCGGTACAGGGCGGGGATGCATTCTGCAGTCCTGTGATTAGGTCTTGGGGTTTCCATGAGCTTGTGCCCCAGGGCTGTGGGCTTCGCCTTCTTCTTAGTCCCCTCCCTCTCAGGGAGAGGGACAGGATGGCCAGAGGGGTTTGGAGGAGGGTCTTTCCTTCCTGCAGGCCAATTAGACTCTGGGTCAGGCTCTGGTAAAATCATTTTCCCTGAGGGCAGACCTTGTTAAGAAAGAATGGTCTGGTTGTTTCCAATGTTTCCTTTTCCCCTCCGACTGGGTCCTCCTGAGATTTCTGTCACTCATGCCCGTCCACGCTGAGCCCCAGAAGTGTGTCCTGAAGTGCTCAGGTTTTCGTGCCCCAGCACTGGGTCCTGTGCAGGTTCTGTTCCAGGAAGTTGTAATTCCCTGGATTAGTCTTTCAGTCACAGCAGCTTGTCCTGTGACTTCACCTCCCAGATAGGCCCGAGGAGAGCTGTCGCTGTTTCTGTTTGTTCAGCTTTTCTAGTTACGAGGGAGTGAGTAGCAACTCCCGAGCTCCTTACGCATAGAAATGGAAACCTAAAATCCTTGACAAGTTATTTTTACTTTTGGTCACTCTCCAGAGTCCGCTTAGGCATTCTCTGACTTCTGTGTCTGGGATAAGTGTCCCCTCCATCTGCCTTCCGGTGTCCTGTGCTTCCTTTAGTCACAACCTAGAAAACCAGGCCATTGCTAGGATAATTACAGCACATGACCCAACCTCTGCTGGTCACGGAAAGCTTTCCAGAGGACGGGAATATCAGAGCCCTGAGGACAATGACAAGTGAATCAGGTGGAAAGAGCTTAGTTGTTTCCATGACCATCTCCCTTTTTAGATTCTAAACTCCTGGAGGACAAACTCCACATTTTATTCAAATTTGCATTCCCAGGATTCAGTAATTGTTGAAGGTGGGGAAGGAGTGAAATTTAATAACTGGAAAATGAAGGAAAGGGTGGTGTATCCATTTGGAGCAGAAAGTACCAGAACAAACTTCAACCTGTGTCCAGGGAACCACCAGTAATAGTCTGGGGCACTTGGAGCAGCGTGTTGTCTGGGAAGAACTGGGACAGACAAGCCTGCACCCACTGATGGAGGACCATGAATGCAGACAGGGCAGGGGAGCTGCAGGCCCGTGAGCAGAGCAGCCCTCTCTATGCACCCCTGCTTCCTGCAAACAGTGACCCTGGGCAAGTCATTCCTATAGTAGGGTTTCCTGGATTCCACATCTGAAGCTGAGAAGTGTTTATAAAATAAAACTCTTTTCAAAATGTATTTATTTGAGAGACAGAGAGAGAGAGAGAGAGAGAGAGCATGAGCAAGAGGCGTAGAGGGGAGAAGGATAGAGAATGTCAAGCCGACTCCGTGCTGACTGTGAAGCCTGACACAGGGCTCGATCTCACGGCTCTGAGATCATGACCTGAGCCAAAACCAAGGTCAGATGCTTAACCCACTGCACCAGCCAGGTGCCCCTAAAATAAAACTCTTAGTGGGGAGCCTGAGTGGTGCAGACGGTTAAGTGCCTGACCCTGGTTTGGGCTCAGGTCATGATCTCAGAGTCATAAGATTGAGCTCTGCATCGGGCTCCACACTGCACACAGTCGGCTTGAAAGATTTTCTCTCTCCCTCCCTCTTCCTTTGACTCTCACCCCACTTGTTTTCTCTCTCTCTCTCTCTCTCAATCTCTCAAATAAATACATAAAGTCTTAAAAAATAAACTCTCAACATTCCAAATAAAGGATAGATTAACTTTTTGCAAATACGGAAAACCTGTGATAGCCTGGCCAGGCCCAGTTTTTCTGCTTGACGGATGAGGTCACACCAGTTTCGGAGCATCCCCTCTCCCAGGGCACAACCCTCCACGGCACTCCAGCCCTGGAGGCCTGGTGTAGTGGGGAGTGCCGGTCCCCAGAGGCTGAGAGAGACCTCGGAGTCAGTGAAGTCCCCTTGCCTCTGGAAAGGGTAGCATTTCCTTGGACACTTTGTCACAGCCAAAGAAGCGACGTGGGAGCCGGGAGACAAGCACCGGAAAGGACAAGACTGCTCCCGCGAGCACCAGCCTCGGCCAGGTGGGCTTTCCTTGGCATTTCTGGCCTCAGACCTTCAGCAGCTGAAGGCCTCCAGGATGTACCCCTGGAACGGGTTCTGCCAGCGGAGCTCTACCACTAAATTAAAATGTTCTATTACATCACTGTGAATAATTAACTGGGGGACCTTTCTTCAAGCACAGCGTGTGACACTGCAGGATAGGCAGAGCGGGATTAAAGGAGAGGAGAGGTGACAATCTGTGTTGCTGGATGCCTCTAAGTCATTTTTTAATTTTGAAATTCACAAGGGTGGAAACAGATGGCTGATGGGATAACTTCGGCCGCCTGCCTCGTTCAGCCGGCTCAGTGAACTACAAGTCAACTAAAAATCTGTTTTCTCTCCAGAAATCGGAAGCCCTGGCATCACTGGACCCATTGTCCCATGACAGCTCAGCTGTTTAAAGCGGATGGCAGCTGCCCCCTTGTGGGGCTTGAACACCCTCGGGTCCCGGCCGCATGTCCCCGTCACCAGCCCTGTCACCACGCCACTCACATAAGTACACCCACCTGACTCCTCGCTGCAAGGCAGCTAAGCTTTCCGACCCCTGGGTCGAAGATTCCTTAGCTCTTATAATTTTTAAAATTATTTTTCTAAAGAGTAAGTAAATCTATTGTCATTTTTTAAATTTTAATCCCACTATACAGTGGGATATTATTCAGCCATTAAAAAGAACGAAATCCTTCGCTCTTTGTAGACTTGCTTCTCTTTCCAGCCTCTTCCCTCATAATGGGTAAAAGTGGTTTTCCTGTCCTGAGAATCTCATAAATTATTTTTATGAGACACCGTAGATAGAACCCAGACAAGGCTCACCAACCTTCCTATGAGGTATGAAAAAGTAAAAGACCAAGCGTCCAGAGAAGTGATGTTCGGTTCTAGGTCTTCCTGCTGCTTATTTTGTGACTACTGTATGCTTGGCCATCAGCCCCATGCCTCCACTGGAAGGTGCTTGGTTACGGGCTCTGAATGGATGAACACATCTTACCAAGGTCTCAGGCAGTGTCTGCACTTAACCCGATGGTTTCCAAGCTTCCCCCAGCTCTGCTCTCTGTGACTCTGTAAGGGCAAGAGTGGTTTTCTGGTGACTTTATGTGCTGGAATGACAGGGTGACAGGCAAAGACTGGAAAGCCTGCCTGATATTCATTCCGGTTGCCTAGAGCCTGTAAACACTCATTGCTTCTGTGCTAAGTCTGGATATGCAGAGTAATAAGGTGCAAGGTCCGCTCTGGGCAATCTCCTGGGGTTGGGGGATAAGAAAACCGGTGATTAACACAACCTCAAGCCCATACCTCTTGCATACTTGTGCCAACATCACCTTGTGTTTTTGTTTGTTTGTTTGTCTTGTCTGCCGACCTTCCCTGTGGGAAACTACTAGCATCTCTGAGACAGAGCATTGCAGTCCCCTGGCTGAGAGCTTCTGCTTGCGGTTCCGAGAATGGAGCCTCTATAATGATGTTAGTTACAAACCAGAGAAGCTAAAATGCTCATCCCTCTGGGAGAGGCAACCCGGACCTCAGATTGCATTAGGAGCTGCGTGCTTAACAGCAGCTCATTTCCTGGAAGCTGACTTCGCTTGGGGGAGTGGAGGGGAGGCAGGGGAAACAGCACAGCCCAGAAGCCCAGGCCGGCCAGGACAGGGAGACTCCTGTCTATAATGCACGGGTTACTAGGCAAATCTCAGCTGGTGGTCAGCTCTTGTCAAGGAACTCAACAGGCATCAACCTTACTTTTCCGTAATTTTATCCCTAAGCTGATCCACTGCATTGAAAAGTGATCACCATTCAATGAGAAGGCAAAAGATGGTCCAGAATGAACCAACCTGGGGGGTGGCGGGGCGTGGGGGGAGGAGTCCTGCAGGTGCAGGAACACGCCCTCGCTCGGTGATCTCTTCAGGGCTGTCCTAACCTCTCTGCTCGTGCACTGAAACGTCTGGGGCTTGCCCAAAGCCTAGCCCCAGGGCCATGCAGCTGGTCTTCTGATATCCACCAGCTCCTGCTCTGCCCCACAGCTCAGCGACCCCGCCCTACGGCTACACCATTTATGTCCCGCACAAGCCCTGGGACTCATTCTGATCTGAACGAAGCACGAGGGTTTTAACATTCTTGAACACAGCTCTCTGGGACTCGAGGCGAAGTGTATGGTATTTATGGTCTAGACCCTGGCGACGTTAACTGGGTATTGCTTTGTTCTAAGACTGAGTTTCCATTCTCAACCGACGGTCCCGTTCTCATTATGGACCTCTGGGTTTTTTCATTTTCTGGTAACCCCCCAGAAACACTTCCCTCCACCCCTGTCCATGCCTCTGGGATCCACCACCCTCCCGGAGCCCAGCGACTTCCAAGCGCTGCTCAGCCTAGATCTGCCGCAGCTCATGAAGACTTAACCCCAGGTTGCCAACAGGCTTTGGGGGAGAAGAAACAAACTCTGGAGCCCCTTCGGTGTCAAATGGACTCGTTCACTTCATAGCTTGCTGTGTGACCCTGAGCAAGCTTCTGAGCTTCTCTGAGCCTCACTTTTTTAGAATAAAGGGCAATGACAAAGCCTCACCTCAGAGGTGGTTGTACAGATACACATCTGGCTACCTTTAACACCTGGAATTGAAAAGCTATTTCTGTCCATGCATCCGAACTCCTTGTTTAAAACTTTGTTTTAAAGCTGAATGTAGGGGCGCCTGGGTGGCTCAGTCGGTTAAGAGTCTGCCTTCGGCTCAAGTCATGATCCCAGGGACCTGGGATTGAGCCCCACATTGCGCTCCCTGCTCCACGGGGAGTCTGCTTCTCCCTCTCCCTCTGCTCTTCTCCCCTGTCCCGCCCCCACTCACGGGCGCATGTGCACGTGTGCTCTCTCTCTCAAATAAATAAAGTCTTAAAAAAATAAAATAAAATAAAATAAAGCTGAGCATAAAAAAAAAAAAAAAAACAGAACTGAGATGACACTTGAAATATCCCAGATGCTGTTGCAATTGAAATCAGGACACTGCATGGCCCACAGAAGAGGATGTAACAATGTCACTTGGGCATTTGTTAAGAGCGTCGCCGACAGGCAGCAAAGGCAGAGGAAAATCACGGGTTCCGGGCACACGTCTAGGAGCAGCGCCTCTTTCCAGGAGGGGCCTCAGCAACCGCTGCTGACAGTTTTCTTCAGGCTCCATCAATGTTTGCCGTTGTTTAAAGACACACATTAATTTGAAGTCTCCTCCCATTCTGTCTGTAAATTACAGCATTCAGATGAAGTGGCAGCTGCTGTAATTAAGACACAGTTAATTGCCTATCTCCTTAATTGCAATGATAGGATTTTGACAGTTTGGTAAATAAGAATTGTTTGGTTTCCTCTGGCAACTTCAGCCTTGGCTTCCCTCACAAACGCTGAGTCACCCAACTCCGGGACAAAGGGCTGTGGCTGCAGGAGACGGGCGGGGAGGAAGCAGGTTCACCTGCAGTCCCGGTCGCCTGAGGCGGGAAGACTGGAAACCACAAAAGCAGGAAGCCTGGACCGCAGTGGCACAGGAGGAAACACACACACACAGGGTCACGAGCTACCGAGCGCCACGTCTTCCCCCGGGGCACGAAGGATGCGGAGAGGGACGGTGGGTCAAAGCCAGATCTTTGGGGTCACGCGGCCTGGGGCTCAGCGCCTCCCTGTACCTTTTCCGTGTGTTCTTGAATGCTTCCTGGTCTCATTGGCTTCTACCAAATGGATTTCACAGTCGCTGCTTCATAACATTTCGAGAATTAAGAAAGATTGTCTTGTCAAGAGCCTTAGCAACACATCAGGCTCATGATGAGGGGCCAGCAGACGCAGCCACACAGCAGGCGTGACGCTGGCTCCAAAACAGACGTGAAGGAATGTGCTTGGAGTTTTTCTTTCCCGTAAGCTAAATCTGGACCAGAGTCTACCTTCCAGGTTCCCATCCCTGGCATTCCTCTTGCATCTTGTCGCCTTCCGATAACACTGATTCAAGGTGCCGGAGTCTAAGTGATTAGCATCACAAAAGCTGGACCTAATTTTCAAAGCCTCTAGGAGGCAAGGGGATGCCGTGTTCTACGTGCTGCAGAGACACAGGAGAGAAAGAAATCAGGTTTCCAGGATGAAACCCTACAAACGCTCATATCCCACCCTGATCATTAGTAGCACTCAAAGCGTGACTGTTAGCTCTGATCGCACTGTGACAACTCTATTATTTGTCAATCCTTGCTGCCCAGAGGCCACACTAAAAAGAGTCTTAGTGACAATGACATCTGGCTCTTTCTCGGGACCACTGGTTTTGTACTCAAGCTCCTGTCCTCCCGGAAGCACGAAGTGAAGGAAGCATTGGTGCACGAGACATAACACTGTTTCAACGCACAAATGGATGGAAGGAAGAGAATGGGGGAAAGATGTCCATTTAATAAGACCTGGGGGCTCAGTTGGGTAGGCAGCTGCCTTCGGCTCAGGTCATGATCCCAGAGTCCTAGGATCGAGTCCCGCATCGGGCTCCCTGCTCAGCGGGGAGCCTGCTTCCTCCTCTCCCTCTGCCTGCCGCTCTGTTACTTGTGCTCTCTATCTTTCTGTCAAATAAATTAAAATCTTTGATTAAAAAAAAAACTATAAAAGTAAGAGTGACTGTAAGGAAGGTGCCTCTTGTCCTGCTCAGCACAAATAGGGCTTCAGCTCTGGAGAGCGGAGCTTAAACAAGATCGGAGCTCCCAGTGCTTTGATCTAAACAAAGTCCAAAGGAAGGCAGTCAGGGGTGTTCTGAAGCTTCTTCAAGGTTACTCTTCCAAGGGGTTCTGAAGCTTCTTCAAGGTTACTCTTCCAAGGGGTTCTGAAGCTTCTTCAAGCTTACTCTTCCATCCTCCTAAATGCATGGCTTCCATTGCAGGGTCGCAAGCTGCTCCAGTCCCAGCATCTTACCTGCATTCTTAGGTCAGGAGAAGCCCTGAGTTAGGAACCAGAGCTCAGCTATCTAGTCAGTGAGTGATTTTTTTTATAGGTGCCGGGACAGAAACAACAGTTATAGCCACTGATGCCCGATGAGATGTTACCACATACCAGGCACCGTGCTACGTGTTTTATATGGATTGGTTCTTCTCCACAGCAATCCTGTGCTCTAGATAATACTAATGTTATTATTGCCACACGTCAACCAATGGAGACATTAGGGACTAGAGATTAAGAAATAGCAAATGGGGACACCTGGGTGGCTCAGTGGGTTAAAGCCTCTGCCTTCGGTTCAGGTCATGATCCCAGGGTCCTGGGATCGAGCCCCGCTTCAGGCTCTCTGCTCAGCTGGGAGCCTGCTTCCTCCTCTCTCTCTGCCTGCCTCTCTGCCTACTTGTGATCTCTGTCAAATAAATAAATAATACCTTTAAAAAAAGAAAGAAAGAAAGAAAGAAAGAAAGAAAGAAAGAAAGAACAAATGGAGGGGTACCTATGTGGCTCAGTCAGTTAAGCATCCAGCTCTTGGGTTTGGCACAGATCATGATCTCAGGGTCATGAGATCGAGCCTGGTGTTGGGCTCCACACTCAGCATGGAGTCTGCCTAGGATTCTTTCCCTCTTCTTCTCCCTCCCCCTGCTCACACGCTCCTTCTCTCTCCCTCAAATAAATAAATCAATAAAATCTTTAAAAAAGAAAGAAAGAACCAATGGAACTGGGAACGCAGCACAGAGAGAATTTGACCCCAGGTCTTAGCGAGAGCTAGTTTCTTGCTCTTAACTAACTTACTAACATAAGCTGCTTCTCACAAAGAAGGGAAGATACACGCGGGTCCTAAAACATCAGGTGTATTGAGTTGACACACAGGTAAACAGGACGTAGTGACCAGATATGTGCAAGACAGGTGGGCGAGGCAAGCTGTCTAGATGAAGACTGAATGGAGATCAGCTAGTCCTACAAAGGGAGAGGGACGTGTTCTAGATCCAGAAAACAGCAGACAGAATGGCATAGCTATCGCGGATTGCGAAGTGGAAGCTGGGCTCCAGATGTTATCTTCTCAGTCAGGAGGAAAAGAAGGGATCAGTGAGGAAAGTGCTTCGTTTATCATGAGGAAGATAGCCTTCTATGACCGCCCCCACAGCAGATGTTTTACTGTGTGTCATTGGCCAGAACCAAGTCAAGGCCACTGAGAGACACAAGGAAGGACAGAAAAGCCACAGGTGGCTGAGAGCAGCCATGAATCGTCCACTGGGGCTGGACCCTTGCAACTGGAACCGAACTGGGGTTGTGTCAGCAAAAGGAGGGGCAGGGGAAGGGTGGTGGGAGGCAACAATAGGCTCAGCCCAACACTTTCGCACCAAAGCAGAGGGAGAAGTGAGAGCAGTCCCATGAGACTAACGAGGAAAGGAGAGAAATTACTTAGTGAGGTGTTAGGATTGAAGCCTGAGGGAGAAGGCTTTTTAGGTAATTTCCAAATACTTGGCTAGGCTGACTGAAATATCGGTGATTTAATTAATCACTGGAAGGCAGGCTAGTGAGATGCATTATCTCAGTTCAGGCTGCCCTAACAGAGTTCCACAGCTGAGGCGGGCTTCAACAACAGAAATTTATTTCTCACACTACTGGAGGCTGGGAAGTCCAAGATCAAGGTGCTGTCTAATTCAGTTCTTGGCCAGAGAATTTTTCTTGGTTTGCAGGTGGCTGCCTTTTCACAGCGTCCCCACATGTGGAGAGAGAGGGAGCTCTCTCTCTTTCTTATTCTCCTTTAAGGACACTAAATCCATCATGGGGACCCCACCTTCATGACCAATCCAACCCTAATTTCCTCCCAAAGTCCCCATCTTCAAACACCATCACACTGGGCATTGGGGCTTCAATACATGAATTTTAGGGTGACAAAAACTCCATCCACAACATGCAAAAAATGATTTTGTGACCTAGGAGAGATTCAGTTGCTTTGGGATTCTTCAGGGGCTTTCTTATCTCTTGGTTCATTGGGAGGGACAAACAAAGCAAGTAAAACTGCTTTTACATCAGCCTCCCTATAATAGTCTATTGTCATAATCACTTGAATAGAAAGCAGTTGGAGGGGTGCCTGGGTGGCTCAGTCGCTAAGCGTCTGCCTTCTGCTCATGTCATGATCCTAGGGCCCTGGGATCAAACCCCGCATCTGGCTCCCTGCTCGGTGGGAAGCCTGTTTCTCCCTCTTCCACTCCCCCTGCTTGTATTGTATTCTCTCTCTCAATGTCTCTGTCTCTCTGTCTCTCTGTCAAATAAATAAATAAAATTTTTTAAAAAAGAAAGAAAGCAGTTGGAGTGGCTACCTGATCCTATTTCCCCAGTGGCTACACTATTGATATGTGACTCCAAGCCCTGATGGACAGGCTGTGTCATTTTCATATCCGTTTCAATGCCTCAGGGCACCAGGAAGCCCTGTGTCTCTGGGATCCCAGAACCTGCCCTGGAACCTGCCTCCTGAGGTTTGGCAATTCTCATCATTCCTCCACTTTAACAGCCTTCCAAGAAATTAATTCTTTTCATCAAGTTAATAGTAATCATGTATTACTTAACATTTATTACTTAACTTCTAACAATAGAACTTAAAGCCAAAAGAATTTTATCCACCTTGGTCAGGTTTTTTTTTAATCACTTTATAACGTATGATTGACATATACCTTGGTTACGTTGTTAAAAGCATATTAATAGGCCACAATCTCTCATATGTGGTATTCTTGCCAAAAATGTCTACTTAGCATCTAATCATGAGGCAATGAGGAGAAAAAATGAAATTAACACATACACTGTGAGACACGTTATATGTCAACTAGTGGGGACTCATAAAGCAAGTCATTATCATTGGAATGACAACCAAGTCACTGTTAGGGATTAAAAGGGGCCAACGTAATTACCAGACTTAATGTGTGAGCTTTGATTGGCTCCTGGATCATTTAAACAAAATCAACTTTACAAAAACACTTTAGGCTCAGTTTGGACTGTGTATGAATGGTATTATATATAGCATTAGTGTTACTTCTCTTCAGTGGGACAACATGCTGGGGTTGGGTGACAAATATTCCAATTCTTCAGAGACAAGCTAAAATGCCTAGGATTAGGTGTCATGATGCCTACCTTCAGATGATTCAGAAAAAAAATATATAGATAACATGGCAACATATGGAAAACCGCAAAACAAGGTGGATGGTACATGGATGTTCTCTGCATTATTCCTGCAACTTTTCTGTGAGTTTGAAAATTTTCTAAATGAAACAGGGCAAGTTCCCAATGTGCAAAGTGTCTTACAGCACAGATTTATGTCAATGAGGCGGAGTGACACTCCTATTCTACCTAGTTCTTGAGGCTGGTCCTGACCTATATAATTATAATTAACCTTTACTAACTATCGAAGGGCTGCCACAGGCATGATCTCTTAAAATCCTAATGGGAATGAGCCTCACGTGGTAGCTTTTAGTGCCCTACTTTCTAGCCAGGGTACAGAGTCAACTGGCAGAGCCCCAGTCCTGGCCCATGTCTGACCTTGGGCCACCTTGGTTTTCCTCCCACCCTCAGGGCCAGCACAGGAAGGACTACCTGGAACGTCCACCTGAAACATTATGGAGCATTTGTCTGACAAAGGGAAATTTTTAGTTTAATTTCGTTATTTTTTAAAATTGAAGTCTAGGTGCTATGCACTGTTACATCAGTTTCCAATGTACAATATAGCGAGTGGACGATTCCATACATGACCCTATCCTCACCACAATCGGTGTAGTCACCATCTGTTGCTATACAACGTTATTATGATATTATTGGTTATATGCTCCATGTGGTTCTTTTCATCTCTGTGACTCATTCATTTTATAACTGGCAGTGTATAACCCTTAATCCTTTTTATTTTCCTTAAAGATTTTATTTATTTGACAGAGAGAGAGAAATCACAAGTAGGCAGAGAGAGAGAGAGGGGAGGAAGCAGGCTCCCCTGCAGAGCAGAGAGCCTGACGCAGGGCTTGATCCCAGGACCCTGGGATCATAACCTGAGCAGGCAGAGGCTTTAACCCACTGAGCCACCCATGCTCCCCCTTTAATCCTTTTTTTAACTTTTGAAAATTGTTAGAGGCATATTGTGTTAGAGAGCTCTGAAATTTTTGGAATAATTTTTTTTTAATTTGTGTATAGTTGACACACAATGTTACATTAGTTTCAGGTGTACAACACGGTGATTTGATGAGTGTCTACCTTACAGTAAGCTAGTTACCTTGCAGTAAGCTACACTTACTGCAAGTGTAGCTGCCATCTGTCCCAACAAAACGCTATTATAAGACCATTGACTACATTCCCTCTGCTGTACCCTTCAGTCCCATGACTTGTTCACTCCCTGACTAAAAGCCTGTATCTCCCTCGCCCCTTCACCCATTTTGCCCACCCCTCACCTCCTTCCCTTCCGACAACCATCAATTTATTCTCCCTATTTATAGGCCAAATTCTGCTTTTTGTTTGTTTATTTGTATCTTTTGTCTTTTAGAATCTACATATGAATGAAATCATATGGTATTTCTCTTTCTCTGTCTGACTTGTTTCATTAGATATCAGGGCTCTCCAGGTCCATCCATGTTGTTACAAAGGGCCAGAACTCATTCTTTTTTATGGCTGAGTGCTATTCCATTGTAGATACGTACCACATCTTCTTTATCCATTCATGTGTAGATGGACACTTGGGTTGCTTCCATATCTTAGCTATTGTAAATAATGCTGCCATAAACATTGGGGTGCATATGTCTTTTCAAATTAGCGTCTTCATTTTCTCTGGGTAAATATCCACTAGTAGAATTACTGGACCATATGGAGATTCTATTTGTAATTTTTAATAAGATTTTATTTATTTATTTATTTATTTATTTATTTGAGAGAGAGAGAGAACAGAGCAGACTCTAAGCTGAGAGCAGTGTCTGACCCTGGGCTCAATTCCATGACCTGAGATCATGACCTGAGCCAAAATCAAGAGTTGGAGTGCCTCCCTATTTTTAATTTTTGAGGAACCTCCAATACTGTTTTCACCAATAGCTGTACCAGTTTGCATTCCCACCGACAGTGCACAAGGGCTTCTTTTTCTCCACATCCTCTCCCACACTTACTTCTTATCTTTCCTATTCTAGATATTCTCACAGGTATGAGGTGATGTCTCATTGTGCTTCAGGTTGGTATTTCCCTGATGATTAGTGTGGAATTTTGAATTTTTAAAGAATATTTCAGGACACCAGAAACTTCAGAATAATTTCTGAATCACTGCAAAGAAACTTTTTCTTTGTCCTGCATCTTCTTTTAAGACCTCTTCTATGGGAAGAGTATCTAATGGTCATGCCCCAGTGTTTGACTGGAGGCAGAAGGAGCATAGAGGGCTTGTGGTTCTTCTAAAGGGAAAGGAATTTTGCCTTTGGGTGCATTCCTTAGACAGAGCTTTCTGGGCAACACTCTCTGAGGCATTGCCTGAGGAAGTTTGTTGCTGCGTGCTCAAGGAGCAATACTTACTGGATCTGACAAGTGGATAAGCTGAATGCTGAACGGTGACCTAGTTGCCACAGAGGCCCCAGCCAATGCTCCAAGGCTAGAATGGAACTTCAGAGATATTCCAAACTGGGGCCAGGAGGCTAGACTTCCAAACCCCAAATTAATCACTCACTGGACATGGGCTGCCCCAGAAAGGGTGTGGTAGTCTTGACAGAGGCCACTCTTTTTAGTTGAAAGACATTCTTGGGGGGAGGAACTGAACTATGATCTTTCAGAAGGCAATAGTTTCAGTTGGGACACTAGATCCTCAACCTTAAATGGGGATCCAGGAGATGTAACCTGCCTCAACTGAGCTAAGATCCAGCCAGACCAGTGTTATTATCATGTCTACTCTTCTTGATCTAAAAGAGTTTCTCAGCTTTTCTGTATCTTTCTTGAACTTCATCATTTTTTTAAAAAGTTCAGGCCAGTTATTTTGGAGAATACATAAGCTTGTCTATCATCATTAGAGCTCAGGTCATATGCTTTTGACTCACTGTCTTTCCTCTCAACAGACTCTGCACTTCCCCACATGTGATATTGTTACCTGGTCTCATTAGTCTCATGGCCAGAAGGGGAGAAGAGGGTAGGTTCTGATGGCAAGGAGCGGGGGAGCTCTGCATTTTCTCCTCACCATCAAGGAAAGGAGGAAAAACAATGCTTAACAGGAGTAGGCCACCTCCACGGGCCCAGAGAATTTAAACAAGTCTTGAGTTTTCAAGGTCCTGAAGTGTAATGACCTCTTTTTCCTTATCCCAAAACTTAGGTTGCCACTCCTTTTTCAACCATGACCTTGACATTGGCATAGCAAAGTTTTGGGATTGCTCTCTGGGACCCTGCTACACTTAGATTTCAGAACTGATTCTGAGTCTCACCTGTTTCTGCCCTCCTGCTAGAGCAAATCAGTCTCTCTATAAGCTGCAAAGGGGGTATTCTGCTTTCACATTTTGCCTAATTCATGGTTAATCACCCTGAGATGTTCATTGTCTATTATATAGGTACTCATCAAGAGCCATCCAATTTCATTGCCTTATAATTACTTCTTCCTCTGACTTCTCAAATGCTTAAAAGACTGCACCTGCCAGAGTGTTCTATCCTACTCAAATCCTATCCTTTTGTACAGTAAGGAAAGTCTTTTCTTTTTTAAAAGATTTTATTTATTTATTTGACAGAGAGAGATAGAGATCATAAGTAGGCAGAGAGACAGGCAGAGAGAGAGTGGGAAGCAGGCTTCCCACTGAGTAGAGAGCCCGATGTGGGGCTCAATCCCAGGGCCCTGAGATCATGACCTGAGCCGAAGGGAGAGGCTTAACCCCCTGAGCCACCCAGGTGCCCCAGTAAGGAAAGTCTTAACAACTGCTCCACCACAGAAAGCCTGGAGCCATCCTTGTTCCACTCACCAGCAGTGTGGAGGTCCTCACCCATAGCCTGCCAGCGGGCAATGCAACTTCAATACTCAGTTCAAGGTCAGCTTTCTTGAGCCAACTCTTTCAAATCTGGTTCACTGGGTAGCGGGGAGAGACCTCTGAGACAGAGAATTTCATGGAAGTGACTTATTAGAGAATAGTCTCAGGAACTATCCCTGTAATGGAGCAAAGGGACCAGGATTAGGTAGAGGGAGAAAATGAGAAAATGAACTCAGACACTACAGTACGACCAAGCTGATTCCACAGGGACCACTGGAGCTGGGACAGCCCTATAGAATTATCCAAACTGAGGCCAGGGGACTGGGCCTTTGTGTCCTCCTGCTGACCAGTCCTTGGAGGCAGACTGCCTGCAAGTGGGAGCCTTAAGCACAGAAGACAGTTCCCTTTGGCCAAAGGCAATCCTTGGAGAGGGATTGAACTTGAGTTATCAAGAGGCAACACACACTCTAAGCAGGTATGGAAACGCTTCAGTCTTGAAGGAGAGAATGTGGATGGGACACCACATTCTCCACCACACAGATCATCACCCTTTTTGTAGTTAAAGAGCTCATCACCCATCTGAAAGTCACCTTCAGACCAGAGAAGTAGAGGAAGCCAACAAAGTCAGCAGAGGAATGGCCAGGAGACCTGTCATGTAGGGCTGGCTCTGTGTTCAAAAGGAGGGAGGAGAGGGGATGTTTCAGGAAACTAGATGAGGAATACTCAGCTCACCGTCTCTGTCCTAGAACATAGCGTGGGTCACTCGAAGGTTTTCTTTTGTACCTATCTTCCTGGGAGTCTAAGCGTACCATGGTACCATGTCCCATAATAATTGTAATATAATTAATGAGATCAAATATTAACAGTAGTGTCCCCAGATTGAAGGATTTTAGATTATTCTAATGTTCCTAGCCACATTTTTCTATGCCATCTGAATTATGAGAAATGTATTATTTTAAGAAAATATTTAGATATTCTGTGCAGTTGAGGAAGATCTCAGAGCTCTCTGATGTCACCACGGGGAGAAAATTGAGCTTAAGTGGGGAGAGGATGACACCCAAACAGTGAGCTCACAGTGACCCGGGAAAGGGTTCCTTAAAGAACATGCTTTTAAATTTGAAGGTAAGATTTGGGTATAATAAATGTGATGATTGCTTCCCTAGATAGTAGTCAGGATAATCTTGAAAATTTGACCTTTTGAGACAATCAAATGACAACATGATGTGGTGGAATGATAAATAGCTTTATGACCAAATTTTACAGGAGGATCCCACTAATCCTCTTCTAACCAGAAGAAATAGTTTGATATTTTCAAAACCCAGAGGGGAAATGGAGGACATTTTAAAGCTGAAGAGAGAATAAGGATGATATACTAGAGGTCACTGAGCTTGGCATAAGCTTGAAGAAATTCCTATCAATTAGCTTCTTCATGCACAAGAAGTCCTTATTTTTAGAGGGATTTACAATGACCGAAAATCCATGCAACCTCTTCTACTGTGTTGATTACTCATATTTTTTAGTCAAATGTTTGTAAACTTACTTGATTGGTATTTTTATATTTTTATATTTATGGCGTAAAACTTATTATTTCCTTCCTTCTGCTAGTTTGGGATTTTTGCCCTTTTTCTAGCTCCTTTAGGTGTAAGATTAGGTTGTGTATTTGGGATTTTTCTTGCTTCTTGAGATTGGCCTGTATTGCTATAAACTTCGCTCTTAGAACAGCTTTTGCCCCTTCCCAAAGATTTTGGAGCATTGGGTCTTCATTTTTATTTGTCTCCATGAATTTTTTTTTATTTCTTCTTGGATTTCTTGGTTGACCCATTCATTGTTTACTAACATATTATTTAACCTCTGTGTATTTATGCTCTTTCAAGCTTTCTTCTTGTGGTCCATTTCTAGATTCATAGCATGGTGGTCAGAAAAGATGTATGATATGACTGTGATCTTTTTGAATTTGTTGAGACTGGTTTTTGTGGCCCAATATGTGATCTATTCTGGTGAAGGTCCCATGTGCCCTTGAAAAGAATGTGTATTCTGCTGCTTTAGGATGGAACATTATGAATATATGTGTTAAGTCAATTTGGTCCAGTGTGTCATTCAAAGGCACTGTTTCCTTGTGGATTTTCTGTTCTGATTATCTGTCCACTGATGCACGTGTAGTGTTCAAGTCCCCTACTATTATTGTATTACTATCAATTAATTTCTTTATATTTGTTATTAGCTGTTTTATGTATTTGGGTGCTACTGTGTTGGATGCATAAATATTTACAATTGTTATGTCTTCTTGTAGGAGTTTCTCCTTAATGATTATATAGTGTCCTTCCTTGTCTCTTACTATAGTCTTTAATTTAAAGTCTACTTTGTCTGATACAAGCATTGTTACCCTGGCTTTCATTTCATTTCCATTTACCTGATAAATACTTGTCTATCCTTTCTTTCAATCTTTAGGTCTAAAATGAGTCTCTTGTAGGCAGCATATAGATGGGTCTTGTTTTTTTTATCCATTCTGTCTCCCTCTGTTTTTTGAATGAAGTGTTTAGTCCATTTACATTCAAAGTAATTATTGATATGTATGTACCTATTATAATTTTGTTACTTGTTTTATTGTTGTTTCTATAGATTTTTTTTTATCCTTTCGTGTCTTTCTCTTTTTTCTGGCTTTGTGGCTTTCTTTAGTGATATATGTGGATTTCTTTCTCTTCATACTTTGCATATCTATTACTGGTTTTTGATTTGTGGTTACTGTAAGATTTGTATATAATGAATATATAGCAGTCTTCTGTATATAGCAGTCTATATTAAGTTAATGAATACTTAAGTCTGAACCCATCCTTCACTCCTCTCCCCTCACCCCACATTTTATGCATACAGTGTCATACTTTACATCCTCTTATTTTATGAATCCCTTGACTGATTATTATAAATGTATTTATTTTTACCGCTTTTGTGCTTCCTACTATTCTTACTCTTAATTATGGTCTTTCCTTTCCACTCAGAGAGTCCCCTTTAACATTTTTTTTTATATATTATTTATTTATTTGACAGAGAAAGACACAGAGAAAGAGGGGAGAGGGAGAAGCAGGCTTCTCGCCAAGCAGGGAACCTGATGCGGTGCTCAATCTCAGGACCCTGGGATCATGACCTGAGTTGAAGGCAGACACTTAAAAACTGAGCCACCCAGGCACCCCCCATTTAACTGTTTTTATAGGGTTGCTTTAGTGGTATGAATTCCTCTAACTTTTGTTTGTCTAGGAGGCTCATCATCACTCCTTCTATTCTGAGTAATAACCTTGCTGGATAGAATATTCTTGGCTGAGGGGCGCCTGGGTGGCTCAGTGGGTTAAGCCGCTGCCTTCGGCTCAGGTCATGATCTCAGGGTCCTGGGATCGAACCTCACATCGGGCTCTCTGCTCAGCAGGGAGCCTGCTTCCCCCTCTTTCTATGCCTGCCTCTCTTCCTACTTGTGATCTCTCTGTCAAACAAATAAATAAAATCTTTAAAAAAAAAAAAAAGAATATTCTTGGCTGAGAGTTATATATTTAATATATCATGCTACTCTTTTTGGCCTACAAAGTTGAAAAGTCCACTGATAGTCTTATGGGTTTTCCCCTGTATGTAACTGTTTTCTCTGGGCACTTTTAAAATTCTTTCTTTATCGCTACTTTTTGCTATTTTAATTACTGTGTGTCTTGGTGTGGACCTCCTTTTGTTGATTTTGTTAAGGAATCTCTGTGCCTCCTATATCTGAATTTCTATTTCTTTCCCCAGGTTAGAGAAATTTTCAGGTATTATTTCTTCAAATAAATATTCTGTCCCCTTTCTCTTCTTTTTCTGAAATCCCTATCATGCGAATATTATTACCATGGATAGAGTTACTGAGTTTCCTAAGTCTATTCTCATTTTGCATAATTACTTTTTCTCTCACCTGCTCAGCTTGATTATTTTCCATTACTCTGTCCTCCAGGCTGCTGATTTGTTCTTCTGTTTCTAATTTGCCATTTATTCCACCTAGTGTACTTAAATTTCAATTATTGTGTTCTTCATCTCTGGTTATTGGTTTGTCTTTTTTTTTAAATCTCTTTGTTAATGGTCTTACTGCTGTTCTCCAGTGTTTTCTCAAATCCAATATCCTAATGACCAGTGCTATAAATTCTCTATCAGGCATGTTACTTATCTCAGTTTTGTTCAGATCTCTTGCTGTGATTTTTGTCCTGCTCTTTCATTTGGGACGTATTTCTCTGTCTCTTCATTTTGTCTAACTCTCTGTGTCTGTTTCTATGTGTGAGGAAAGTCAGCTCTTGAAAGTAGTGGGCTGAGTGAGCAACTTTAACAAGGTGGAGCTGGTCCTTTGCCAGAAGGAATGTGTCTCCTGTGCTAAGGCAGGTCCAGCTGGTACATCTGGAAAGTGTGCATAGGTGTGGCACTCAGTTTTAACAAGGTGTGTGCATAGCCATGGGAGATGACAGGTCTCTGCCACAGGGACCTAGACCCTGCAAAGTGTGTGATCAGGAAAAGTACTGAAAAGCTTTCCATGGGTCTTCTGGGGGAGGGGAGCTACAGTGAAGGGACTAAGACAAACCCAGGGGGAAGCAGTGAGGCACAGTATAAGTAAATTAGGTAGTGAATGCCGGCTCCCCATTGGTTCCTGCAGGTGGAATTGCTCTGTGATTAATCAATAAGTCTTCCTCCCCTATGCACCAGGCATTTTTCAAATTGCTGTTTGTAAGCTGTATCTCTAGGGACAGATTGTCATGCTGTCTCTTTAAGGGTAGGAACTGTTTCCAACCACACTCTAGGCTCTCCCAGACCAGAGCCTACCAATTTTTAAGGTTCCAGGATTTAAGTACAGGATTCAAGTGAAAGAACTCTAGAAATTTGGCCCTTTTAGTTTTCAAAGCCAACTGCTGTGGGGCTTTGTCTTCACTATGTGGGCTCCAGGCTGTGAGGGTGAGTTTCTCTTCCCTGAGACTGCAGCTCTCTCCCTCCTGCTGGGGACCATGGTCTATTTAGCTCCCTGCTGGGACTCTGCCCTTCCTACCCTCCTCAATGTGGCCTCTTCTCTCCATTTAGTTGTGGACTTTGTTCCACTAGTCTTCAGGTCATTTTCTGGGTTATTTACACTGATGTGTTTGTTATCTAGTTGTATCCATAGGACAAGGTAAGCTTAGGGTCCTATTACTCCACCATTTTCCCTAACTCAGCTATCTAACTCTCTCTCTCTTTTTTTTTTTAAGATTTTATTTATTTATTTGAGAGAGAGAGAGAGAGATGCAAGAGAGAATGAGTGGGAGGAGGAGCAGGAGAGAAGCAGACTCCCCGCTTAGCAAGGAGCCCGATGTGGGACTCAATCCCAGGACCCTGGGATCAGGACATGAGCTAAAGGCAGACACTTAACTGACTGAGCCATCCAGGCGTCCCTCAGCTATCTAATTCTTAATGCCAATCTGTTCATATATTCAGAATGATGTCTAAACTGACATTCACTAATCTTGGACACCAATAATTTTTGACTTGGGAGATCTATGTTCATTTTTTGACTTTTTCTTTGCATTTTTTTTGTATTGCCAGATATATTTCCATGAATAACATGAGGACATTTTGTTTGTTTGTTTGTTTCCTTCATAGAGAACATGGATTATTATTCTTAGAATTAAAAATTAACATATTTTAATGAAAAGGTAATTCAACTTGGGCTTCAGTGTCAGACAAGTTTCAAATCCTGGATTTATTACAGCCTGGCTGTGTGACTTCAAACAAGTCCCCTAGTCTCTCTCAGCCTTCATGGAAAATGGAGATATTTACCTTCAACAGCCATGACTGGGGTTTGAGATGGTCTCAAACAGCACAGTGCCTGGCAATAGAAGGTGCTTACCCAACAAATGAGAACCATGTATCATTTCTATTAGTGTAATCCCAGTGTGTTGCTTCTGTTTGTATCTTTAAATTTTCCCTACTTGTCTACTTTCAACAAAGTGCTGTGCCACCAAGAATTTGGTATTAAACAACTATTGTGTCTGTTCCATGTGAGTGAGGCTGCCAGTGGGAGCCCCAGCCTAGTCCCTAGGCTAGGGTACATATGCTCTCGCCTATGTACAACCTAAAATTGTATGGGCTAGTTGCAAACACTATTTCCTAGTTGCAAACACTATTCAACTGAGAGGTGTTTCTGTATCCAGGCCAGCCTACTGCAGAGAACACTGGGGTTTTATGTGTTTTTATTTTTGGTAAAGATTGCTTTGAATGAGCACACTTGTCATTCTGTTCTTCTGAGGTTATGACTTGCTATGTTGCAATTATAACTTGCATGTAGTAGTGTTACTGTGATGTTCCATGGATTGTAAACAATTGTAAACTGTATTTGTAAACAATTAAAAGCTTCCTTTGGCAGCTTCAGTAGGAGCTGGATGGAGCTTAGTCTAGTCTCAGACTCATTTGTCCCCTGTGTGCCCTACTTCCTCAATTCTAGCTTGCAGAGGGCGTTACTTCCCAATACACCACCACCCAGATCTTTAACCTTATGTTGCCCTTGGAATAATCTTTACAGAAAAGAAAATTCTAGTGCTTAAACAGTCTGGGTTATATACCCACATGGCTTTCTTTTCCATACTGATTTTTCACCCTTTCTTCCTTGTGTAGCTGGGCTCTCTTGGAGACCAAAGCATCCCTACTTTTTATAGGGCTGAAACCTGAAAAGCATCACCTAGTAAAATTTTCTGTCCCACAGTGCATCACAATACCGTTTGAATTTTCTATCCCACAGTACATCACAATACCCTTTGAATGATGTAAAAGGATCAAGTCCTATAACTCTGCAGTGTGCCTTTGCAGGATATCCAACACCAGGAGGCAGCTGAAATAACCGCTGTCCTCAGAAAACTGCCTTTAAGAACAAAGAAGGTTCTACACACTGCAGCCCAAGCAGGTAACACCAGTCTGGTCATTACCACCCAAACGTCTCTCCTCTCACTTAGTGGTTGCATTACTAAATAGCTGGTTGAATTTTGGATGTTCTGGAGATAACAGCTCACAATTAAAGAAACTCTGTGGCAAAGCATTTTGAAAAGCCAAGAAATCTTTCAGAAAGGGAATATGCATACCTCTCAGCTTCAAATTATTGAGCAGATTTAGCTCAACATTTTTTTTTCTTAGAAATGAGGTCTTTAGGGGCACCTGGGTGGCTCAGTTGGTTAAGCATCTGACCACTCTGGAACCCAGAGAAGAGGGCTTCTAGGCGATGGCACTAGGGGATGGATATCCCCAGGGGCCCAACTTCCCCCAGTACCTTGCTTACCTGTATCACACCTCCAAGGTAAGGAGGCCCTGAGGACTCTGGGGTTATGAAGTACATCTAGAAAACCAATTGTTGTGGCTTATATACCAGTTTAAATGCCTCTCCTTATTTCTTGACTTTTCCCCAAATTACCAATAAATAACAGAATCTTGGGACCTGTCAAATAGCCTGCCTCTTCCCCTTCTTTGGACAGATTAATTAAATGATAAAACTTGTTAGTTATTTAACTGAGGTTCACAAGCTGACTAACATTACCAGGCAGTTATTACTGGTTCCTCTCACTACCACACTGGGAGAACCTAACCTCTGATGTAACAAATAATATTTTTAGCTCTTTTCTACCATAAAAATTGATGCCAACTTAGAAATTTAAACCTCAGAAAGCCGATCTCCATGAGGAAAGCGTATCACATGCTTCATATCAGGGAAAATGTTCAGGTAGACATCTGTTCTTGGAGCCTTTTCCTTTAAAATTATGAAAGAGGGGGTTGGGAGTGGGGGTGGGGACACAGCCATTCAACTACTGGAAAGGTAACTTGTCAAGGATTCTGTTTCAGCAGCTACTGAGCTTTGATTGTATATCAACTTGTGCAACACTGTGATTAATATCTGTCTTCAAATTCTTCCACCAGGTAAGTAACATAAGAGCAGGACCACATGTCTCTTGCTAAATGCTTTTTCCCTCACGCCTGGTGCAGTGTCAAGCAAAGGTAGTTGAACAATCAGTATCTGTGAATCAATGAATCAGTGGCACTGTAGCAGAAGGTGAGGGGTCTTGGAGTCAGACAGATTTGTGGGTTTTTGCTTGTTTACTGGCTGTGTAACCTTCAACATGAAATTTAACATCTTCTAGATAGTCAGGATATAATCAGGACTCCTGTGAGGACTGAGCGAAGTAGTGTGCGTGCCAGCAGTTGGGGGGATAACGAGCAGTCCCTCAGAACGATGTCTCTGCCGTCCCTTTTCAACAGAGGGTGGTTGATCTTTTTCAAAATTGTTTTGGCTACTTTAGTTCTCTTGCATTTCCAAATAAACTTTATAATAAACCGGTCTATATCTACAAAAACTCCTGCTGGGAAGTTTGACCACATAAACCAGATCAGTGTGGAGAGATTGTCATCTTTGTGCTGTCGAGTCTCCCAAACCATGACCATAGTGTATCTCTCAGACCATCTTTGATTTCTTCCATCAACATTTTTTTAGCCTTCAGCATCCGGCATCTGTACAAGTCTTGTTAGATTGGTGAAAAATGTTTCTCTTTTTTTAGCTAATGTAAATATTTGTGGGTTTTTTTTTTTTTAATTTTATTTATTTATGTGAGAGAGAGAAGTTGGGGTGATGGGGAGGAGCAGAAGGAAAGGGACAAGCAGACTCTGTGTTATGTGAGGAGCCCCTTGTGGGGTTCAGTCTCATGACCCTGAGATCATGACCTGAGCCTAAACCAAGAGTAAAACATTCAACTGACTGAGCCACCCAGGTGCCCCAATAATTGCATTTTAAATTTTGGTTCCAATTCTTTATTTACAGTATAGAAATGTAAGGCAGCTGGGTGGCTCAGTTGGTTAAGGGTCTTTGGCTCAGGTCATGATCCCAGGGTCCTGGGTTCGAGCCCCTCTTCAGGCTCCCTGCTCAGCAGGAAGCCTGCTTCTCCCTCTCCCTGCCCTCAACTCATGCTCGCTCTCTCTCTCTCTCTCAAATAAATAAATAAAATCTTTCAAAAAAGTAAAGTATAGAAACGCAATTATATGTGTTGTTCTTGTATCCTATGATCTTGTTAAAAACAGTTATTAGTTTTAAGGGCTTGTTTGTAGGCTTCTTGTGATTTTCTACATAGACAATTATAGCATTTGTAAATAGGAACAGTTTTCTTCCTTTCCATCTATATGCCTTATATTTCCCACTCCGGCCTTATTGCTCTGTGTAGGAATGGTGAGAGAGACATTCTTGCTTTGTTGCTGATTTTTAGGAAGAAATCAGTCTTTTACTATTAAGTATGATGTTAGCTATACATTTCTATAGATATTTCTTACTAGGTTGAAAATGTTTCCTCATGGCTGGCTGAGAAATTTTACCATAAATTTTTATCACGGGGTTTTAATCAGATTTTTGACTGTTATTCTATTTTACAGAATTCTGATATAATCCATGAAATATTCTATAATTTCCAAAAGTTGCTGAGAAAGCTGACAAGATAAATCTTTTTATTTATTTATTTATTTGACACAGAGAGAGAGAGATCATATAGGCAAAGAGGCAGGCAGAGATGGGGGGAAAGCAGGCTCAATCCCAGGACCCTGGGATCATGACCTGAGCTGAAGGCAGAGGCTTAACCCACTGCGTCACCCAAGTTCCCCGACAAGATAAATCTTATATCTTTGTTTCTGAAGTCAGTATCTTGACTATTAAGGCTGAGGAAGTTTCTTGCAATGTATATCTCATACTCGTTTACCTTAGTCCAATTGCTTCTTTTCAGTTGGACTTTTGGCAAAGATCAAGTGCGTTACCTTAGTTCACCTCCTGAACTTCAGCATAATAAAAAATTCTATTGTTAAACTTTAATTTCTGTGTCCTGGGAGTCTAACCATAATAGTTTATGGGCCAGTGTTAATTAATTGGAAGTGGTTAAAATTCTCCTAAATGGGAGCTATGAGGATGCCCAAATTTTATCTCATTCTTACAAATGTATCTTAAGAAATAAATTCCATAGAATCAAATAATGTTATGCCAGCATGACCAAAATGCCCAACACTACAGCTGTGTTTCATAAATTATGGTATATTCAGTTACTCAATAAACATTTATGAAATGTCCACCGTATGTCATTATAATCTTTGGCCCCTAGGGATACAGCTATGAGAACAAAAGACACTTTCCTGCCCTCTTGGAGCTTACTTTCCAGCAGGGGGGACAGACATAAATAAGGTACATAAATAAACATGCAGCATGGCAGATACTGATGAGTGTTTTGGAAACAAAGCATAGAGCATGGATAAGAAGTTCGGACATGGGAGTGGAATGGGATACTAGTTTAAATAAAGTGAAAGGTGGACCTCACCAACCAATATAAAGGAACATTAAATATTAGAATTAAGTACACTCTGTAGCAATGTGGTAAACTTTTCATAGCTTATCAAAAAGGGATATAAAATAGGATATCTGCTGGGGTCAAGAATTTAAGAATTTGCATATATATATAATAAAAAAATGAAAACAGTTGTTTGTGAATAATTTTATTATTATTTTACAGCATTGTTTACTCTGAGCATAATTATGTTTTCAATTTAAAACAAGAAAACATTTGGGTGCTTGGGTGGCTCAGTTGGTTAATCATCTGACACTTGGTGTCCTCTTGGGTCATGATTTCAGGGTCATGTGGCTGAACCCTGGGTCGGGCTCCATGCTAAGCAGGGAGTCTTCCTAAGGGTCTCTCCTGCTGCCCCTCCCCCTCTCTCAAATAAATACATCTTAAAAAGAAAAAAAAAGTGAAAAGTCTGTAAGGTTCCCTGAGGCTAATTTGAAGATGAATGAAATGTGTGAGGAGGATACAGAGAGAACTCATGTTTGTGCTGGAAAAATTTTATTTGGGATACAGCTGAGAAAGAAGCTTCTACTGAGGCGACTAATTAAAATTACATAGATTTTTTCGTTACGTTGTTCAGGGTGCCGAGAACAGTGGTTGTGCAGGGTTGGCTGCGAGCATGGAAATGATGGCAAGTTTAACATGTGTTCATAATTATCTCATTCAGCTTTGGCATGCAAACCTATTTTTTAAGATTGACTAAAATAAAATGTACTGACATGTCTTCCTGCAGACGACATTTTCCTCTGCGTTCAAGAGATGACAACTAATCACACAAGATGTGACTTGGTATCTATGTGGTAGCCCAGTTCCCTAAAGATGCAGAAAGACAGGTTACAACCATTGCCAGACAACGTCTTCCGATGATTCCGGGAGCTTATGCTTAGACTCCATGCGGGCTGTTCATGTGTTCTTCTGAAAATGTTTTTGTGGCATGGCCAAAGCATGGCAGCCCGGGCCTGGCTTATTCCCTCTGGTGTTGATTCAGAATTTCTAGGCACTGAGCAATCACTCTATCGTGAATGGCAGACGCAGTGTTGTCTTCATGAGACACAAATGTCCTGAATATCTTGCATTCTTCTCTCCAGCATGTCACTTCTCGTGAAGGAAAAGCCCCGCAGTCACAAAGCTTTCCGAGTTTAGGCAAGAGCTCGATGGTATTTACTCAAATTTTCTCTTCAGTGCTTTCTTCCCTTTTTATTTTCTTCCTAATAATCACACAAGAGCTAAAAGGGAAAACATTATATAATGAACAGGTTCCACTGGATAGCCAAATAGTCCGTAACAATGTAATCTGGCTTGAAAATGTTCGAGTTGCTTGAAAAACACAGTCAGAGGTGACAGAACGCAGCTAGCTGGCGTGTGGGCAATACGTTGACCTGTGTTGACTAGAGTAGGGGAGAGGGAGGCCCCATACACTGTTTTCTCTCCCAGGGAAACCTGTCTCCCTCCCGGCTACTGCCTCCTGGGGGCTGTCCCAGTTTTGTTTTGGCTGGTGGTCGGGATGTCCTGGGGTGGTTCAATAGAGCTTAAGAATACTTTCAAGATAACTGTCTCTGGAACCAAATGGGTCCCCATCCTGGTTCCTCAGTGACCTTGTACAAGTTACTCTATTTCTCAAGCCTTCAGGTTTCTTGTCAGTAACGTAGTGGGACCACTTCACAGGGTTTCTGGAAGGCTCAGAGAAGTTAGTTAATTCATATCACCTGACACATAATATATGCCCTTAGGTAGAAACTCAAATTTCTGTTTTCTCAAAGTTGCTGTTTTGGTTACAGAACACACACACACATTATAGCTCACTTGACCCTCCAGAGAGGTATTGTAATCAGCAACGTACAGAACGAGGGGCCTTCGTCTATTCCAGCTGCCATAACAAATTACTGTAGAATGGGTGGTTTCTAAACGTCAGAAATTGACTTCTCACAATTCTGGAGGCTGTGTTCAAAGCGCCAGTGTGGTCAGGTTCTGGTGAGAGCCCTCTGCTGGGCTGCAGGCTGCCAACTTCCTGTTGGCTCCCCACGTGACAGGAAGAGGGCAGAGCTCTCTGGGGTCTCTTTCTGTAAGATCACTAGCTCTGTTCATGGGGGCTCCACCCCCAATGCTTCCCAAAGGCTCCGTCCTCAAGTACCACGGCTTTGGGTTCAGCGTATAACATGTGAATGTGAGGGGGCCAGAGGTAAGGTGTGAGACTCCTGTCAGTGTTCTTCTGCTACACTGTTCTTCGCCATGTTTATGCAAACAGAGGGCCAGTTGTCTCTATACACATATAATATGAACACAGTACAAAATTTATAAGGTGCACAAAAGGTAAACCATAAAAGAGTAAGGCTCTGTCCCTCCTCTGTCCACCAGGTATTCCTTTTTGTTTCCCCAGTCTTGACTTTTTCTCAAGTGAATATTTATTTTTTTTTTAAAGATTTTATTTATTTATTTGACAAAGAGATCACAAGTAGGCAGAGAGGCAGGCAGAGAGAAAGAGAGAAGCAGGCTCTGTGCTGAGCAGAGAGCCTGATGCGGGGCTTGATCCCAGGACCCTGAGATCATGACCTGAGCCGAAGGCAGAGGCTTAACCCACTGAGCCACCCAGGCGCCCCATGAATATTTATTTTTTTAATGAATTAATTAATTTTTTTATTATGTTAGTCATCATACAGTACATCCTTAGTTTTTGGTTTTTGGTTTTTGGTTTTTGTTTTTCACTAAGATTTTTTATTTATTTATTGGACAGACAGATCACAAGTAGGCAGAGAGGCAGGCAGAGAGGAGGAAGGAGGCTCCCCGCTGAGCAGAGAGCCCGATGTGGGGCTCTATCCCAGGACCCTGGGATCCATGACCTGAGCTGAAGGCAGAGGCTTTAACCCACTGAGCCACCCAGGTGCCCCACATCCTTAGTTTTTGATGTAGTGTTTCATGATTCATTGTGTGTAACACCCAGTGCTCCATGCAAGCTCCTCCTCTGAATCCCCCCCTTCATTTTCCCCTTCCTTCTCCTAATGTCCTCTATGTTACTCCTTATGTTCCACAAGTAAGTGAAACCATATGATAATTGACTTTCTCTGCTTGACTTTATTCACCAGTTTCGTCCATGTTGATAAAAATGTTGGTTATCATCCTTTCTGATAGCTGAGTAATATTCCATTGTATATATGGACCACATCTTCTGTATCCATTCATCTCTTGAAGGGCATCCCGGCTCCTTCCACAGTTTGGCAATTGTGAACATTGCTGCTATGAGCATGGTGTGCATATGGCCCTTGTTTTCAATACACCTGTATCTTTGGGTTAAATGTCCAGTAGTGCAATTGCTGGGTCATAGTGTAGCTCTATTTTTTTTTTTTATTCTTTTTGAGGAAACTCTACACTGTTTTCCAAAGTGGCTGTTTCAACTTGCATTCCCACCAACAGTGTAAGAGGGTTCCTTTTCCCCCACAACCTCTCCAACATTTATTGTTTCTCGCCTTGTCAATTTTTGCTCTAACTGGTATAAGGTGGTATCACAGTGTGGTTTTGATTTGAATCTCCCTGATGGCTAATGATGATGAACATTTTTTCATGTGTCTGTTAGCCATTTGTACATCTTCTCTGGAGAGGTGTCTGTTTATGTATTCTGCCCATTTTTTTTACTTATTTGTTTTTCGGGTGTTGAGTTTGAGAAGTTCTTTATAGGTCTTGGATATCAGCCCTTTATCTGTAGTGTCATTTGCAAATATCTTCTCCCATTCTATGGGTTGCCTCTTTGTTTTGTTGATGGTTTCCTTTGCTGTGCAGAAGCTTTTTATTTTGATTAAGTCCCTGAAGTTCATTTGCGTTTTTGTTTCCCTTGCTTTGGAGACATGTCTTGAAAGAATTTGCTATGGCTAGGGTTGAAGATGTTACTGCCTATGTTCTCCTCTAGGATTTTGATGTATTCTCATCTCACATTGAGGTCTTTCATCCATTTAGAGTTTATCTTTGTGAATGGTGTAAGAGAATGGTCAAGTTTCATTCTTCTGTATATAGCTGTCCAATTTTCCCAGCACCATTTGTGGAAGAGACTGTGTTTTTTCCATTGGATATTTTTTCCTGCTTTATCAAAGACTACTTGACCATAGTGTTGAAGGTCCATATATGGGCTCTCTGCTCTATTCCATTGGTCTATGTGTCTGTTTTTGTGCCAGTATCATGCTGCCTTGGTGATCACAGCTATGTAATATAGCTTGAAATCAGGCAACGTGATGCCCCCACATTTGTTTTTCTTTTTCAACATTTCCTTGGTGATTTGGGGTCTTTTCTGGTTCCATACAAATTTTAGGATTGTTTGTTCCAGAACTTTGAAAATTGCCATTGGTATTTTGTTTGGAATGCCGTTGAAAGTATAGATTGTTCTGGGCAGCATAGACATTTTAACAATGTTTATTCTTCTGATCCATGAGCATGGAATGTTTCCATATTTTTGTCTCTCCTTAAATTTCTTTTGTAAGTGTTCTGTAGTTTCTAGAGTATAGATCCTTCACCTCTTTGTTTAGCTTTATTCCAAGGTATCTTATGGTTTTTGGTGCTATTGTAAATGGAATCAATTCTCTAATTTCTCCTTCTACAGTTAAACATTGCTAGTGTATAGGAAAGTACCTGATTTCTGTGCATTGATTTTGTAATCTGTCACATTTCAAATGAGTATTTAGATGGAGTAGTCTTCTGTGGCAAGTCTTCTTCTCCAGTAGGAGACCAATGCAATATGAATTTGAGCCTAGAAACACATCTGGGAAACAAAAAGTTTGATGAAGAGGGTGAGTCACTTACAAAATCATTGAAGGGACAATGAGAAGCAAACTCTGGGGAAGGCCTTCAGGAAGCTTCTAGAATGCCTCCACAAAACTGACCCATCATGGGAGCAGCTACCTGGGCCCTACTCAGGAAGCTGCTTCCAGAACCTCCTCCCAAAGCCACCACCACTGCCACTGCAGCGCCCGCTCCACACTCCCAAAGATGGACAGCAGGGTTCAGCTACTGCCTTCAATGCACTTGCCTCTTGACACCCAGTGCTGGAGAAACTCACCATACCACAGCTTTCCAGCCTTGCCTGCCAGTAGAAAAGTTCCAAGCAACAGTCAGTGGCCTCCGTCTTGTTTCTGCCTACTGAGTCTCAATCCAGTCTGTGGGGTGGGAGGAGTCTAATTCCTATCCAGAGCTCTAGGTGCCAGGGATTCTGGGTGTGAAACACAGAGCCTGCAAGCTCATGTAGTAGGAAGGCACCCTAAGCAGAGTGAGAACCAGTTCAGTGGTTTCTGGTTTTATTTTGCATTTTTTAAAGATTTATTTACTTATTTTAGAGAGAGAGCAAGGGGAGGGGCAGAGGGAGAGGGAGACAAGCAGACTTCCTGCTGGGCGAGGAGCCTGATGTGGGGCTCTGTCTCGTGACCCTGAGAACATGACCTGAGACAAAATCAAGTGTCGGACCCTAAACTATCTGAGCCACCCTACCCCAGTAGTTTCTATCTTTTTTTCAAAAAAGTATATCTGTATGTATTGGCTTACGCTTTCCACTTTTTTTTTTTTTGTCCTTTTTTTGCAAAAGCCATGGTTAGTCTATCCACTCCTCAGTTTTCTTACTGTTATTTCTTTCAAGACAGACTTGGTGGCACTAGACAGCTCCTGCGTGGAAATGGATGGTGTGTAGAGTGTGTTCACACAATATGATATATAGTATGTAGTATGTATGGATTTGCAATATTGACCTTCACTCTGTAATATTTTTTAGATTCCCATCCATCATGGCTGCCATTCGGCTTCGAGAATTTATTGACCGCCGCCCAGTGATCCCACCCAGGTAAAGTCCTTGTAGACAGAGATGCCATCCAGAGCTGCCCTGGGGCAGTCGGACACCTGGGGGGTCAACTTGCTCACCTGCTGCTCTCTGATTGACAGACAGCTGCTCCCAGAGGTTCCAGTGACATTTCTTTGGGTTTGGGGAAAGTTAAAAAAAAAAAAATCCCACACTCATGGTAAAATCCAAGCAAACTGGCTACTTTGAACTCCCCAAAGAGGGAAAGATATTGGTTTTTGCTTGGAAAGCCCACATTTTAGTGAGGAGCCCTTTACTCTGCTTGGAATCAGACTTCTTCATCCTTCTTCCATATGAGGGGGGGGCGCAGTTGCACAGATTGAAACTAAGTAGGATTTTTATGCTTTCCCCTGATTCATAGATGGTCCAAGACTAACAAGTCCTAGATGTGTTTTACTGTGCTAAATTCATTGCTAAGAGATTGCGGATAATAATCTGTAGATCGTAACCTCGCCTTCCCTCACCACTGGCCGTGGGGTCTGCAAAGGGTTAGAAGCTATGAAATTCAGACAGGAACTCTCCCATAGCAAGTGACTTTGGGGTCAACCTCTTTGGCTTCGTGGTTTCAAGTAAGCCTCACGTTTGTTTTCATATCTAGTTATTTTTAACAATGTTTAGTCAACAAAGATAAGTCCTTCTGCTTCCAGAAATGACTGAAGTAGGGGCAGCGAAAGGATGCTTTGTTCCTAGATACTGTGAGTCCTCTTCGGAGAAGCCGCAGACTACCCTCAACCCACATGAGGAAGAACTGGAGGGAGACAGGGATGGGTTCCCATATTTCCCAGTTTCTGCTTCCCCACAAGCCCTTGGTCTTTCTGAGTGTGTTTGAGGCCCGTCTTATCCACTGTCGGGGTATTTAACTGTGGGTCATCCCCTGGGCAAAACGGAAACAAACCTCCCCCAGGTGCTGCTACCCGGAGTTCTGTGGATCCAAGTCCGAGTCACTGGGTCTGGCCTAAGCCAGCCTGTGGGGAGCCTGAGGGTTAGGGTAGGACGCAGTGCAGGAGGCAGGGGGTCCATGAAGTCCTAAGGGCGGCTGGATTCTGTTCTCTTGCTCATCCATTGGAACCCCACAAGGAGGCAGGCTGCTTGAACTAGGCAGTTCCCAAGTGGGGTCCCAGTCTCCCCACCATACTCACGGTGCAGCTGGTCCTCGTGGACTTGACGCCATTGACCTTTGCAACCGTAGCGGGGTCCAACCCTTCATGAGGTTCCTCAGTGGCACCTCTGGAATGTTACCTCCCACACTCAGCTGCCTCTCCCCATCACCACAGCCAACTGCCCACTCCTGTCCTCCTCCCTCCCGGCCTCCAGAGGGCGCTCCATGAAATGTAAATTGGATCAAAGCCCTCAGTTGCATGAAACCCTGCATTGCAGTCACTGCATGTGGTATAAACTCTAAACTCTGCTGGGGCCTATCGGGCCCTCCATGAACTGGCCCTGCCCCCGCTTCATGCTCCTCCCTCCTACTGTCTTTCCTTTGTTCCCCCGACAGGCCCGCCTGGCTCACACCCAGCACATATTTGCTCATTTCATCTTCACAACGACTGTGAGGTATAGAGGAGAAACTGAGGCATGGAGTAGTTAAGTGACTGTCCCAGTCCTAGCGATAGGATTTGAAGCCACAGGTCTGGCCCCAACATCTGTGCTCTTGATCCCTGCACTTGGCTGCATGTCCAGGGAGGTCCCTGGGGTGGGCTCATTTGCCCCCCTCCGCCCACCACTGTCACCTCTGCAGAGCCGACGGCCACAAGCAGTAGTTCCTCCGTGCGCATTTGTTGAAAAAAAAAAGAATGAACATGAATCAGTGAGTATCTTGTCACAGATTTGTGGCTTGGCACCCTGCTGACTGGCAGGATCCTGTGGAAGACACGGACCTCCTCCTTCCTCTCAGACAACATCGGGTCCCTCCCTCCACGCCCAAACCTTGGCTCCTCGTGAGGGAAAACGGAATCACACACTGGCAGGGGCACCTGATAAAATTAAATATTCAAGGGCTCACACAGCTCCCTTAAGAACTGTATCAGATGCAAATGTGACTTGCTGTCACCCCCAGGCGACAGGCCCCACCCAGGCAGGGCTGAGGGCCAGGTTGGTCTACAAAGCACAGGATGCTCCCAAAACGATTGCTTCGTGTGGAGGAAGCACAGTGCAGTGTGGAAGAGAAAAGATGGCAAATTTCTGTCAGACATAAGATGGATTTTTGAAACACCACCTGAAGTGGTGTCTGGGAGACCCAGAGGCAGCTGTTCCTTCCCAGAGCCATGACAGCACCTACCACAGATCACCAAGGATGTTCACGTCATCTGGTTGACTCATGGAGTCGTTCCGAAGGGGTGATGGTGCCCCACACTTTACTGACAGGGAACCTGAGGATCCCCTCTTCCTTGAGGGGGTAACGAGTCTGGGAGATGGCAGAGCGGGCATGGTGGTGTCCCATCCTCTATGCTGACTTGCTCGTGTCCTCTCTAAGTGACTCATTCTCTTGAGCCTGTTCCTGACTGGCCCAGCGCTTACTCATTGTGTGTGATGAGTTAGTGCCTGAGTGTGGTTTCCCTACCAGATCGTGATCTCTTGGGTAGAAGACAGTATTTATCATCACTGTGTCCCTAGCACCTGGCCCATGGCGGCCACAGTAGGGCCTTCAATGGGAAATTGTCTCACTGAATGGAAGGCCACGTCCAGCTCTCAGGCCCACACTATTCTTTCTCCTCTTCCTGTGGTGCATGACCTCTACTTCCTGTCTGCCCATGAGAGAACCCCAGAGTTCCTATAGAAATAACACTGAACTCTTCTGGGAAAAAAGCCATCCTGTGTACACGGAGATGACTCTGGATGCCCCATGGAGTTCAGCGAATGGGGTTTGATCCATGGCTCTGGCGTTTACCAGGCAGGTGATATTTGGAGAGCCCACTTGACCTTTCTGAGCCTCAATCTCCTGTTCTGTAACAGGGTGTTCGTAATATTTACCTGGCAACGTGACTGGGAATTAGATGAGGTCACCTTCCTAAAGCCTGAGGCTCAACACAGACATAACAGAGGACAGCAGAGTCACTTAGGAGCATGGGCCACCTCGGGCCTTGGGGCCAGGTTCTTGAGGGATGAACACTCTTGACTTCTCCTGTGGGTACTGAATTTTGTCCATGGATAAGCCCAGATTTCTGCTCTGGCGACACGCACCCACCCAGGGGACAGGTTGGCTCTTGCCTAGACAGAACATGTCACCTGAAAGAGCCAAGCTGTCAGAGACTGCTGAACAATGTGTGGGGGAATCAGACAAAGCAGGACTCCTGCTCCCACACGAGAAGGAAAGACCTTCCTACAACTTGTTCAGCAATCTTGAGAGCCACGTTAGCGGATGGGCCTAAGCAGAGTCCGGCACATCTCTTCAGCCAGGTCCTCTCCCCAGCTTCTCAGAAGAGGCCAGCTATGGTGAGGCCTCTGGGAACACGGGCCGGCGGGGCCAGGGTGGGCATTGCCCCTCATTAAGCTCCTGCCAGGGAACTTTCTCCTGTTTGAGCTGAAGTTAGTCACACAGGGTGCTTGGAAAGTCTACGCAAAGAGTTGGAGGCAAAAGCCACCCTTTATTCCCCAAACCATTCAGCTTCTCCACCCAACCCTACGTCCCTCCAGCGCCCGCTCACACACTTTCCCTTCCTTTCTCAACTTCTGGGCCAAAACCCACCAAGAGAGATTCCCCAGGGATGGCGAGCAGGGCTTGTTACCCAGTGCTGGAGAAGAAGGGCTTCTCCATTCTCAAAACAGCTTTGGCAGACTACGTTCAAAGAGCAGGGCTTAGGTGACTCACCGGTATACACAGGCACTGGTTAAATGCATGCTAGGGAAGAATCCATGGTCAAGACTCAGCCTACTGGAAACAGCACAACAACTGTGAGAAACCAGTGTGACTTTGGAACCCCAGCTGGGTTCTTAACAAACCATAACATGGCCCTAGGGTCTTCTCTCCAAGATAGCGCTTCAGAAACGGGATGGTGCCCAAGAAAGTCCCACTCCCAGGCGCTCAGAAATGTCATTTTTTCCGTGTTATTGTGCCAGTTCCTCCTGCTCTGTATGACTAAATCCCTGCTGTTACGTACTCTTCGGGGCTCAGCCACATCATCCCAGCCATAGGGCAGGCCCAGACAGCCTGGGATTTTCTGAAAATCAGAGCTCCCTGAGGTCCTGTTTGCCAAGACAGACAGACACACCCTGTTCACAGTGCTTGCCTTTCATACTTTCTAGACAGCGAGGTTTCCACCGGCCCCCACACACTCCACACGGATCCCAACCCTGGCCACGTCTTGGGTTCTAAAATTCGCCTCACCTAGAATCTGTTTTCCATCCTATTTGCCTACCCCCACTTCCCTCCACAAAGCTCAGGGTTTCTCCATGTCCCACGTCCGTGACTACGGTTGCCTCTTGGCCAGTCTCTATACCTCTCGTCCAAAGGTCCACCACTTTGTGGTCCACGCTGCCACTGGAAAAGATCTTTCTAGAATAAAAATGGTCCTAAGCCTTTCATCTTCTTAAAAATGCTACCAAGATTCCATGTCACCTACAAGAGTGGTTCTCAACCTCTCAAGACACAATGCTCCCTTTATTTCTAACAAATATCTTATAATGTTCCTCCTGCTCTTCTGAAATAAAATCTGCAAATAACATAATCCAACTACATGCAATTCTAAATAACTACATAATGCAGGGACTATAATCTATGAGGAAAAGTAATTGATTATAAAATAAGATGTCCTTCAAAAGGTGAGGTCTGGGCACCACCTCACCCTCACTGCGCCTCACCGCACCTCGTCTCACCTCCTCTGCCCCCAGCTCTGGGGGTTCAGCTATCCGCCCTGTCTCACCTTCACGCCCAGAAACACTTCCTACCTCCTTTGTGCCTCAAAACTTCCTCAAAACCCAACCCTCCCCAGCGGGGCTAGGCTTCCTCCTCCAGCCCAAAGCACCCTATGCGTTAAGCCTTTCTAGTGCCTGTTCATTTCTTGCATCATACGCTTAATCATCACAGTTAAAAAAAAACAAAAAACAAAAAACAAAACACTTGTGAAAGTGTGTAAATCTACCCAAAGTAGAAAAAAAAATCAGCATAAGGAACACCCATTTATCCATTTTCACATTGTAACAATTATCAGCATTTGCCCCCCTGGTTTTATATGGCTTCTTATTTCTTTTTCTCATATTTTGAAACTAATACCTGACAAGACGAATATTTCCTTATGAATCTTGAGAACCAAATCCTGAAAAATGAGTAAGAGAAGATACTCCCGTCAAGAAAGAAATTCCATGGGTTCCAAGAGCTCCGTGCCAGGAACCAGGGGCAAAGGGCATGGAATTTTTTATCAGGCCACAAGTGACATTCTTCTGTAAAGAACTAATGGTAGTAACTTCTTTTTTATTTTTTTTTTAATCCCCCTCTTACTTTCTCTACTAGTATATTCATCACTCATCAGGGAAAGGACGTCCAAGGATATTACCCCGGGCAGCTGGCAAGAGTCCATTTTGATTCTAGTAGGAAGAGACACCCCAGGTAAGACACCTTCCCAACCAAATCTTAGTTCTCAAAAATTTCACTAAAGCGAGAAGGATAAGTGAAAAAAAAATGGGAGTCACAAATTGTAGTCATAATTGTAAAAAGAACAGATACTAATAATTGTTATTTAATGAATTCAAAAAATGTGGAAGGAGCTACACCAAACTGTTAACAATGGCTTTTTCTGAATGGTAAGAGGGCAGTATTTGATTTTATTTTTTACCTTTTTCTCCATTTTCCAGATTTTCTCTAATGAACATGTGTTACTTTTATAATCAACAATAAATATAGAATGTTATGAAATCATCAAAGAAATTTAAGAAACATCATGAGTTCAGAGTTTCACCTTGTTCAGAAAACTTACCCTTCCTGAGACTCAGTTTCCTTCTCAGTAAAATTGTGAATTTGGCCTAACTGGTTTCTGCCTTTCCAGATGTGATTTTTAAGAAGAAAAGGAAAAAATAAAAAACAGTCACTTCAATATTATTTTCTAGTTTGGAGAGGCTAGAAACCATAGTAGTTAGGAGCCACAATTTGAGTTAAATTTTGAAATGGTTGATCATGAGCAACCTTCTCTCTAAATCCTCTGGAGTCCGTTACCTCATCTGTTAGGTAAAATAATTGGCGTAAAATTCCAGAACATAGCAAGCATTTGAAATATGATTGCTCTAATTTTGAGTTCATTGTCTAATATATTTTACAAATTTCTTCTCTTTATCACCTTTACTATAGTTAACTTTAGATTAGCCTCCATGTAAGGAAAAGGGAGCCATGCCATCTATTAAGCAGCACAAAGTCTTAACTTAATAGAAGATCAAACTAGAAGTAGCGTTAGAGGTCATTCTGATCCATTAAGTCAATAAGATTTAGCCCAGAGAAGTGCCATGTCTTGTACCCGAGGTACAGTTGGTTGGTGTGAAAGCTGGTACTGGGAACTATGCACGTTTTCTGATTTTCAGTTCAAGGCTTTGTGTTCTAATTTAGATCCACAATAGACTAAACTCTTGTCAAGGGCGGCCCCACCACCAGGGCACTCTCCCCATGGACTCTGTGGGCTGTGACGACACCCCCAACTCCAACACCCAGCACCTGAATGTCAGTCCTCCCCATAGGACGGCTCAGGCAGAGGAAACCTTGACTCTACTTCTACTAGACTCTGAAGAGACTAGTGCCCGCCCAAGATGAGCCTCAAGGGGGAAACTGAGTGCACATACCAATCAATGACTATAGTAAGCTTCTAGTTAAAAAGAAGGAAAAGTCGGGGCGCCTGGGTGGCTCAGTGGATTAAGCCACTGCCTTCGGCTCAGGTCATGATCTCAGGGTCCTGAGATCGAGTCCTGCATTGGGCTCTCTGCTCAGCAGGGAGTCTGCTTCCCTCTCTTTCTCTCTGCCTGCCTCTCTTCCTACTTGTGATCTCTGTCTGTCAAATAAATAAATAAAATCTTTTTAAAAAAAATTTAAAAAAAAGAAGAAGGAAAAGACAAGCCCTTAAGCACTTTCCACTCCTTCCACCAGAACAAAACAAAGCAAAAACAAACAAACAAACAAAAACGGGAAATAATGCAGTTCTTGGGACAAGTCCTATCTTCAGTTTTTGTGGTCGTAGTTTAACTTGATAGGCGTCTGGTGGCCTACCTTCCCCAGATATATTCCCCTACCAACTTAGTGTTTCCAGTATTAGAATCGGATCCTTTGAATGAAAGTCTTATCTTCGGGACACTGATGTATTACTTGAAAATGGCGACTCTTCTGGTTCCATAGAAACACCCAAGGCGAAGGCAGAGTGGGCTGCCAGTCCAGCAGGGGTAGAGATCTAGGGACAATCACCAGGATGTGGTTCCGAAGCCAGGCACAGAAGTGACCAGACATCCGGGATGGTTACACAGAACCCAACTTCACAAAGGACTGACCTGTTGGTCAGGCAACTGATGTTTGATCGTTGCGGGGCTGTGGGGCATGCCCCTGTAGGGAAAGGAGTGTTCCTGTCCACCATTTAGGGTAGCCACTTTACAGGACCCAGTGCCTGTTAAGCATAAAATAAGAGCAAGTAGAGGTGGGCGGGAATTCTCGATGCTTCTCCAAGGTGATGAACCATGGAGCCCCAGCCACACACCAGATACTCCTCCACCCCCCACTCCCCACCCCCAACCAGTATCGCACCCAAACCATAGCCGTTGCTTTTCCTGAACTTTGGACAGAACTTATCCATTTCTGCTAACCACTCATTGAAGAAGGCCCATTATAATCAAGTTTTTAACCCAAATATGGAATCACAATACATTATGATTATATAGTTTCAATCCCCTCATTTAAATGTGATTAATCGGGGCGCCTGGGGGTGCACAGTGGGTTAAGCCTCTGCCTTTGGCTCAGGTCATGGTCTCAGGGTCCTGGGATGGAGCCCCACATCGGGCTCTCTGCTCAGCAGGGAGCCTGCTTCCTTCTCTCTCTCTCTGCCTGCCTCTCTGCCTACTTGTGATCTCTGTCTGTCAAATAAATAAATAAAAATCTGTATTAAATAAATAAATAAATAAATGTGATTAATCATGGTGATCCCATCAAGTAAGGCTACATCCTACTAATAAATGATTGGGTTTAGATGTTCCTAAATCTCACCCAACATCTAATATTTTTCACACCTATAGCTGCTCATTTCATATATTTTATAGTTCAAAAATACCCATGTTCGGGTGCCTGGCTGGCTCAGTCCGTAGAGCGTGTGACTCTCAGTCTCTGGGTCTTGAGTTCAAGCCCCACATTAGGAGTAGAGATTACTCAAAAAAAAAAAAAAAAAAAAAAGGAAAATAAAATAAAATTTAAAGATATACATGTTTATTATAACATTCAGAAAACATTAATAAAAAAAGAATTGAAATTACCCATAGTGTCACACTCAGAGATAATCATGCAGACTATTCCAGATCTACACAAAATGGAATGAATAGTATTTTTTCAAAGATTTTATTTATGACCTCGGCGGAAGGCAGAGGCTTTAACCTCTTGAAACCCTTTTTTCCCTAGTTTATTGGGATAGTGTTGACATATAACATTGTATTCTTTTAGGGTGTACAACATAATGATTTAATATATGTACATATTGTGAAATGATTATTACAATAAATTTTGTTTATATCTGTCACCGCATAGAGCTGTAAATCTTTTCACTCATGATGAAACTCTTAAGATCTATTGTCTTAGCACCTCCCAAATACACAATACAGTATGATTAACTATAATCACCATACAGCACATTATATTTCCAGAACTTTCTGGAAGTTTATCCCTTGTGACCTCCTTCTCCCTGTTTTCCCCATCCCCCAGCTCTGCCTCTGGCAACCAGCATTCTGTTCTCGATGCATTTGTTGTTTTATATTCCACATTTAAGTGAGATCATACAGTACTTGTCTTTCTCTATTTGACATTTCACTTGGCACAATGTTCTCAAGGTCCATCCCTGTTGCAGCAAATGGTAGGTTTTCCTTCTTTTCGTGGCTGAAGAGTATTCCATTTTATACGCATACACACCATCTCCACCCATTCATCCGTCAATGACCACTTCGATGGTTTCTGTGTCTTGGCCTTTGCCAATAACACCACAATGAACGTGGGGGTGCAGCTATCTGTTTGAGATAGGAATTTCATTTTTTTTTTCTGATAAACATCCAGAAGTGGAATTACTGGATCATATGATAGCTCTATTTTTCATGTTTTGAGAACCCACATACTTTCCACAGGGCTGCATTCCTGCCAACAGTGCACGAGGGTTCCTTTTTTTCTTTTTTCTTTCTTTCTTTCTTTCTTTTTTTTTGCCAACACTTCTTATCTCTTGCCATTTTGACAACAGCCATTCTAAGGGCTGTGAGCTGATATGATAGCTCAGCGTGGTTTCCATTTGCATTTCCCTGGCAATTAGTGACTTGGAGCCCTCTTCATGAACCTGTTTGCCCTCTGTACATCTTCTTTGGAAAAACAATGTCTATTCAGATTCTCTGCCCATTTTTTAATCATACTGTATTTTTGCTATTGAGTTGAAGGAGTTACTGAGGTATTTTGGATATTAAGTCCTTATCAGATCTATGATGGGCAAATATTTTCTGCCATTCTGCAGGCTGCCTTCTTTTTTTTTTTTGCTTCCTTTACTGTGCAATAAAAGCTTTTAAATTTGATGTAGTCCCATTTATTTTTGTTTTTGTTGCCTTTCCTTTTGGTGTCAAATCCAAAAAAAAAAATCCTTGCCAAGACTGATGTTAAGGAATTTACTCCCTATGTTTTCTTCTAAGAGTTTTATGGTTTTAGGTCTTACCTTCATGTCTTTAACCTATTTTGAGTTGAGTTTTGTGTATGTTATAAAATAGTTTTATCTGTTGCATGTGGCTTTCCAGTTTCCCAACACTACTTATTGAAGAAACTATCCTATCCTTTCCCCAATGTATACTTTTGGTTCCCTTGTCATAAATTAATTGACTACATCGATGTGGGTTTATGTCTGTGTTCACTGTTCTGTTCTGCTGATCTATGTGTCTATTTTTATTCCAATAGTATACTGTTTTGATTACTGTAGTTTATAATATGAAATCAGGAAGGATGATATCTCTTCTATGTTCTTCTTTCTCAAGATTGCTTTGGCTATTTTGGTCTTTTATGGGTCAAATTTTAGGATTCTTTGTTCTAGTTCTATGAAAAATGTCTGGAATTTTGATAGGGGTTGCATTGAAAATGTAGGTTGCTTTGATAGTATGACCACTTTAGCAATATTAATTCTTCTAACTCATGAGCACAGACTATCTTCCCATCTATTTGTGCTTTTTCCCATTTCTTTTATCAATGCCTTACAGCTTTCAGATTACAGTTCTTTCACCTGGTTAAATTTACTCCTAAGTATTTTATTGTTTTGATGCAATTGTAAATGGGATTGTTGCCTTAATTTCTCTGATAGTTCCTTGTTAGTGCATAGAAATCCAATAAATTTTTGTATATTGATTTTGTACCTGCAACTTTACTGAATTCCTTTATTTTTTTTTAATTTTTTGAGATTTTATTTATTTATTTGACAGAGAGAGACACAGCGAGAGAGGGAATACAAACAGGGGGAATGGGAGGAGAAGCAGGCTTCCCACTGAGCAGGGAGCCCAACACAGGGCTTGATCCCAGGGCCCTGGGATCATGACCTGAGCTGAAAGCAGATGCTTAACAACTGAGCCACCCAGGAGTCCATACTGAATTCCTTTATTAGTTCTAACAGGTTTTTTTGTGGAGTCTACATACAATGATGTTATTAGCAAATAGAGACAGTTTACTTCTTTTTTTCCTATTGGGATACCCTTTATTTCTTTTCCTTGCCCAATTGCTCTGGATGGGACTTCCAAAACTATGTCGAATAAAAGTGGTGAGGGTGAGCATCCTTGTCTTATTTCTGATCTTAGAAGAAAAGCTTACAACTTTCAACCTTTGAGTATGATGTTAGCTGTGAGCTTGTCCTATACGGCCTCTCATTACACTGAAATATGTTCCCTTGATACCCACATTGTTGACAGTTTTTTAAAAATCACAAATAGATGTTGAATTTTGTCAAAATTTTTTTTGCATCTATTGAGATGATTGTATGGTTTTTATCCTTCAATTTGTTAATGTGGCGTATTTTGTTGATTGACTTACAGATGTTGAACCATCCCTACAGCCCAGGAATAAATCCCACTTGATTATGGTGTATGATCCTTTTAATGTATTATTGAATTCAGATTGATAATATTTTATTGATTGAAACCTTGTTCTTTATAATAGTTTTGAGATCATTCACATCCCATACAACTCATCCATTTAAAGTGTTCGATTCAACTGAAACCTATGTTTAGACCTAACTCTGTATTGTAGACTCTTTCCCGTCTCAAAATTTATAATTCTATAGCACCACTTTTAGCGGTGGTAGGGTACTCTTATATATATTCATTTTATAAATAAAATGTAGGTAGGGTACTCTTATATATATCATTTTCTAAATAATCCCCCTTTTTTTCACATGAAGATTGTATCCATTCCTTTATGATCATAAAATACGTTGGTGAGCATTCTAGGAGCTAAGTCTTTGCTGACTTTCCTACTTTCTGGAATTGCTGTGACAAGGTATATGCACATTTTAGGGATATCAATACTCATCACCAAAGTATTCTCCCACAAGTTGCCCAGTGAATGTGTATTCCCAGAATTGCATGAAGCTATTCCCTCATTACACACTGATTCTTCTTTATTTTTACCTTTAGAGGGTAGTTATCTGAGTGGAGCTACAGGAAAGTTATAACTGATTTCAGTTATACTGAAAAATTACAGTGGGAAAGGGTATTGGGGAGATCTGGAGTATAGGAAGTAGCCACACATGAGCAGACCCTACAGAAGTTTTGATGCAGGTCACCTTCTGTAACCTGTGACTGGACAGGAGGAGGGATATTAAAGCAGGGGAGCAGGGAACCAGGATCCCCGAGCCACCCACTGAAAACTGCTGGGCTGACCCTGGAGCTATGGAGTCTTGCCAATGGCATCTTGGTAGCCTCCTGGCCATTTCCAGAGAATGGATCTCGGCTGATGAGAACATGGAATGCTTTTCTTCTACTGGGTGGTCAGTAAGCTCTTTCTATTTTCATTTAGACCTCTCATAGACTTGACAATCCCACCCCAGAGAGAAAGTCTGATTCAGCCTCAACTAGACCAACAAACTCTCATTCGATATATTTGTTTCCGAAGACATTCAAAGCCTGCTGAGCCATGGTATAAAGAAACCACCTACCAAAGAAACTATTCTCTGCCATTTTACAAGATCGGTAAGTCAGGTCAACCACTCTTACTCTCTGAGATCAACCTCCCCTCAGATGAGCCTTTCTCGTGGGTTCGCTGCCATCAGGGACCAGTCAAACTGGGGGAAAGCATTCATGTGTGCCTAGTGCAGGAAGAATTTTGAGACTGAACCAAGGCTGCTTCCTCCTCTCCTCTTTTTTCTAGCTCCTTATGGAATCATGGATAAAAATGCACAAATGTTCTTGGTAGGAAGCATACTCAAGTGTGACTACATCTCACTGAGCCCCTTTTCCTCAGCAGATTCCTTATTGTGCCTAAACGTATTATTGAGGGAAATTTTTTTTCTTTCTTATGCTCCCATTTTAAATGGCTTTATGACAATTATTTGACATTTGAAGACATATTTCAAAGATTCTAATTTCCGTCTATGTTGCAACATGTGTGAATATGAACAACCAAGCCCCCACACCATGTGACCCTGGAGGTACACACGTGGGCACCGATGTAGACATTACTTGTATTCCTGTTGTCATTGATGCTTTGAATTTTAGCAAGTGGGAGGAGTTGCTGCATTGACAGACTTTCTAAATGAGCAAATCTCACCATTTCTGGGGGCTCTTACACTGTGGCAGACACATATTTTGTTCCCCTAAGAGCTTTTAAGGTAAGTGTTATTACTTACCCCATTTTACAATAAAGGAGATCAAGTTGCAGATTTGCAATTAATTAAGCAGCCTCAGATCACAGCGCAGTAGGTGGGAGAAGCAGAATTCAGACCAAAGCCATTTGAAATGTAGAATTCTGTGCTTGATCCTTAAGCAGTACTGCCTTTGTCACAGCTGAGAGTCATTTGCATTGCTATTTATTTAATAATTTTCTTTCTTTTTGCTTGAACAAGAACAAGGAAATGCATAGGACAGGGGGGTTGGCGGCTGGGGGTGAGAAGGATAGGCCCTTCCTTCTGTTCTCCCCTGTAAAGGGCAGAGGCCTAGATGGGGCTCAGGTCCCAAGGGAACCAGGAATCACAGCAACCAGGAAGACGGGAAGCAGATGGAACCAGGCATTCTCCAGACAGTGGAGCCACGGAGAGGGGCAGTAGAGGAAGCCGGATGGGGCGGAAATGGGCAGGAGGCATCTGGCTGACGAGGTTACCAGCCGTGAAGAGCTGGGGTCTGGGAGGGGAGAGGATTGGAGGCTGAGAAGGGAGCGGAGAGGAGAGGGAGCTGGTAGCTGAGATAAGCTCGTTTAGGGAAGGAGGTGCCAGGAGGGAGTGAGGGATGGTGCAAGTGGGCATCCCCCGGGGGGCCCCGGGAGGGCGCTATTAAAGAAGGTTGGAGTGGGTGGGGGTGCCTGTTAGGGGCTGAAGGGTGAGGCCTGGGTGGGGGAACAGAAGCCTCCAGGTACTGAGCAGCTGGAAAGAATTGGCGGTCAGGAGGTGTCAGTGGGGATCCTGTCCCCACAAAACTGGCTAAGCAGCGCTTGCCCTTCCAAGACTGACTGAGTAGGAAATCGTCTCCCCTGCCACGTGGGAGTTTGGGTGAGCCTTGAGTTACCAAAACGATAGTAAACAGGACCTTCTTTACAACAGCTCTGCTATGAGGGACTCCAGTTAGACGGACATAGAAGGTTTTCTCCCGTGCTTGTTTTAGACAATTCCTAATTCTTTCCAAACCTACAGCCCCAGGTGAGTGTTTAGCAAAGGGGTTTGATATTTACCATCTCCTGTGTCCCTAGCACCATGCTGGGTGCCAGGGGGAGGAGGCAAACACAAGTCCAAGTCCACGGGAAGTTCCCAGTCTGATCGGGAAGATGAAGAAACCATCAGCCTATCACTGAATGATTGAGAAGCAACTAGCAGAGTAGGAAGATGGGTCTAGAACATGAGGCCATGGGGACCCCAGCTGGGCCCCACTGGATGAGGTCTGAGGCAGAGAAGTGGTGCACACTGCAGACAGGGACCCTGCAGCTAGAGGGGTGAGCCTTGTGGAGGGGGGGGGGGGGGGGGGGGGGCATGCCAGACACGAGGACGCTGGCCTGTCTGGACCAGGCAGGAGGAGGAGGGAGTGGGGGATCCCATGCAGTTGGCAGAGTAGGACAGAATGGCTGGAACTGAAGAGGAGTTAAGAAGGGAGTCTGGAAAGTTTCATTGGGACCCATCAAGGAAGAGCCCAGGCAGCCTCGGAGGCTGTTGGTGGGTCGGCCTGCTCACGATGGGTTGGAGAAGGCACGACTACGTTGGCAGTCAGGCAGGATGGAGCTGTGGAAGCGTGGGCAGGACTCGGGCCTTGGGGGCCGCTGGCCTGCACATTCTAGCTCTGCAGTGTTGAGCAAGACACTCAGCTCCTCTGAACTTGCCTGTGCCTGTGTAGAATGGAAATTCAATGTCTGCATTTTAGGATAAATTTTTACTATTTAAAGTATCTGTCCTGTGCCAAGAACTGTGCTAAGGGGTATACACACATGTGTCCACACTCGTGGTTGCCGTGAGTCCTAACACCGTGAAAAGAGGTATTATTATTTACTGCATGTAGCAGAAGAGAAAACTGAGTCTTAGAGACTTCAGGAAACTTCCTCAAGCTGATAAGTCGTCCATTCAGGTCATCCAGATTTGTTGCACTCCCAACCCTTGCTCTTGAATTGAACTGAGGAGGCTTCGTGGGAAATGGGAAGAAGACTCACGTGGTGTAGGATCTGGAGTGGGAAAGGTGGTATTAAGAGAGAATTCATGAGAGAGAAGAGAGAAATTAAAGCTCATTGCTATCCACGTCTGGCACAATTGTCGGTGCCTCTGATAGAAAGCACCGTTTTCGGCAGAAGTGTCAAGTTGGCATCCACAGACAACTGGAATGAGGCGCTGGACGGCACAGGCAGGAAACTTAAGATAGGAACAGGGTCCAACAGTCCCCTCCCCGGGGAGGTCTGAGGCCTAACCCATTCAAGAGGTAATTTATGTTGAAATATTCATGGCTCCAGTCACTGAACCACAGATTGAGTGCACATTTGTTATCTTTCCTGGAGTAACGTAGCATTCCAAGGCCTAGTGACTTAGAAGATGAATGATGATGATATCTATCTTTTAGCTGGGCGGTTCGGGCTCAGGTCTTTCAAGGGGTCAGCCAGATGTCAGTGAGCCCTCTATCATCTGAAGGCTTGACTGGGGCCGGAGGACCCATGTCCAAGGTGGCTCATTCACACGGCCGTCACTCATATGCTGGCTGGTGATGGGGGTCTCAGTGCCTTTCCGAGAGGGCTCCCCACAGGGGTGCCATGGGTTCTGCCCCAGAATGGCCAAACTGCAATGCCTTTTATGACCTAGGCTCAGAAGTCACACACTGTCACTTCTGAGGTGTCCTACCAGTCACACACAGCCAACCCTAAGGCAGTGTGCCAGGGGATGATACAAGGCACGGATGCCAGGGGGTGAGAATTACTGGGATCCATCTTGGAAGCCGGCAACCGTGAGATGATTCGCTCATTGGCACCCATTATGAACTAGACACTGTATGTCTGGTGGGAGTTGACAAGATACCTGCTCTCAAGGAGCTGACATTCTTTGGGGGGGGGGTGAGGTACAGAGCATAATCAAGGACATTTTTTAAAAAATTATAGACTGGGGGCGCCTGGGTGGCTCAGTCATCAAGCATCTGCCTTTGGCTCAGGTCATGATCCCAGAGTCCTGAGATCAAGCCCCGCATTGGACTCCCTGCTTTGCAGGGGCCTGCTTCTTCTTCTCCCAGTCCCTCTGCTTTGTTCCTTCTCTAGCTGTGTCTCTCTCTGTCAAATAAATAAATAAAAATCTTTAAAAAAAAATTATAGACTATAGTAGGGCTGTAAGGGAAATAAGCAGGGTGATAAGTGCGGCTAAGGGAAATTACTTTTAATAGTGCTGTCAGGGGGAAAAAAAAAACCTCTATACGGTTTTAGCTGAGCCCTGGAAAATAGCAATGAGTCACATGAAGAGCATTTAAAGGAGCAGAAAGCGTGAAAGCTTGAAAGCAGGAAAGGCCTCAACGTGTTTGAGGAACAGAAAGGAGACAGCAGAGCTGGTGTGTAGTCAGTGAGGGTATGCGTGGTAAGACGCCCGGGTTCCAGTCCAAGCCCAAAGGGAAGATCTGAACGGGTTTCCAAGAGAGGGGGGCCCTGTCGTTTGTATTTTTAAAAGATCACTCTGGCTGCTGCTAAGACCCTGTTTGGAGATGAACAGGAGGCAGGGCAGGCAGGCCAGTGAGGGAACCGTTTACTAGTTTAGAACAGAGATGATGGCAGCTTGGAGCAGCGGGGAAGACGAAAAAGAATGAATGATTCCAGAGATATTTTGGAGGTGACATCAGTGGGGCTTGGTGATAGATCTGCTGTCGAGAGCACTTTGATTCATTCATCTGTGTTCTTTCAGTAAATAATTTGAGAGCCTACTGGATGCCAGGCATTGTGCAAGGTTTTGGCAATACCACATCAAGCAAAAATAGACACAAAGTCTCTATGTTCAGGAGGCTTCAGTGAAGAACGAGGAGAGAAAGAAGCATACAATTTCACCTGCCATACATGCTAGGAAGCAGAGTTTATGTGATGCCGTAGGAGCACTTAACGAGTCAGAAAGGGACAACAACAAGTCTCTGAGGAAATGATGAGCTAGAAGTTCACCAGGGAAGGAGTCTGGGAAGAGCTTCCCCGCAAGTAGGGCATGTGCAAAAGCCCTGTGGTACGGGCGTGACATATTTGAAGAACTAAAAAAAAGTACCAACGAAATAGAGGAAAGCACTGAAGTCAGGAAGGGTGGAGCTGGCTGAGGCTCGAACAAAGAGAGGGTTTACAGGTCATTTTCAGCTGTGACAACTCTGGGCTGAGATTAATGGGAAACCAGCAAAAACTCTGGAAGGAGGACAGAGGTGACATGATTAAAAACACATTTTGAGAAGATTGCTCTAACCGTGGAGAAGGAAAAGGAGGCAGGCTGGGGAGTCGGGTGGGGCAGAGATCGAATATGGTGAGTCAGGAGGCCATGGCAACGGTTAGGCTAAATGTTCTTGACCTCAGTGACATCACTTTTCGCAATCCCAATGCCCAGGACAGACCCAGACCGTTCAAACCAGGATCTCCCGCTGGGAGAGGGTGGTCCTAGGCATCAATACCTTAAAAAACTTGCCAGATTAATCCCACCATGCAGCCAAGTTTAGGAAGCAGTGGTTTGTGGCTGATGATAGCTGGGAACAGTGGAGAATTGGATGGATTTGCCAGATACTTGGTTGGCCATTGTTTTGTAAACAACAGTCAGGCAGGCAAGACCCAGGAGAGAGAGGTCATAAATCTGAGCACTGAGAGCAAACACAGCAGGGGCTCAGTCAAGCATTGGTTTGAACCAGGAAGCTGACTCTTGAAGGAGTCTTTTGGGGGAAGGGCTCCTCACAGAGTAAGATGGATGGTAATTTGTGTATCAAGGTGGTGGGTTTTTTTCCCTTGACCATCTGACCAGTCTTTGGGATCAGATTTTAAAGGCAGGGCTTAGGACTGATTTGCATTTCATGGTCAGTTCTTATTTCTTTTTTGGGAATTGGTGAGAAACAGATTAAATTGAGATCAAGATAGATCACAGTTATTACGCAAGAAGTTCTTCTTCAGTAAAAAAATGTTCTTTAGAGAACATTTAGGCAACGCAGACTATGGGCAAGACACAGTGTAAGAAATGAAGACTTTGTCCTCAGAGAACTTGAGCTTGGGAGGATTAGGATGGCCCCTCAGACAAAAATTGTCCTTGTATTCCTCATCCTGGCACCAAATACTTAAAAGAACTCATTCTTCAAAAATAAAATGTATGTTCTCAATAGCAGTGTGACCCTTAGATTCTCTGAACTTCCATTCTCTCATCTGCGAAAGGATAAATATAGTATCTACCTAAGAGAACTGAGATATCCATGTAAAGACTTTAGCATTCTGCCTGTAACATTTATAACCCTTCAAAAAAAAAGTTAGCCATTATATTATTACTGATCAAAGAATCAGCACATGCCAAAAAACAAAAACAAAAAACCCAAGGCAATGGAATTGTATCATACATAGGAATTAAGTTCTAAAACCAAGGCCTAAAGTAATAATCACATAGAATCAAAGTTATCCTTGAAAATCTCTTAAATTGTTCAAAGTGAAAATATTAAATGATATTAAATTATTAAAGTAGCTGGAGTAAATGGGATTCAGCAAGTTGGTTAAATTTTCTCTGTAGTTCTAAATTAATTATTCATTTTGTTTTTCGATGATGACTTCCAAAGATGTCACCCCCACAATTCCACAAGAACAATAATTTCACTTTATCAAATGGTAAGGAAATCCCAAAGATCATTTCACACGTCCTCTCCATAGTATTCCCCACCCCAAATTTGCATAGCATTTCTCAGGCTCGATAGCATCTACTGTCTGTGGGCATGGAGGTTCAGAAGGAATCCCCACAAAAGTCTGTTGAATTTACCTCGTTAAATGAATGGGTCATTCCGCTCCACGGCAACTCTGACCAAGGATCACTGAGGCTGGTGAATGGGATTCCTCACACTCCTAAGCCACTTAGATATATTTCCCTGAAACACAGTGAAACCCTCCAGAAGGTCAGAGTTGCTATGTTAACCCCACAGTAAGCCTCGGGAAGTCAAATGGTTACTTACTACGGACAGGTACACACTTTACTAAATATGATTTTAAAAAATCCTTCCAGGGATGGCATTTCTGGTCATACTCCGGGGTTCAATGAAACGTTATCTATTCTTAATTTCAATAAATGTTTGCTGCGTCTTCGGTGCTATTGACGTTCTGTGGCCAGTGGAAAAGAGCAGGGAAAAGATCAGGGACTTTAGGGCCAGACAATCCTGGGTTGGGTCCCCTCACAATCCTATAAACTTGGCCAAGCTCATTCATCTTTCTTGGATGGTGAAACTGTGGGCGGGTCTGTGAGGATTACTGTGGATATTAACCTAAGTAAAACACTGAACACAGTGCACAGCACCACACATAATATATTTGTGTTACGCTGGTATCATTGAAACGCTCTTGCTTTTTGGTTCATCAAGATGGTTGACGTATTTAACCCCAAGCCCTCCTTGAAAGCTCACCTTTGGACAGCAGAACTGTCTGTGACTGTAGATAAGAGGTTATAAAGTACAAGGGAACTCCAGTGGGTATGACTTTAGGGATGGTAATAACCGAAGTTTGACACATACATCATACAAAATGATCTGTTAATAATGTAGGGTTTAAAGGGTATGGGGGTCTAAAATTAGGATGTCAAATGCCAATTTATATGGCTGATTTAATTTTATTTACATTTGGGCCTAATTCAACGGTCTCCCTATTGATCAGAGATCGAAACACAGAAATAATCGTTTTTTGAGTTTCAAGTCCTTTTCTCCCCATCTCTTACATATTATATTCATTTGTCTTAAATCCACCAAATTATTTTGTTATTGCACATAATTGTTGTTGACCATATGTTAAAATTTAGGAGTGAATGGTCTTAAAACTAATCATTAATTTGTTTTAAATTTCAGATTGGGACCAGAAATTAGCCACAATTTCATCGAATCCTAGACCACTAAATTCACTGCCAGAGTTCTACTGTTGTGAAGACAGGCTGTTTTGAAAGAAAACCTTTTAAATTAACGTAACAATGGCATTTGGTCAAAACAACATTCAGAGTTCCTAGTTGACCCCTTTAGATTAAAATAATAACCGAATAACTTTTGACTTAAGTGTGTATCCAGAACGACTTTTGACTTAAGTGTGTATCCAGATGGCTACTATCCTGAAATATTTACCTGTTGCAAATTCTTTTCAGAATTAGGTGATCAACCTAGGGCAGGGAATAAAGAGTCAAGTTTAAGAGAACTTGCCATCTGTTCGCACATCAGCCCCAACAGCAGTCTCATTGCTGATGCTGACAAACCATCTTACATATAATCCAGCAGTTATACGGGGGACCAGGTAAGAATATTATCCGTTCAATAATTGCATCACTCACTGCTGGAAAAAAAAAGTAAAAGATCTTGAGGATGTAGCCAAGAAGGAAGACTGCCAACACCACAGACCCTAAAGTTGCTGTGGATGTAGTGACCTATGAGACTGGTAAAATACAAAAGGACTAATTTAAAGTCTATACACAGAGAGTGAATAAGCCTATCTGAACAATTGGGCATCAATTCCTCCGGCAAAAAACTAGAGGGTCTTTTCTAAAGAAATGAAGGATCCTGAAGAAAAGAATCCTACATTCTGGCCCTTAGTAACTCCCCAACATACAAGTTGGTTCCCCACTCAACACCCCAAAATGAAGCCTACCAGTTGATAAACTTCCCCCAGGAACACAATTTCTGGTTGTGTTCCATTGCCATGGTCTCAGATGTGAAGAGCTAACCATCACCTGAGAGTTGGAAAAACAACGTAACATGAAAGACAAAGACCAAAATAAAGAGAAGAAATGATGCCGGAGGAAACAATTCAGGGAACACCAAGGAACCTAAACAAAGCTAACAGAGTAACATTGTCATCTGACAAAGGATGCCTCAAAATAATGACATCCACTAACATGAACGATCTTTCCAAAGCTCTTGGAAATGAAAACTATGATTGCTAAAATTAAAAATCTGACAGCACTGGAAGAAAAATCTGAAAAACTCTTTATGGAATAGAAAGGCAAAGAAGATTTTTGTTGTAAAAGAGACACAGAGGGGCACCTGGGTGGCTCAGTCTGTTAAGTGTCTGACTCTTGGTTTCCGCTCAGATCATGAGATCAAGCTCCACATCAGGGCCCACACCCAGAGGGAAGTCTGCTTGAGATTCTGACCCCCTTCTTCTCCCTCCCCACTGCTGTTCCCCACCCCCACTCAAGTGCGCGCTCTCTCTCTCTCACAATAATCTTTTTAAAAATAAAAATAAAAATAAATAAGAGACCTAGAACAATAAATTAGGGGGTCCATCATCTGACTAATAAGCATCCTAGAGACAGAACAGAAAAAATAAGAGAAAATCATCAAGGGACCAGAATCTTCTCATATGCAGGGGTTTATGCTGTGGCCTCACACATGAAAACACAGAGAATTAAAATGACCAACTTTCAGTTTCACTGATATTCTCCGTTGTTTTCTAGTCTCTATTTTGTTTCTCTTCACTCTCATCTTTACTATTTCCTTCCTTTTACTGGTTTTGGGTTTAGGTTGCTTTCTTTTTTTAGTACCTTAAGGTGTAAAGTTAGGTTGTCGCTGTGAGACCTTTAACTGTCTTCAGTTTCTTGAACTGAACTGCCCATGCTTGCAACATCCCATGGTTTTACTGTTGGGCCTTCCTTGTCATTCATCTTTAAGTGCTTCCTGATGCCCCTTGTGATTTCTTCCTTGACCCACTTGTTGAAAGTGTGTTTTTAAATTTCCATTGTTGGGTGCCTGGGTGGCTCAGTGGGTTAAAGCCTCTGCTTTCAGATCAGGTCATGATCCCAGGTCCAGTGATAGAAACCCGTATCGGGCGCTCTGCTCAGCAGGGAGCCTGCTTCCACCTTTCTCTCTCTCTCTCTGCCTGCCTCTCTGCCTGCCAAATAAATAAAAGCTTAAAAAAAAAATAATACAGTGTGGTGATTTAGTAAATTTAAAAAACTGTGCAACCATCACCATAATCCAATTTTAGAACATTTCCATCACCCCATAAAAATTATTTGTGCCAGGAGCGCCTGGGTGGCTCAGTCGTCTGAATTTGGCTCAGGTCATGATCTTGGAGTCCTGGGATCCAGCCCTCCACTGGGCTCCCTGCTCAGTGGGGAGTCTGCTTGTTGTTCTGCCCCCTCCCCAGAGCTTGTGATCTTGCTTTCTCTCTCTCTCTGTCTCAAATAAAATCTTAAAAAATTCTTTGTGCCCATTTGCAGTCACTCCCCATTCCTGCCCCCAACCTCACAAATCTATTCTCTGTCTCTATTAGAGGTCCTTTCCTGGACCTCTCATGTAAGTGAAATCATGGGATAAGCCGTCTTCTGTATCTGGCTGTTTTCATTTACTGTAATGTTATGAAGTCATACCAGGGACTTCATCCCCCTTTTTGCCCATTATATAGATATACTCCCTCTTCTTCATTCATCTGTGCAGCATTTGTAAGTCTGTGTGGACATATCTTTTCATTTCTCTTGGCTAGACACCTAGGAGTGGAGTTTCTAGATCATATTTTGCATTTATAATTACTTTTTAGAAGAACCTTCTAAAATGCACCAGTTTACACTCCTACCAGCAATGTATAAAGGGTTCCTATTTCTCCATATCCTCATCAATACATGTAATAGTGTGTCTTTTTTATTGTAGCCATTCTAATTGTTGTGAAGGGATGTGTTGTTTTAGTTTGCATTTTCATAATGTGATTAATGATGTTGCTACTTCTTTTCTTGGTCATTTATATAGCTTTGGTGAAGTGTCTATTCAAATATTTTGACCATTTTTGAATTAGGTTATTTTCTTTTTAATTATACCAGATCATTGTATATCATTATATATTCTGGATACGAGTTCTTTATAGATACATACTTTGCAAATATTTTCTCCTTATCTGTGGCTTGCCATTTCATTTTTGTAGAGGTATCTTTTGAAATATGAAAGTTCTAAATTTTGATCAAGTCCAATTTATAGAGTTTTTCACTTATAGATTGTATTTTCACTATCATCTTTAAGAAGTCTTCTGCCTAACCCAAGGTCATGTAATGCAGTCTACAGGTCACTCACTCACTTTATTTATTTATTTATTTATTTATTTGGGTTACTCACTTTAGATCCAAAAATTCAAGTAGGCTGAAAATTAAAGAATGGAAAAAGATGTTCTAATATCATAAAAAATAGACTAAGTCAAAAACTGTCACAACAAAGGACATATGTTTTGATAAAGGAATCATCAAGAAATATTAAGAATTATAAATATATATTCACCAAACAACAGGGGCCCCAAATATATGAAGCAAACACTGATGGATTTGAGGAGAGAAATATTTCTGCAATAATAATGGTCTTTTGCTATCATTTTTTAATGTACTTTCCAATGACATGAAATGCCATTTTAAGCCTCTATTATCAAGCTCCCATGTATGTTGCAGCTACCTCTGAAATGCCCACTGCATTCCCCTTGTGTATTCGTTCATTCCCATGACAACATCACTTACTCTGACTACAAGAGCTCAATAGTGTTTTAACAGCTGGTGAGGAACAACCTCTTGACACACTTTTTTCACAAATTCTCTTAGGAATTCTTGCACATTCATTTTTCCACCAAAGTTTCAATATAATTTTGTCCAGTTAGACAATCCCCTGGCAATTCGGACTGGAATGGCATTCAACTCACATACGCAATTGTGAAGGACATTCAGCTCTATCAATCCACTAATATATAAAAAATAAATATATTAAAAAGGGCATCTCCCCACCGAAATACCTTGTTCTGCCATGTAGTTCCCTTCTACTGCGCTTTAAAATCTGTTTCAGTTTTTCTGTGTCCCTGTTATGCCTCCATAATCGCATCTATTACATTTTGGCCTTGACCTTTTTTCCGGGGAAACACATTTTGGTTATTTGGCAGAGTCCTCCTCTAACTTTCTGCCAACTTTATCTGCCTCACCAGCCCCTCATTCATTTTTTTCAGTTGCCCCAACTTTCCAAAATGTTTTCAGCCTCTGGGTCTTTGCCCTTGTTCCTGACTACTCACCCTCTTGATCTGTTTGAATCCCGTTTCTGCTACAGGCCATTTCTGACTCTTTCTGAACTGACGTTAAGTTCTCCTTCCTAACACCCTGCACTTTCCCGTTGTGGCGCAGATTGCTTACAAATACGTTTATCTGGCTGCTGCCTTACAATACACCACCGCACCCCCAACACCTAGCAGATTCTAGCAAATACTCTTGTCCAGTAGAGATTACTGTAATAGTTACCTAGGATTTCAAGACAACTGAATCTGAAGATCAGAACCTCTCTCTTAACCAACTTACACTTCTAAAGACTGAGAGGCAAGAATCACTCAACCTGGTCAAAATTGAGTAAATGTCTATCAACATCAATAGATTTGCACTTTTTTGATTTTAAAAAAAAAAAAAAAAGCAGTGACTTGGAGAATCAATGCTTTTTTCTTCATTTGTTTTTTCTGGTAATCTCTATACCCAACGTGGGGCTCAAACACAACCTGGGACCAAGAATCCAGGTGATGTCTCAGTTAAGAGGGTTTTTTTGGTTTTTTTGTTGTTGTTGTTTTTGTTTTTTAAGTTTATTTGTTTAGTAATCTCTTTGGAGAACGAGTTCTTCACATCTGCCTCTGGACCATTACTAAAATGGTTTCAGTAACAACACTTTTAGCCAAGAAGAGAATGTGGACTTAAAAACCCTGTTTCAACTCAACCTGATAAGTAGTTCAAGTAGAAAGATAAAGGGTAAGGAGAAATAAAAAGCCCATTCAATTTCCATTAGCATAAATAAAAATTATTTATTGTAATATTAAATACGAATTTTACACAAAAGTCATTATTGATTGGCAATGGGCTTGTAAGATCATCTGTACTATCCTTTTTGTTTATTGAATCCAGCAAGGCTGGCTCTATTTCAGAATTTTCTGAAGTATTGATAAAAATAGTTCTAGTGAAGACAAAAGGTATTTACATTCTTTTCTAAGTCTGTTTTGATGTCTCCCTACCCCATCCCTACATACTACAGGAATAAAGCTCTTTTTTTATATACTAGTATTACCAGTACTTCTTTTACTAGAACAAAAACACAATACACAAACCATACTAGAAATATTTGGTTCTTTTTAATCAGCTATTGATGGTATAATAAAATAAATTTAAGTGGCACCTAATTTAAACATTTAAAATAGTTCACTGAAGGATAATCTACAACACAGTAGGTTAAGCCTAATTGTCAAAACAACACCTCTTTTTTTCCAAGAAAGAAAAAGGCATGATCAAAATTATGACTGACAATTTGGGTTCATGTGGACACTTATAGATGATTCTGTAGGCATACTGGCAGGCACAATGTTGAAAATCAATTCACTAGATTTAGAAATAATGGTAAGATTAAAAGAAAAAAACAAAAAAACCCAGCTATACATTTCAGAGTTAATGCCTGAAATTAAAGAAAAATATCCACCAATGATCACAACGATCTTTTAATGACTAATATTTTTAAACATTAAGATTGTTGTTTTAGGGAACATCTTTCTCTGGACATTTAATTAAATGCCCAATGTATTAAATAATTTACAGAGAAGTAAGTTTTGTGTTCTGTACAAATTAAAGGATACATGAATATAATCCCCTCCCCCTCCCTCGCCAAAGCTCAAATTTGCAATGGTCTCAGCAGAAAATAAACAGTTCACAAGTTAAACAGAATTTATAGCATTACAAAAGTTTACAGAATCCTCTTTTCATCATTTTTTTCCTAACGGCAAAGATCACACTGACAAATTGAATGACCAGAATGTAAAAAATATTTGTGCAAAACTGCATTAATTGTTCTTCCCGTTTAGTAGAGATAAAACCTAAGAACGCACAATGACAATAGAGAAGAAAAACTACACTGGAAGGAATTCTATTTTAGATTTCAAACAACACAGATCATACTATGACTAAACACTGAAAGAAAACGTGGCACCGTGAGCAGCAGGAGCAACACATGACTCGGCAATTCTGCCAGCGGAGGTGGCTGACACTGGAACAAGCCATTAGTTTCTCTCCACATCAGCCAGCCATCTTCAGGGACTGGAAACAACTCTAGGGCTTAAAACTCACTTCGATGTCTGCCTTCTTGAAATTTGCAGATCATAAATGAAATATTTAATAGTCCTTTCCCTCCCTCCTGAAGGAGTGTTTCTTGCGTCACTGGAAATCCTTAAAAGAGCTGAATCATAGACTCTCTGGATTTACCTACCCCGATCCATTTCACTGGTAAGGGAAGAAAGTACAAGAATAGTATCAATTCATTTATAATGTTCAATCCTTGGGATGAAAAGATCCCCACTCTTCTCAGGGTCACTATTTAACTTTCCAGGTGCCTTCTGCTATCCTTTGCTGTCCTGCTAGAAGACCAGGCTGATTTCTAAACGGAACATACCGGTGCTGGTGTGTGCCTTACCAGTTCCAGTTTTAATCACGTGGTATTTCCAAGTCCTCAATGCCTAATACTTAGGTTAGCAAAATACTGGCCCAAACCACCAGAGACTTATTGAACCCTGGATTAAGTCCCTAATTACTAGATGAGATCTAAGCATCTTTGATAAAAGCAGGATGCTAAGAGGTGACAGTGTAACTTTTACATCTCAAAATGTAGAAACATCTGGAAGAGAATACTATTTTAACTTGCACAGACTAAACCAGTCTATAGGAATCTCTAAATATTAATTATACCACATGGGTTAACCTTCATGGAATTTTTATACAGGACACTGTTAAATTCACTCTCGCTTGTATTTCAAAAAAATGTTGACTAAGAGCCATAGCAAACATGCTGACTAAGTTGGACATCACGCTGGCTGGGGCAGCTAGCAATCTGGAAAACAAGACTAGTACTTGAGACGAACCACAATACAAATCAGAATAACTACACAATAGATTCTACATAAAGGACACCTTCTACCCACGTTGCTTTTGTCTTTTCAATCTCTACCAGTACAAGTAGAAGGAAGAAAGCAATGTGTTAAAAACTTCCATTAACTAGTCACAGCTATAACCTGGTTATGCCTAACTCCCCGGACAACTCCCTGGCCAGCTTGTTTTTTAATAAAGTTTTATTCTTTCCTCTCCTCTTATATTTTTTCAAACTGGATTTCCTATTTTCTGTACCAGTAATTTCCTAATTATTCAAGCAACCCCCCCAATTCCCAAGGGTAGTTTAATCGCAAATGGAAAAACCACAAACCATTTTTGGTGGAGGTGAAGATACAAAAGGCTTTGTGACTAAGAGGAAGAAAGCAACAAGCATGAATGTCACGGGGTAAATACCAGAGTAGTAGAGAATTAAGACAGAGTCAAAACAGTGTGAGGTAACCTACTGTCTTCAGGCATACAAAGGATTAAAGAAAGATAACTATATTTACTCTAAGAAATAAGATTATTTTATATTTTCTAGGGCATTGCTGCAAATCATGAACACTCTACAAAATAATACTGATCTTTCTTTTATTGTATCTCAAAGGTAGACCGTTAAGTTAGAAACAGAAGACCGTTGTTCATAAAGTACACTTACCTGGAATTTGAAGTTCATCTTCAATAAATCGAACGTAATTTTGTGCATTAACAGGTAGTTCTTTAAACGTCCTTGCATTTGATATGTCTGTGTTCCAACCAGGCAGCGTCTTATACTGAACTTCAACTTTATTTAAGACTTCTTGGTTTGCTGAAAGTTAAAGAGTAAATCTGTTTTTCCATGGTGGCATGCTGCCTGTTGCCAAACAGCTTTTTCTATGTCAAAGTTTCATGATCTCTTATGAAAATCCTTGGAGCCAGAGGAGTTCTGGAATGCGAATGCAGTTTCCCAGAGTGCAGGAAGGTCAGACAGGACACTGACCACCTGAGGCAACGTTTTCATAATCCAACACAGTCCTGCAGCGACAGGCTAATTCACTCGAAGCAGAGAGATTATTAGTTCTAATAGCAACTCAAGTTTTGCTGTCAAAGGACTTTGGTGCCAAACTTTACACTTTCCATTTTTAGAGATTTTAGATACCCCACTGTGGATTAGAGATTATGGACCTATGTATGGTTGCATACAGGTGGCAACCTCACAGAAAGGAGAGGTTGCCACCTCTCACAGAAAGGAGACTTGCAAACGTGCTCTCATCTGGGAGATCTACTGATTTTGTGATTGTACAAAGCTGACCTGGAAATTTTCTTTATTATCTCACCTAACCATTTTCTCTGCATCTCCTAACAGGAACGGAAAATGTACAAAAGGTAAGAACAGTTTAACTAGAGCTGTTACAGCGGATGCTGTGGGGATTCGGTCCAGGCTTCCCAAGTCAGGACTGAGACACTCATTCCCCCGCCTGTAGAAGCACTGCTCACGGAGGACTCGTGCTCAGAAACTGCGCCCCGCTGAAGGGAGCTGCCTCCTTGGAACAGCCCAAATCCCACAACTGGTCAATGTGGACAACAGGCAGCACAAAAACATGGGTTCTGAGAAAAAGAAAACTCCCAAGCAAGTCCTGAAACTATGCAACTCTCTGCCCAGGGACAATTTCCCAGCCACTGGAAGCCACGACACCAGAGTCAGTGGAGAACAGTGGTCCCACTGAGCTGAGAAGGCGGATGATCAGGTTTCAGGGAAGCTGAAGTGGTGAGAGGCATCACGGTCAAGTGTCAGAGGAGGGGGCTATACATGGAGCTCTCACCCCTCCGAAGTCTGTGTGAGAGTCCCTTCACATGGGAAGGACCCACGGGATCACTGGAAGGCTTACCAGATGTTAGCTGTCACACAGTTGAGGGGACAGGTTCTAGAGGTCAAGCAGTGCTAAGAGAAGGGATGGGACGGGATACACTGGAGCTCCAGCACTGCCCGACTAGAGCGATCTCTTTACACCTTGGTAACTCTCCTGGCGTCCAGCTGGGAGAGCAGAAAGGCTGCTCCTTAAAATGTAAAAAACCATGTTCACGAGTATAACTGACTACTGACCCTCCATAACAAAGCCTAAAACCAAGCTACCGAGATCCACAGAGGAGACAGAATTTGGAGACTGATCCACACCAGGTTAAAGGTTTGGGCAATATCCAGGGCACTCATGTAACTATACTAACAGAGCAGAAAACTGAGCTTATGCAAGTTCAAGATGATCAGCCAGTAATTCAACTGTCCTCTGAAACAAGAACCAACACTCTTTAGAGGAGGATAACAGAATCTGAGTCACTACACTGTTAAGCACATTCAACCAGAAGTCATTGGTCATAAAACAGTGATCCACAATCAAGGAAAAGAACAGTCAAGAGAAACAAGACTGGAGATGGCCCAGATGTCAGACTAACAGGTAATGATTTTAAATGTGTTTCTAAGAACTTGAGGTGATCCTTGGTTGCCAAGGACTGGTCATCACCATCAAGTCACAAAACCTGTACCAGCCTACCAAGTTTCATTCAAGTGCATATTCCTTTGTTTGGCATATTCCCAGGCTTATAGGGTGACTAAACAAATGAACAGTTCCTATTCTGGAAGCTGGAAACATTTATGGAACTTCCTGAGTAACTGAAAAAATCTTGTAACTAAAGATATGCCTGAAGAAACACAGTGCCTCATGTAGGAAGTCTTCCTACAACCACCCACTTTTGACATAGGAGATGAGAAAATCATTCCTATGGCTTCGAGAACAGGGTAGGTAAATGTATTAGGAGCCTGCTTACTCTTTTGAGTAGCACTCTTTTTTCCTACCCCATGTTTCTCCAGGAAGAGAAGCATGCCTACATAGAAGTTACTTTCAAAGTAGGGAAGATGAGATTCGGGAACAGCACAGCTGGCTGAGCTCAGAGGGACCATGTTTCTCTTTCCTATTTTGAGTCTGAACACATGCTTACTACTGCAATCCAGGATTCAAATGCACAGCAGCTATGAAACAAATGCCAATAACATGTGAATATACTTGTGCTATCCACAAAGAGGGTATCAACCCCGTGGCTCTATACCACAAACTACACAGAACTTCATGAAATGGCTCCAACATGTTCACCTAATAATATTCCTTGTATCACAGATAGAAAAAAGTACCTGGGAAATGAGGTATGATTTCACCATCTAACTTGTAAGCAACTCCAACTTTGATTTCCGTAAACATGTCCAAAATATCCAATTTGGTAAGTGCCAACCTAAGTGGAAGGAAAAGCAATGTTCAAACAGCAAACCTCTTCAAAATATATCAAATCTCCCAATAAACTGCCTGGGAAATAGTTTCAAAGGAAAAATCTGTACAATTAGAGAGAACAGTAGGTTTGGCATTCTTATCTGCAAATTATTTGTTTTTTATCCTTTATTTGTTATTTGCTGGAAGTTAAGTCAAATTAATACAAACAGGAATACATTTGCTTACATATTCATGTACATGTGTGAACAGCAACTTTTCACCGGGTGATTTCAGGGAGCCAGGCAGGGTGCTATATGCTCTCACTGTATTTCTCATCTAATTTTCAAAACACCCACACGAAGTAGGTAATATTATTATCTAGATTTTGTTTATTTATTTATTTTTAAGATTTTATTTATTCATTTGACAGAGAGAGATCACAAGTAGACAGAGTGGCAGACAGAGAGGAGGAAGCAGGCTCCCTGCTGAGCAGAGAGCCCGATGTGGGGCGCGATCTCAAGACCACGGGATCATGACCAGAGCCGAAGGCAGAGGCTTTAACCCACTGAGCCACCCAGGCGCCCCAATTATTATCTAGATTTTAAAGATGATAGAAAAGGCACAGAAAGATTCACTTAACCAAAGTCATGGCACAACGCGTGAATCTGAGATTTGAGTTAGACATTAATCACACCCTAAATGGGTTATATTGCCTCCCTTCCATATAAGCAAAACGCACCATCTACCTACCTACCCACCTACCTCACTTCCCTCTATACTGACATGCACGGGGGATTAACAGGATTCCTTTTTCCCAACTGTGGATGTGTAGGAAGACAACCTGGGGCCTTTTCCTGTGGGTCCCCTTCCCCTAGATCTTGGTCCACTTGAACCCTGAGCTACGATTTCATCTGGAGTCTAAACAGTGAACTTTTTCTACCAGGGTACTACTTTTCAAGCTTGCACTCCACAAAATGTAACCTGTGGTCATGAACTGTACCTTAGTTCCCTGAAAGAAATGTTTCTAAGAAACTTACGCAGTAAATCCATTAATCATATGAGCATATTTGAGCAAAACCAGGTCCAGCCAGCCACACCTTCTTTTCCTACCAGTGGTTACCCCAAACTCTCGACCTCTTGTTTGTAATAATTCTCCAATTTCCTAGAAAACAGAAAATAGGACTTTAGGATTATAACACCAATGCTGTAAAATCTAGCAGAATTATGCATAAGATCACATAACAAGTCAAAAATCTTATAGAGATGAACATCTTCCAAAACATTACTCAGTGGAAGACCGAATTCCATATCAATGATGTGTGAAGTAGGCATTATTTGGAACAGATCCACTTTTGGCTTCAATTTTTACCACTTCTGTAAAACCAGTATTTTTTACGATGTTAGATAACTTCTTAAAATTTAGATTAACATAGAAAATGCTACATATTAGAAACAAGGTTGTTAATTAAGTATTTATTAAATTTATTAAAATAGACAAGCCAATTGTTCCAAGAACTGCAGTTCAATGATCCTCCTGAAAATCACAAGACAAACTCTCAGCTAGTCAGTAGTTCTGGAAGGCACAACACCCTTTCAGAAAGAATGAAGGCTGACTGCAATGCTCAAGATCTAAGCTGCAGGGGTGGCTGGGTGGCTCAGTCAGCTCAGTGTCTGCTTTCAGCTCAGGTCATGATCTCAGGATCCTGGAATTAAGTCCTACATCGGGCTCTCTGCGCAGTAGGGAGTCTGTTTCTCCCTCTGACTTCCGCTCCCCCTGCTGGTGCTGTCTCTCTCTGACAAAAAAATAAAATTCTTTTTAAAGGTTTTATTTATTTATTTGACAGAGAGAAATCACAAGTAGATAGAGAGGCAGGCAGAGAGAGAGGGAAGCAGGCTCTCTGCTGAGCAGAGAGCCCTATGCGGGACTCGATCCCAGGACTCTGAGATCATGACCTGAGCCGAAGGCAGCGGCTTAACCCACTGAGCTACCCAGGCGCCAAAAAAAAAAAATTCTTAAAAAAAAAAAAAAAAACTTAAAAAAAAAAAAAAAAAGATCTAAGCCACAGCCATTCCTTGCAACCTAATTTTTCACTTATCATCTATCTATTCCCTCATTGACACCTTTCTGATTTCTTGTATTCTGACATCAATCTGTCAGATCTGAATCCCAGCCCCATCTCTGTGTGACTTTGCACAAGTGACTTCAGCTCTCCGTGCCTGTTTCCTCTTGTGTAGAAGGGGGACAGTGACACCACCCAGCTCCCCGAGGATCATGAGGTCCAGAGAGCTTCTGAGGATATAATACTTGGACAGTGTCTGGCCCGACGTCACCACTGCAGAGGAGTTGGCTAGGACTAGAGCAGGTCTTGAAGTCACTCTTCTCAGCCCCAGCTCCTAACAAGCCCTTGGTGAAAGGCAGTTCTTATTGATTTATTTATTTATTTATTTTAGATTTTATTTATTTAGTAGAGAGAAAAAGAGAGAGAGATCACAAGGAGGCAGAGAGGCAGGCGGGGGGAGAGGGGAACAGGCTCCCCGCTGAGCAGAGAGCCTGATGCGGGGCTCAATCCCAGGACCCTAAGATCATGACCTGAGCCGAAGGCAGAGGCTTGACCCATTTAACCCAGGTGCCCCCAGTTCTTATTTTTAACCATTTCTTTCCCCTTCACTAGCTCAACCTCCCTCACAAGCCCACCTTCATGCAGCCTGGCGCTTACAGTTACCTTTAAGTACTCTCTACCCCTTTATCTTTTGCTGCCAGTCTGCTGCCACTTCAGTAGAAAACACAGGAAGATAAGAAATAAGAGGGAAAAAAGCAGTTTTTATTTTATATTTTAAAGGTTTATTTATTGGACAGAGAGAGGGAGAAAGAGCATAAGCAGGGGGAACTGCAGAGGGAGAAGGAAAAGCAGGCTCCCCGCTGAGCAAAGAGCCCAACCTGGGGGTTGGTTCCCAGGACCCTGGGATCATGACCTGAGCTGAAGGCAGATGCTTAACCAACTGAGCCACCCTGTAAGATTTTTATTTATTTATGTTTGTTTGTTTATTTGAGAAGAGAACAAGCGAGAAACAGAGAGGGGATCTAAAGCAGATTCCACTCTGAGCACGGAGCCCAACACAAAATCACAATCTGAGCCGAAACTAAGAGCCGGACACTAAACCAACCAAGCCACCCAGGAGACATGGAAGTTTTTATTTTAAAACCTTCAGAACTGGATCTAGTGAAAAACAGACTTACGTTGTCCTGCTCTGTTGGGAAGGCACCAATGCCAACTCGAGTTGTGTAAGCTTTCACGACCCCGTACACTTCCCCAACATTTTGGGGGGGCATTCCCAACCCGGTACAGACACCTCCAACTGTACAGTTCGAAGAGGTCACAAAAGGGTAAGTTCCTAAAAAAGAAACAAACATACACACACAGATATACATTACTCTGAAACAATTACTAAAAAAAAATATATGCATTTGAGTACATTCTAGGTACTGGACAGACTTGACTATAACCACCCTCTCAAACCTCAGCCTTTATTCTTGAGCCCTTCTGTCCGGAATGAGAGCAAACCACAGTGGTCAGAGCTCTCCCCGCAACACTCATTCTGGTGAGGCTCTTGGAGCGTGCGCAGTCAGCTCTGTGTGGCAGGTGCTCACCTAATGGATCGCGAAATAATTTCATGCTGGACCCCGGGCATTATTCTACTATGCAGACTTTTTAATCTACGTGTTTTTAACATGTTCCTATTGTTTTAAAAATGAATTTATTGTTTTCTTGATACACATTTTTAAGATACAGACACAATCTAGAGTGACAGCAGTATACTAAGAATTTGGTGGTATTCATTATCGTAGCTTCTCATCTCCATTAAGGGAATAATCCCAAAAATAACAGAAGCTGAGGAGTGTGCTCCTTCATCCCTAAAGATCCTGTTCCTACTTAACTATCCACATCTAACCAGACACTCTGCTTTCTTTCCAGATTCCACAGGCATATTATGGAGTCCAAAAATACATATCTACTGTAATAGAAATAATACTTTTTCTTTAATTGGTTTACTTGAAAGTCAAAAGCCAATGAAATGTCAGTAAGAGCTGAGAACACTGACTTATCCTTTGAGATCATGTTCAGAGAGAAAGGCCAACAACCTAATGGGGCAGTAGCTGAAAGACATTAAAGCCTTAACTTTTTGAAGGTGGAAGAAAGGCCCTAATCCACTCAGAATCTTAGGCCCAGGGAGTTAAGCAGATTTCCACAGATCTTAGAATACGCATGTTTAATGACAATGTTTATTAGTTCTCAATATTTTTAAAAAAGGCTGAATTAAAGATCCTTCCACAGGACTTCTCTAATCATCTTAGTTTCAAGCAAACAGAACATGAACCAAACAATGAAATCAGTTTACAGAATCCTAAACCCACTGACCCAAATAGGGATTTCATTTTTCTAATAAACTATAAAATGTATTATATGCATTGTGTATTCTACAATAGTGCTTAAAAAAAAAGATTAGAGGTGACAAATGTCCATCATTCCTAAATATACAAGCTAAAAGCCTTGTTTTAAAACCTGTAAAGGCAAACATTAATTATTTATACCCTAAGTAGTTCAGGGCTGGGTTAAGCTCCGGCAAGTCATAGCTCACTTACCAAAATCAATATCTAAGAGTGCTGCATTTGCGCCTTCTACCAAGATTTTCTTTGGTGGTCCATGGAGGGCCTCGTAGAGGAAATAAACTCCATCTCTCACCATTGGTTTAATCCTTTCCATATAACCCTATAGACAGAGACAAAAGCCAATTTCAGCGTGTGCTAATAAGTTCCCAACATGATCGGTACAAGTAAAACTCGCCAAGTAAAATTCTGTGACAAAGCAAACTTAACTTGTGCAAAGACGAAGGGGGTTGGTAACGGCACCCACCCTACAGTATATTTGGATTAGCTCTGGTGTCTCGTCTTGATTCTCCAGAAAAGAGACCCTAGCTCAAGATCAGTAGAGAAACCATGAAATTCAAAGGTTCGACGTTAACCACTGCAAGTGATGATGATGGCCTTCCATCCCTCAAGAACCAGCTCTCAGGAAAATAAAAAGAGCTGAGTATACTACATTGTGCTTTTATATTCTGGGAGGTATTTAAAAAACTGCATTTATAATCCATGTAACCAAGAGCTTTGAAACACGCATCCAGGGACTGCCAAAATGTTGGTGTGGGTCACAAGTGACACGGCCGAGCACGCAAACAGCAGTAACCGTTAATATTCTTTTGCCACAGTATTCCGTCCGCTACAGCAGCATCTCAGCAGCATTACTAGCAGATAATAGCAAATACTATTTTACACATGAGCATTCTAAAACTCTCACAAAATATATTAAACGTATTAATAATACTGCTTAATTTTTAAATTCAATTAAAAACGTAATATAAACAAAAGTTCCCCCAAGGCCTAAAGTATAACTACAATAAAATCTAGTTTCAACCATGTTTCCTATTCAGCCAGTCTAATATGGAAATTCTACCATCCACTCATGAACTCACTGAACATGTTATATCCACACCACCCCCGCCCCTCAGCTCTAGCCTCTTGCTTATTATTCCTGGTTTAGACCTTTCGTTATGCCGGAAATGACCATGCCATTCACCGTGTCCCTTATTCCTTAAAGTGCTGATTTGATATCTACCACCTATTAAGAATCTTCTTCTCCAACTCTCTTCACAATTATTCATCTGCTTTACATTCCATGAAACATGGATAAAAAAGCCATATCCACACTTTAGTGCATAAATATTACCAAGTTGCCGGTAATAAATTTGAAATATTTGTTGCATGACAGAATGAAAAGAAGATGGCAGCCTATTCTAAGCAACGAGCAATACACTGAAATCTAAACACCCAACATTCAGACTCTTCCTTGGAGGTCCCTCACCCCCGCCGCTGCCCCTGCTTAAGGAATTTAGTGAGTAGATATGCTTAAGGTCTACAACCATTCTAGAATGGCATATGAGGTTTGTAAATTCCTACTCAGCTCTGGATTTCACGTTCATACCTATTTATAGAAGAGAAGAAGTAATAATCAGATACATAGGGCCCAGCTCGAAACACACCAAACATCAGGGACGAATGTGAGGTGGAAAGGGTAGGAGATTTGACTCCTGACGAACTCAGGCACCACTGACACCTAAAAACAGCCACACGTGGACCCAACCTTTGGCCAATCACCTAGTTTGTCTTTTAAGACAAAGAGCTACAGACACTGGCTCCGTGGGGCATCCTTCCAGATCGGCCCAGCTAGCTTTACAAGTTACCTCCTGCTGCCTGCCCCTCTGTTGATCCATGCTCCACATTGCTAGGAGGGATTTTTATTTAATACAAACCTAGTCTTTTTTCTGCTGAGAATTACTGAATAGCCTTTCATTAACTCCAGGATACAAAGCCAAACTCCCTATCACTGCGTATATAAGACCAATACAAGACCGTGAACTTCTACTCTCTGCTACCTACTCAATCTTTTCTTTCAGTCACATCATGTGAAGTGACTCAAACATGTCCTGTCCTTTTAGGTAGGCCTATATGCTTTCAGACTTAAAGAGGACAAGTAATTTGCTTTACTAGTTCTTATCTTCAATGCTTTACACATATCTCTGTGGCATTTATTATACTATAAATTATTTAACATATAACTTCTCATAGTGTAATTTCCATAAAGGAAATTAACACTCTATGTTCTTAATTCTTATGTTTGCAGGTCCTAATGCAAAACCTGAATGAATGAAAAATCTTAGAGGCCAATCTGGCAAACAAGTTTTAAAAAGGACATGAAAGCACTACCTTGAGTTTTTGTAATTCGCCTTCAATGTCGATTTCCAGAGTGGGGTATATAGATTTGTATTGGTTAGCCAGAACTTTGAACCTGAGAAACACAGATAAATCAAGACATTAGTTCAACTAAGAATAGTCCAAATAATATCATTCAATTCAAATGGTTTCTGTAGATAAGTGGTTTTAACAACAAATGAATCCCAAACTGAAGCTACATTCTAAGAAACAAAATCTAAACAGATCAATCATATAAATAATGATACACTCAAAAATAGTATTTTTAATTCAAATTTAGGAATACCAACAACATAATGTGTGTGTGGAAGATGAAGTGTGCGGAGGGAAAGGGAAGAACTTAAATCTGTAACAACACTTAAATCTGAATTATATTACACCGTGTGAAAAATAAAGGGGATGGTCTACATGATGCTTTTAAAAGAGACAGTTGTAAAGCCTTTGATGCCGACTGTTATTAAATGCAACCACCAAACTCTCTGTCACTGAGTCACCATAAAGTTTCGATGACATTAGGTTTCTCATGGAGATTTTTCTAGAGAGTAAGTGTCAATGAGGCAATTTCTATTTTTTAAGGTGAGTTTGGTACATAACAGTTCACCAGTACCTAAGAGCCTAATTATGTCTTGGTAGGGGTAAGGGAGGGGGGGATCTCCAGAACTGAAAATCGGAGGGTCAAGGCTCTAGGATGCGGGAACTCCACCAAAGCATCCCCTGAAATCTGTTTCTCAGCAAACCATTCCAAATCCCAATCCTTAAATATAATTTTGGCTTTGCTTTCTTTGAGTACTGGTAGGATATCATCATGAGGTTACTTTTCGTGAAGTTTAATTTGAAATTAAGTAATAAAAATAACTTTACAGTCCAAATTAAACCAAAAAAGTCAACCACCATTGATTTTGCATCCTGGAATTGAAAAATTGCAATTTGAAAAATTCCATCCTAGAATACCAATTTGCATCCTGGATTTGAGAAATTCCAAAAACCCCATTTGCTCTTTCACTCTAAAAACCAAGTTAGTTACCTCTCAGAGAAGCCATCAAAGTCAGAAACCAGATCACACATCCGCAGTCCACTCCGAGCAGCTTTGGAAGAATAAACTGGGCCAATGCCCTTTTTTGTGGTACCCAAGCTTAAAAATAAATCAGAACAAGCTTTGAGTTAGACAAGAAAGATGGAGTTCTTGTGGTCAGATCATCACATCGAATGAAGGTACTTTGACTATTTTCTGTCTTTGCTATTTTCTATAAGTTTGATTTCACAATCCTATTGATTTTCTCTAGAATCTAAATAGGATATTCTAATAATTTTTCTTAAACCTCTGGCCTACAATTTAAACATTAAGGTCTGGATATGCTTAAACTGCACCAAAAATAAAAACAAAAAAAAAAACCCTACTTTTTTCCTGCTTGTTCTTGTCTCTGTTGCTCCTGGATACCATCAGCGGCTTGATGAAAATCGAATACTGAGGGGAAAAAAAACCAAATCACAATTGTTGTCGAAACAAAGGTATTACAGGAAGAGCAAAACATACTGCATTTTGAATTACTTAAGCTATAAATCCCTTAGCCTAATTTCTTCAGGACTAATCAAATGGATGCATTTTATTTCTTTAAAAAGATTTATTTATGGGGGAGGAGACAGAAAGAGGAAGAGAGAGGGGGGGCATGAGCAGGAGGGGCAAAGGGAGAGGGAGAGAGGATCTCCACCAAACTCCACGCTGAGTGTGGAGCCCGACGACCTGAGCTAAAACCACGAACTGGGACTCAACCAACTGTGACACCTGGAACCCCAAGTGTATGCGTTTTCAAAAGCAGCAGCGATGGTGGGAGCGAAGGTTTAGGTATGCCAACAGATACATGAATAGGGAAATATGCCCGATTGTTCATTCCTACTAACTGCAACCTACATTGTGGTTTTAGGAACAGTCAGTGAGAGGGTACCGCACAATTCTATGAAGTTCAGTTTACTAAGATACCCTCTTTTCTTCAGCTTCTACCCTCCAGACATCTCTGGGTTATTCTGCCATTTCTCTCTCTCTCTTTCTCTCTCACCAGTCTCTCACAAGCTTCCACTGTCTCCAGCCAAAACTCTAGCCAACTAATGAGGGTGCATATTTCCACTCCTGGACATCTCAAACTCATAATTTTTAATGCAACAAAGCCATCTTTCCAAGACACAAATCTGATGTCACTACCCCCATGCCTTTAAAAGTCAATGGCTTTCTATTGCTCGAAAGAAAAAGACAGGATAATTTGATGTGGCCTCTGTGCAGAGATAATACACTCTTTCATCTGGGGCCCCCTTTCTGCCCTTGGGTCAGCCGGACAATCTTCCGTAGCCGAGGCTACAAGGCAAACCCTTCCGCCTGAATGTGCCTTTTCCTGGGCCTGGACGCACAAGCACACTCACGCCCACATGCTCACTCTCTCTCACCAGTATTTTATGAGTCTCGGGACCATGTCAGTTAGCTTACCAGTTGATTTCCTGAGCCTACAAGTTCTCAAATATTTAACCGACTGAGTAAATAGCAACTTTATGGGACAGGCAGACCTAGAATTTGGTCTTCAAACTTTTTTTTTTTAAGATTTTATTTATTTATTTGACAGAAATCACAAGTAGGCAGAGAGGCAAGCAGAGAGAGAGAGAGAGAGAGAGAGAGAAGCAGGCTCCCTGCTGAGCAGAGAGCCCCATGTGGGGCTTGATCCCAGAACCCTGGGAGCATGACCTGAGTCAAAGGCAGAGGCTTTAACCCACTGGGCCACCCAGGTGCCCCTGGTCTTCCAACTTTTAACCAAGGCTTCTTTTGTTTAAAAAAAAAAAAAAAAACAAAACCTTATGGGAATATCATTTACGTACCATAAAATTCACCCACTAAGTACAACTGGATCATTTTCCCATACATTAAACCATGGCTTCTTTTTGCTAATGATTGCTACTGTACCCAGTAAGTTGAAATGTATAAATTTTAAACAGAATGACTGATATGAGGTTCCTAGAACTAGTGGTGGCATGTTTAAAAGAATTATTTGGCAATGCCAGAAAACTAATGTTGTAGTTATAGATGTTGAAACTGGGGGGAAAAAAAAAAAATCAAGGAGATCAGACCTTAAGCCACCGTCTGATCAACCCCAGCCTCTAGGATTTGATCCTAAAGCCTTTTTTGCCCTAAGTTCCTTTTCTGAGACACGGCAGAATTGACAAGGCAGTCCTCTCCTCTGCCTGGCAAAGTTAATAAGCACAGACTAATGGGCTTCCCTAGTGGTCTCATGGGGAGTTCCAACACTTCCTACACTAGTTGATCACAATATAGAAACTAGATTTTTATTGTGTGATTTAAAATTATCCTGTAAATCACTATCTGTTCTCAGTGTCACAGAACTGGGTGACGTCCTTAAACTACAGTGGCCTATCGTACACCTCAAGATATTTACAGGAATGTGCAAAGCACTATTACTTGTGATAACTCAATATTGGAAATGACTCAAAGTTTCATCCATGGTAAAAATGGTTAAACTGTCCCATATTCATAAAAGGGGATAAACGGGGACACCTGGGTGGCTCAGTTGGTTAAGCAGCTGCCTTCGGCTCAGGTCATGATCCCAGCGTCCTGGGATCGAGTCCTACATCGATCGGGCTCCTTGCTCCGCAGGGAGCCTGCTTCTCCCTCGGACCCTGCCTGCCACTCTGTCTGCCTGTGCTCGCTCTTGCTCTCTCTCTCTGACAAATAAATAAATAAAATCTTTAAAAAAAAAAGGGGGGGGGATATACGATTCAGCAATGAAAGTAAGACACTGCTTCATTTAATAATATGGAGGACTCGAATGGGCATACTGCTGCTGAGTGGAAGTCAAGACACAACAGAATACATAAATGTGTGATTTGTATAAAATTCAAACACAAACGAAACCAATCTATGATGAGAGAACAGTGGTTACCCTTAGTGAAGGGGACTAGATAATAACTAGGAAAGGTTATCAGAGAAGCTTTTTTTTAAATGGAGATATATAGACATACAACTTTAGTTTCAGGTGCAGAACATAATGACTGGGTATTTGTCTATACAGCAAAATGACTGCCACAGTAAGTTTAGTTAACATCCAACACCATAAAAAGCCACAGATTTTTTGTGTGTGTGATGAGAACTTTTTTTTTGTTGTTTTTCTTAACTAGGCTCCATGCCCAACGTGGGGCTTGAACTCATACCCCTGAGATCAAGACCCAAGATCGAAAGCCGGATACTCTCCTGATTGAGCCACCCAGGTACCCCATGCTGAGAACATCTAAGATCTATTATCTTAGCAACTTTCAAATAATGCCATATGGTATTATTAACTAGAGTCACCATGCTGTCCAGGACATCTCTGTGACTTTTTTACCCTGTAACTAGAAGTCTGTAACTTCTGACCACCCTCACCCGTTTTGCATACCCCTACCAACTGCCTGTCTCTGGCAGTTACCAATGTGTTCTCCCTGTCTTTGAGTCTGTGGGGTTTTGGGGTTTTCTTGCTCAGAACTGCCCGGACTATTCCACTTCTTTGTAGTTCCATACAAGTTTTACGATTGCTTGTTTTACTTCTGTGAAAAATACCACTGTAATTTTGAGAGAGATTGCACTAATCTGTAGATTCCTCCAGGTAGTACAGACATTTTAACAATACTAATTCTTCCAGTCCCTAGGCACAGAGTATCTTCCCATTTATTTGAGTCTGACTTAATTTCTTTCATCAGTGTCTTACAGCTGTCAAAGTTTAGGTCTGTCACATGCTTGACTAGCAGAGCAGCTTTTTCAGGCATGAGAAAGGTTCCGTATAACAAGGTAGTTAGTGGCGAAAGGAGTAAAATACTATGCACTTACTGGGCATTTTGCTGTATTGTGTGCTATGTTAAAAAGTTTACTTATTTCTAACAATAGCTATCATATACAATAGGAATTAATTTATTGTCATGCTCCTAATTCAGTATATACCTTATAGCCTTCCTTTCTCATCTACTTTTGAGGGGCCAGAATAGTTCTTAAGAAGCTGTTTCATTAAATTCCGACCTTGCTAGTCAGTTAGGACAAAAACTGAGATGCTGGAGGAAGCCATTTCTTTTGAAAGAGAAGACATTTTACATTGAAGTATCTGTTTTATCTTCTATGTTCAAATGAGTTACAAAGGCACATGGCAAATCACAAGTAAATGGTTGATGGAAAGCAGGTAAACCATATTTTTTAGAAGTTAATTTAGTACCTTGTCACAGAGCTAATGGTTTTTAGCTTTTTTCTAGGCCCCAGGGAGCTATTAGGGAAATCAACACAATTACTTTCATAAAGCTCCGTCATGACATGGAGCCTTAATACCTCCACCAACACTGTTTTTGAGAGAACAGTTTTTGTGTGAAGTTGCGTTGAATATCTTCCATTTTCTATATTGAGGACAAAAAATGCTGCCTTAGGGACTCCGTTTAATTTTTATAAAAGATTATTATGCATGTTCAATAGGTAATTCATTAATACCATCTTTTTTGGTTATTATCATTAAGTTTTATTAACACTATTAATGTTACACTGTATGAATGTGTCCACTGTGAGCCTCAGTACCCAGAGTACCCACTTTACTGACTTCGCCCATCTCCTCAGGTCTTCTTTCCTCAAAGTGTTTTTTGGTTTTTGTTCTTTAAATTGCGGTCACTTACCGTGAGATCTACCCCCTGAACAGATTTTTAAGTCACAATACAGCACTGTTATCAACAGTCTCGGTGTTGTACTATGTGTCTCTGGAACCAATTCATTGGTCATCACCTTCAGCAGATGCTGTGAACATCATCTCCATAGTGAAATGTCCCCAGCCACTTTATCTCAAGTTATAGATTACCACCCGCCTCCTAGAGACTGCCAGATGGTCCACGGGGCTCCTTTCTCTTCTTGGAACTCATCGCTCCGTGCCATGGCACATTATCACATGTTCATCTCATTTATGATGTCTCCCCCTACTATACTATAAGTTCCACTAGGAATTTTCATTGGTCTTTTCTGAATCCTTGGGGCCCACCACCATACCAGGTACTACACCAGGTCTTTCATCAGGGAATTGTTGAGTCAAAGGACAAACCACCCAACAACCTGCATTTCATATGTTTAAAAAAATTTGAAGTCTCAGCCACTTCTTTGGTCTCTTTCCCTCAACAAGGATCTCTTATACCACAAATTTTGTTATGCGTTTCAATGAGACAGGGCACAATTATAATAGATAGTTTCTTGCGTACTTGCTAAAGTATGGTAATTGTAAAAAACCGGCCAACAATGGACTCCTTCTTAGATTTCTCTGTAAGGAAACTGGCTGTTCAAAGCAAAACTATTAACACATTATAGAGCTTATTATGATGTGGACATGAAATGTAGGACAATAATGACACAAGGGACTGGAAGAGGGAAACTGAAACATTTTCTTCTAATAATCTTGGGTTATGGGGTACCTGGGTGGCTCAGTGGGTTAAGCGACTGCCTTCGGCTCAGGTCATGATGCTAGAGTCCTGGGATCAAGTCCCACATCAGGCTCCCAGCTCCACAGGGAGTCTGCTTCTCACTCTGACCTTCTCGAACCCTCTCATGTTCTCTCTCACTCTCTCTTTCTCAAATGAATAAATAAAATCTTAAAAAAAAAAAAAGCTCTGCTGGCTATATTAATATCGAAGTAAGCTTTGATATTAAGGAGTATTAAAGAATAAGGAGTATTACTATAGAAAAGGAGGCCATTTCATCATGATGAAAGAGTTAACTCATCAAAAATGTAAATTTAAATACACATGTAATCTACCTGAGCTTCAAAGCAAAAATTGACAAAAGTTGAAAAGAAAAATAGACAAGTCCTCAATTCTTGTTGGAGGTTTCAACATGCCTCTTTCTAGGTAACTGACAGCAAGCAGGAAAAAAATCAGCTAGGACACAGAACAACTCTACTCAAAAGAACACGCATTCTAAGTGCATGTAGAACACGAACCAAAACAGACCCTGTGCTGGGCCAGAAAACAAGTTTCAACAAATTTAAAAAGATGGAGATCATACATAAAGTATATTCTCTGTCTGCAACAAAATTAGAAATAAGAGAAATCAGAAAAATCATCCAATATTTAGAAATTTAAACATTTCTCAATAACTCATAGGTCAAACAGAAATCACAAAAACAATATCAAGTATTTTCTACTGAATGGAAATAAACATACAAAATGTCAATATTTGTGCAATGTAGCTAAGGCAGTGTGCAGCTTTAAATGCTCACATAAAAAAAAGAATGGTCTGAAGTCAATGATCTAGTAAGCTTCTAAAGAGGTTAGAAAAAGTGAGTAAAACATGTCAGTCCAGAACAGTTTACTTCAAAGAAGTTATTTTCTTGCATTACTGAGGCTACGCACAGACTTCCAGCCTCTGACTGTTATCTGGAGGGACGGATACTTAAAAACTTTGATGGGCTACTCTTTTTTCGCTGTTTTTTAAATACAAGCAGGCTTCATGTCCAGGGTGGAGCCCAATGTGGGACCTGAGCTGAGGTCAAGAGTCAGACCCTTCACAGACCGAGCCACCCAGGTGTCCCTACTGGTGCTGCTCTTAAATGGGGGTCAAGGCTAAAACCAGAGTAGCCACTGCCTCAGGGGACACCCGTACTTAATTACAACAGAAGAGTTTATATCAGTCCAATCTCTCTACCCAGGTTATTGTCTCGATAATTAAATATTCCATCACCTCAGATAGGAGAGTAATAGGGAAACAAACTTCAAATTTGTTAGTGGGGCTGAAATTACCTTGGGAATCCAGTTTGCTCTAACTAATCATGGAGGAGAAGGCTACTCTGAATAAAGCCTGGACCATTGAAAAAGCTGCATTATTACATTTAAGACACAAAGAGTTCACTCATTAATTTGCCAGAGAGCAGACCTGCTTTTACATAATTAATGTGCAAATAAATATTTTGATGCGGTGTATTTTATAGCAGAATTAGAGATGTCTTGTGAAATACTGCTTTTATGACTCATTTGGTTAGCTAATTCTTTCTTCAGAAATTGGTAAAATTGGGGCTAGTTAAGGACTAGGTTCCACAGAAGACCAAAAAAGAAAAAAGGAAAAAATTACTAAGATTTCATGTATTTGGAGCCCAATATATAGTCCATGCTATTTAGTATTCACTAGAATTAAAGAAAAACTGGCTACTAAATGCTACCATATGACAAGTTTCTGACAATAAAACAGTTAAATGCGTTATGTGCCTCTTACCAATATGAGCTCTGTCAGATATGATAAGCCTTTTTTCCCAGCCTTCCAGACCTAGAGAGGAGAAAAAAGATACAGCGTATTAAACACTTTGTATAATATCTCGTTTCTTTAGAAATACAATGTTTAAAAGTGTTTTTCACAGAAGTCATCACTTACACATCTTGTCTTCCATATAGGAAACATGTTAAATACGAATTTTCTCACCTGTCATTCATTCTATCTACACTCATTCACTTATTCTGTCTTTTCAAATATTTTATTCTAAACAGCTCCAAATGTAAGCCAACCAAATCCACATAAAATACTTCAAAGAATCCAAAAGCAAGTGGGAGGAAAAGGTCATTATTGTTAGAGGCAGGGGAGGGGTAATTAGCTGCAGAGCAGGAGGAGAATTTCAAGAAATGGGTTAATTTGGGGACCAGCACCCTTTCCCAAAAGACAATTATAAATAGGTGGGATTAAATGAAATAATAAAATGTTCTAATTCCTCCAAAGCACTATCAACCACCGACCTTACTACAACGACTTACAACATAATATACACATCTCCCCGTTTAGCTGTGAATGCCTGAGAGCAGGGACCATGAATGTTCAGAGCATGGGGCCTATCATCCCATAACTGTTCAAAGAACTACTGCTGAATGAATAAATGGATCCAAATGGATATGTTTCTTTAAAGACAGTGCCTTAGTGAGCTACATGCATTCTAAGAATAAGCTGTGAGGCTCTAAACATTTTCAAAGCTAGTATCTAGATAGTAAAACTTCACTGTTAATTTTGATAATATCCAAAGATGTGTCTCGAAAAGAATTCCTTATCAAGAGGAAGTGCTAAAAGTGAAACGGGAATCTCAAGCCTCCTCCTCTATTGCTATTTCTGACATGTGAGTACGTTTTCTAAAGTTAGCTTCAGGCCTATTATAAAGAAAATATTACAAAGAGAGTAAAGCAGATTCAGCTGGTAAGACAGGCCAAAAGGAAAAAGAAAGGAGGGCAAAATTTTTAAAAGGGGATTTAGGAGAACAGAGGGCAACCTGGGAACCAGCTGACCAAATTCAAAAGTAGCCAACACCGAAGTAAAAAATGCAGAGGACAGCAGAGATGGTAGGAGGGCAGACAGGATTCCGTGCGGGCAGAGTTATTGCTACGAACACTTGAGGTTGGGTTGTTGCTTTTGAACCTGAACAATGACCTTTCACAACATAATGAGTCTGAGTATTTTAAATAGGAGCCAAGCTAAAGGGAAACAATGCTTTTCCTCAACTGCGTATTATTTGCATGACCAAATTCCCCACGAAACCCTAGCAAGGCAGCCAAAGTGAATGTAAACAGCCTTCCAAAGACCCAAAAGAGATTACTAGGAAGGGCAGGAAATGAAGCCTTAAAACACATTTTTTTTTTTTGAGGAGTCGGAAGTCAATACCTGTCCTAGAAGAAGCATTTCCTTCATTTGGAAGGAGGGAGGTAAACACCCCCTTTTATCCCTGGGCTCCATAACCAACACAAACAAGACTGACTGATTCGGTGTGCAAAGGGGACCTCACTGGTTTCCTGACTCAGGAAGTTAATGTTTGGTTTGGGAGATGGGGACACAGACTTGAGCACAAATAACAAAAAGAACTCGGGAATCTCTGAGTCTCACCGCCGGTGGAGAGTAACCCCAGCAGCCTACAGACACTCTGCGGATGACCCAGGTGTGAAAAGTCCAGGCTTACACAATGACCGTATTATGTGTGTCTTTTGTTGGAAATACTGATTAAAATGAATACAATTTAACTGAAAAAGCTGCCCCACAGCTTTAACCAGCAATTTTAAAGTACAAGACCAAATGTTAACTTTGTCTGACATGAGATCCCAGTGCAATTTCCAAAAAACAAACTAGTCCCTAGGCAAAGTGCTCATTCTCTCCATACCTTTTCCCTTTTGGACATTTTTCTCTGCTTCCTCAAATAATCCGGGAAGATGAATTACCACACCATTTCCTAAAGAAAAGCAAACAAATCCCAACCTTAAATATCTATACTTATAATACAGACATTTACGATAACCCTCCCCTAGAATGAATAGTGTAAAAATGAAGACTTTGACAAATGGGACATCTGATCAAGGGAGTTACCACAGAAATGATTCCAGTTTTAAACAGTAGTGTAATGTAAATACATAATACATAGAATATAAAACACTAATATTACATTCAGTATAATTTGAAATTTCTTTAAAACAAAGTAAAACTGATCTTTTGAAAGAACCAAGTTGCGTCGTTCTAGGCAAATGGAACAAAGTTACAGCAGACACTAAATCAAGGCCTTTCAAATTAGGGAATCATATCCTATTACTGATGAAAAAGTTAATTTAGTGGGTTAAAAGTGATTAGCATTTTTAAAGATTAAAAACTAGACGACTGCAGATTGCATCATGTTATAAGGGTTCAGAATCGATCCACAAAACACCCCTTTTATTGCTCACTGAGCATCAGTGTTTGGAAAGCTAACCTGATGATCTAGTTTATAAAATTAAGATTGCCAATGACAGTTAAACACAAATTACTCCAAAAAGAATTAGCGTTAAAAGACAGAGTTGTAAAATAGCCAGTAAGGTATATTCCAGAAGGTACCAAGGTGAAGACTAACAAGGGATCAATGCATCATTTGAGTAGTGAGAGATGAACTCAGCTCAGATAATGAAAAATGAACACAATTATCAACTGAGGGAAGGGGGGAACACAAGTGGTTCGGTTCATACACTTACCAATGAATGCAGTAACATTTGGGTTAATTATTCCACTGGGCAAAAGATGAAAATCATATTCCACGGAATCTACAACAACTGTATGGCCGGCATTATTTCCTCCCTGAAAGTACAAGACGGGAAAATTGAACCTGACCATAAATATGACGAGTAACGTATCTCCAAAGCGAATTAATCATTTCTTCCTAAAATATCAATATAACTTAAGAAAACCCAAGTATGTATCTCCCACAAATACATATTCTTCAGAGGCTTCACGTTATTTTGGCTACCCTCTCTTCTTTCCCCATCACAGTACCCTGGAGTGGTTTCTTTTCTGACAGGAACTACGAAACTGGGGAATTCAGGTTTCTGGAATTCTGTATGACAGACATACACCCTCTTAAAAGAAAAAAATGTGAAAAAAGTACAGGGAACAATATTTTGTTCTTGGCACTCTCTAGGACATGGATAATATTTTATCTAAATGTAGAAAAGTCCCTAAATTAGGGGCACCTGGGTGGCTCAGTGGATTGGGCCTCTGCCTTCGGCTCAGGTCATGATCTCAGGGTTCTGGATGGAGCCCTGCATGGGGCTCTGTGCTCGGAGGGGAGCCTGCTTCCCCCTCTTTCTCTGCCTGCCTCTCTGCCTACTTGTGATCTCTGTCAAATAAATAAATAAAATCTAAAAAAAGAAAAGAAAAATCCCTAAATTAGAAAAGACGAATCTAACCAGTTACCCTAAGTCGATGTAAACATTTACGTAATTCCCATTGTACTCAGAGTATCAAGCAGCTCTGTGACCTGAAATTTGTATTTATCAGCTGGGAAATTTCCCAAGGAACTTTCTCAAATATTAGCTACCCCGAGACTCTAATTTTTTTAATTTATGAGTCAATCCTGTGAGTCTGTTTGGTACCAATCCCTGAATCCACTCATTTCTGGATAAAATATTATACTGGGTCAAGGTATCCCTAAGCGGAGAAACATACTATAAACCCACAGTGAAACTTCCTGAAGCTCAGGCCTAAAATGGTCAAGAAGAAGCAAGATATGAAGTTGGGTTCTAAAAATCAGGTGCACAGCAGATGGATCAAGTGACCAGATAATTTTTCTATTTTTAAGTTTAAAAAACACAGAAGAAAAACCAACCGATTATATGCCTAAACTTCTACACTTTGACAGTCACAAAAAGTTTAAAGCAAACAAACTAGGAATATATTTGCAACAAATAAAAACCTTAACATCCTGGCTGGACTTTAAAAAAATTCCAATCGAAATTACGTCCCTTGAGAATGTTTGGTTTAACTTTATCCCATGGCTATTTTTGACAAGATGAATGTTATTTATTTTTTACCAAATCAACACCAACCAGGAATCCCCCCCCCCCAAAAAGCCAGAAAACAGGTCCTGCAAAGGAAAAAAAAAATCATCTAAAAAGTAAATGCCTATTTAGACTGTGTTTCGCATAGATACAAGGCAAAGAATTCCTCACTTAGAGACTAGTGTATGACAGGTGTGAAGAAGACTGCAGTGGGGACCTGAAGTCTGGAAAACAATGGGGGGATGGCAAGCAATACCTCCTTGCCCGACACACCAACAGGATCAGTGACTATTTCCTTCCTATTTATTTTTTAATACGAAATATCTGCATATAATACAGAAGGCACAGACGGGACACACAGTGACGTCTGCCTCATGCTCCTTCCTCACCCACCCTACCCGGCTCCAGGCCAGCCAGCTGCCACCAGTTTTTGCTGTCCTTCCCGAGGGAATTCTGCATAAGCGAACAGGTATTTGCATGTTGTTTTATTCCACACATACAAGTGGCAGCAAACTACATACTCCTGGGCAGCTTGTTTTTATTAAGCAGATCTGGGCACACATTCCTCACCCTGCAGCCAAAGCATCTCCTCCTTTTTAACAGCGACACTGTCCTGCTACTCATAAGGACACGGAATTTATTTACCTGGTCCCACCAAAGAGGCAGCCCGGTTGTTTGCAACCTTTTGTCGTTATAAACAATGTCACAGTACACTTCCTGGTGCACACTTTATTATTACTTCACACGTGTGCAAGCTTATCACCAATTCTGATAGACTCCCAAGATAAAAATAACTCAGGACAATTCTTACTTGTTTTGTTGGTGGTGGCGGTGATTTTTAAGATTTTATTTATCTCACAGAGACAGAGATCACAAGTAGGCAGAGAGGCAGGCAGAGAGGGGAAGGAAAGCAGGCTCCCTGCTGAGACCCTGCGATCATGACCTGAGCTGAAGGCAGAGGCTTTAACCCACTGAGCCCCCCACGCGCCCCCTTGGTTTTCAAAGAGTATCTTTTACTCTATCCCTCCTACCAATATTGGCCTTTTTATCAGGACTTTTTATGATTTAGCAAACCTCCCACAAACTTCAGGAAAAATCTTTTCAGAATATGAAGCTCATTAAAATTTCTTGAGATCCTATGAAGATGCTAAATTCTAAATTGTTGTAAATCACTAAATCTCATAAATTTTTACTAAATTGCTAAAGCATTAGTAATTTTCCACAAAAAAACCCAGTCAAGATTATTTCAGCAAAATCATTTTATTGTTTTATTTTTTGTTATTTTATTGTTTCCATCATTTGCTTAAGATTAAAAAAAAAAAAAAAAAAAAAACCACACCATAACTTTTGAGAAGACCTTTGAAGTAAGTCTCCCTAATTTACACAAAATTATTTTTATAGAGATACCAACATATATCTTTTGCTGAAACTATTATTAACTCAGTGGTGCCCAATTATGATCTTATTGTGTAACAAAACCCTACTTTGATAACATTTTACCGAGATAGGCAGCACTGGTGGCAGTAACCATAATAAAGACATGTTTCTTTCTGTGACGCAGGTGGTTGTGAACTGAGTCATTGTGACAGATGATGTTAGGGGGATAAACTGCCTTAATCTGTAAATTCTTCCAAGTTTACAGGTGGTGGTTTGGGCTAGAAAAGTTCACTGCAAAAGGCTTGAATCACTTTACTGAACTGCTGAGCTCACTCCAACATTAACCCACCCCTTCAATAACCAATGTCCTATAAGGCTTACTATCTGATTAAAATCTCATTTAAATTCTATTTTGTTGAGCAAGAAAATATGGTTAAATATACCCAGAATAACGCTAGATTATCCTATTAAGGAGCTAGGGAAGAAAAATGTAAGTGTGCTTCTTAATATAGCTGGTCATTAGTGCCCTAAGGGGAAATGGGGGTATGACAGCTTCTAATCTTAAAACACACAACCTGTAGAAAAAAGATTCTCAAGGTGAAAAAAAAAAAAAAAAAAAGATTCTCAAGGTGAACGGAGAAGGAGCTACTAAGGAGATTCTTACAAGGCAATCTATACATGAATTAAGTTTAGGATACAGCCATGTTTTACAAAATGCAAAGGACGAAGCTTCAAATTTGAAGTGTCTATTTAGATACTAACATAAAATATTTATATTCTATACGTGGAATATACAAAATTCACCTTGGGAGCTCAGGCATTTGTCTCCGAACATAGATTATACTGGTCCAAGGAGAGGTCACATGCGTTAGCAAACAGCAAAACAAGGTTTCGACAGGAACACCGTTGCCAACCACCGCCTCACCCACCCACCCAAGCCTTCCAGCGAATTACAAGGGCAGAGTCTGAACCACTGGTTCCACATTCGTGATCACCCTGCCTCTCCCATGAGCAACTCTATGAGCGGGTGCCAGAGTAAGCAGCAAGAACGCATATATTTAATCAGGATTAATAATTCTTGTAAGTAGCACTGGGGAGGCCAGATAACTATATAAATGTTCAGACAAAATAATTTCTTGCCTACTTTTAAGAGGAACATACCATTTGCTTTTCAATGCAAAATTTCTGCAAGACAAACTTGATAAATTATCCCTAATTTATATAGTACTAATCATGTGTTCAGGTTATCAGTTAATATAACTACCTCGTTCTGTTTTCTAAATACCCATAACTCATGATCCCAGTCACTCATGTAGCATTTAACACTTAATTATCAAAGTTGTATGTTTTATATTATGTAACTAAAAACACAGAATATTGTGGACTAGCAATTAATGTTGTTTTCCAGATCAATCAGATCAAAAGAGAAAGGTTTTTAACTATTCAAAATTTTTAATATTTTTATTTGAAATATAACTTCTCAAACCCCAAGAAACAAAAGACCAGCATGAACCCAAAGTGACCATATTACATGGCAACTTTCTTTAAAGAAAAACACAAGTTTATAATATCTTACTGATGACCAAATACCAAGAATAAATACAAATTCATTGTATTAAAGAATACAAAAATACAAAGAATACAAAAATACAAAAAAAAATAAAAAAATACAAAAAAAAAAAAAATCCCAATCACATCTCACGAATCACAAAACATCCCCTAATTTGGTATTTATTTTACTCATTTTCTTTGACTATTACTGTTACATCAGGATTAAATGTAAAAAAAAATTATTAAATAAGCTTTTTAATGACCAAGAAAAAAATGTCCCCATTGACAAATTAGAAGATGATGATGGGGTGAAAAAAGAAAAAAAAAAAAAGAAGGAACTAAAATTCTATGTTCTCAAAGCTTAAAAAAAAAAAAAGTCAAAGTTTCTGGTGTATACTTTTTCATTTTTTTAAACCACTACTGAGATAGTTCATTTTCATTGTTTTATAGTTAAAATAATAAAAACCTATTTAAATTCCAAACATTCCTCCCTCAAGAAAAACCCTAGGTCAAACAGTTAAGACTATTAGCAGACAATTCACAAATAATAACCCAAAACTGATATCTCCTCCTTCCGTATTTTCCTATCTGAAATTAACTCTAGTTCAGCCATACCTTTTGTGCGTTCGGTCCCATTTCTTTCCCTTCCTTCCTCCTAAACCCCTTATTTTGCAAATCATAGTAATCATTCCCTCTGGCCACAGTAATTGATCCAGACCTGGAAACTTGATCTAACCTAAGCCAGAGACAAGCTCCTCCCCTCTAGGAATTTGATTTTGAGAGCAAGGAAGGCAGTTAGTTTAGGGACACCCTGCATTGAGCGGCGGGGGCGGGGAGGCTGCCAGTTCTGGCTGCTGAGATCCCAGGAGCTGCCTTTACCTAAGGCCGCTCTGAGGACTGACCACCCAGCTCCTGCCTCAAACAAATCCCCATTTTGCTTAAGATGGTCTTTCTCCATTGCCTGCAAATAAAAGAATCCAAATGATTCACAACACAAACTAACTGCGACATAATATGTATACAGCTGGCTCTCTAAAGTTCACGTCTTGGCCTGGTGATAAACTGAATATAAAAAATTATTAACTTCCAAATCTTAATAGTTATGTAGTTCAGAACAAAACTCTCAAACAGTACAGGGATGATATAATGGTATTTAGTTATTTTGTAACTGTTCTCAGCTATGTACTTAGCAATTTGGTTTTAAGCTTAAGAAAGGTCGTTTTCTTTCCATGGCTTGAGGAACCTCTGGTTCTGAGGGAACCAGAAGCTGTCAAGCTGAACTCTAGAATTAAAGTTTGGATCAGGAAATGCTGATATGTGCAAGTTTCTAATTGAGAAGCTCCAAGGTCCAGGGGAGATTAAAAAAAAGAAGAAGAAGAAGAAGAAGAAGAAGAAGAAGAAAGAAAGAAAGAAAAGAAAGAAAGAAAGAAAGAAAAGTTTGGAAGGGAATGAATTGACATTGGTCTGCAAAAGTAACTACTTAGAAAAAACCCAACAACAAAAAAAGTGACTCATGCTTGTTAACTCAAGTTTGCTATTAGGTCTTCCTTTACTGCAAACTATGCTGTCTGCCCCGCCCCAATTTCCTGCTGTGATCCAGGAGTTAAAGACGCGTCCACAGCCTCCTGCAGGGTTACAAACTCCGACAATGGCATCTCTGCCAGCAACGGTAGAGGCCCAAGAGTCCAGGGCTAACAATCTCATGCACACGGCTGGGAGGCATTTCTCAGGCCACTCAGGCCTCTAAAATGGTCTATGTGTCTTCTCTTTGTCCTTTCTGCTCTGAATACATGAACACTCTATTATAATGACGGAGCTCTAAGTGAACATCTGTCAAGAACAGTGAGTGCTCTGGATTACAGCAGAGAGCCGCAATGCCTCGGACCCCACGCCTCAGAACTATTCCAGCCACCAAAACAAGGGTCCCCAATTCTGGCCTAGAGTCTTCAAGCATCTTAGAAACCTAACAATCTTTTGAGACAATGCTTATTACCTGTGCTGATTTCTTGGTAAAGAGCGGTGTCTGTTTTTCTAGGTGAAACATTTCACTATTCACCAAAACTAAAACACTTGTTAATCCACAGCAATAAAGTAATCATAAACAAGGAAGTCTGTTCTTCTTCTTTTTTTTTTTTTAAGATTTTATTTATTCATCTGAGAGAGCCAGAGAGAGACAGAACAAGCAGCAGGGAGTGGAGAGGGGGCCTGCAGCAGGCCAGGGAGTCGGAGGACCCTCAGGACTGAGCCAAAGGCAGATTTTCAACCGACTGAGCCACCCGAGTGCCCCAAGGTTGACTATACTTTATGAAAAGTTGTGTAACCGCAATTAGCTTGTGATTTCAAAGTAGCACAGGTTAAGTTACCACCAGTAAGCTGAACAATTAATCTATTCAACAGTAACCAGATACACTAGATAGGAAGAGAAAACATATACAGGGTATCTGAATTTCTTTTTTGCAAAGACATCCAAGCATACTTCTCAGTTATCTTTTAAGGCTTTAAGATACCCACTTTACATTATTACAGTTCACTTCCAGTTTCATACACAGATAAATACACATGACGAAAAGCTTTGTGGACGTTTTTAGGTCCAAATCAAGAAGCTTTTAGACTCTAGGTACCTAAATCTAATATACACACTTACTAAACCAGGGTCCCAGAAGGGAAGATCATACATGCAACCAAAAAATGCATAAACCAAAGATGTGTGATGCAGTTCTTTGTAAATGCGTGATTAAAAACTCACCTAATCATTATATTTATAAAAACATTTTCTTAAAAACACACTGAAATTAAACAGCAGATTTCAAGTAAAAAAAAAAAATTCTCATAAATAAAATGTTTCCTTTAAAAAGGTTTTAAAAAGCTTAATACCAAAAAAACCCATTTTTAAAAGACAAAATCCCATTTTTAAAAGAATTCTATTATACTGAATTAAATATAATTAAAAGTTCAATGCAAAGAACCAACCCATATTGGAGCCAAAGTAGCCCTGGGAACGGTCTACTATTTACTCTTCTCAGTTGCTGTTTGCCAGGCAAACTAAATACCTCAAAGTCCCTTTTTCCACTGGTAAAATATTCTAAATAGTTACCAAGCTTCACTTATTGGTATGTAGCTCATCGACAGGGATCTTTAGTGTCAAAATATAACAGTTCCCCAAAAGATAATAGAGTTAAATTTGTATCCAGTTATAGTAAACTATTACCTATTTTTCAATTTACCATTTCACCCTAGATTTGTTCTGGGCAACAGTCTGTTCTAAAGATAACTTAAACTTAAAATTACCCAACTAACTGATCGGTCCCACCAAAATTAAAGGAAAAAAAAATTGACCAGATACCACTGAGATGACGTCATTATTTAAAAATTTACGCCTCAAAAGTAGAGAAAATATATTTTTTAAATAATTATAGATCACCTATACTTTTATATACTACTGTACCATTACATGCAAATGAGAGGATTTATAGATCATGTATATCAATAGAATAGGCTTAAATAGTGAACAACTTGGGACATCCTCATTCAACTTTCAGATCTACTACCCTCAGCAGGCAAAAACTATTTACTAGAATTACACGGCATTCGGCATTCGACTATGCTAAGGAAATACACACAGATACAAATATCAGTTATCTATTTTCAGGCAGATACAAGAGATAAGACTTTAGTATAATCTACTAAAGCCTTTGAACACAATGGCACAATATAGTAAGTATTACTTAAAATACCAAGTAACAAGTATTAATTCAATAAATGCTGGGGATTCCACCTTAAAATCATGCCATCACTCAGTTAACTTGTCCAAGGAGATGTTAAAATAGTCTACAAGAAAGGGTTAAGCTTCTGGTTTCAAAAAAATTTCTAGAGGTGATCCAGTCACCTAATAAGTATTTGTGGAGTATTTACTTCCTCTCTGCCTCACAGAGCACTTGATGCTATGGAAAAAGACAACAACAAAGAATTAAGTCCTCTTTTTGAGAAAACTTCTAGCAGGGAAAACAAAGAAATCCAAGAAAGCAAGATTTAACCAAGTACACCACACATTGGTATACAATTCTGTACTTGGGAAATACTATGAACCCAAACAAACAAAAACAAAAAACAAAAACAACTCATAGTCAGGGGCACAGAAAACAGCAATTATTTTAAACCTGGAAGAATGACTTACCTTAAACCCTAATTCTCTACCATCTTCCAAATTACAGGAAGTGATCTGGGAGGTAATTTTAGCTGTAGAAAGTCAAGGCATTACATAACACTTTAGTTATCCCTTTTAAGTTATCTCTCAGTTTTTCTGATTATTCCAAGGAGAAAGTCTCAGTTTGCTGCTGTTAAGTCTTTTACACTTTTCTTTCTTTCTTTTTGGACTTAGCTGGTTTCAGAGCCTTCTGTGAATGCCAGCATCTAACCACAAGTTAACGTTTTTTTCATTGTATTTACTACACAGCAAGCTTTTTATATATATAACAAGTGACAGAATAGACTTTCCCTTTATAATTAATTTCAGCTAATATTTTCTCTTTATATTACTTTAAATCCTTGCGGGGGGAGGGGGGAACACCAAGAAATGAAATACTGTTCTGGCTATTCCCAATCACAGGCAACTTCCAAGACTACCATGTTTGCTTTCCAGGTGAACACTAAGTAAGCCCTCGCTTAAGAAGCAGTAGAAAGTGCAACAGTTAAAATCTCTGTAGTTTCTACTCAACAAAATAAAATAAACTATAACAGTTTACTTTGGAGGATCTGGCGGGGAGGGGGAGACAGCAAGAGGCCTCCTAACAGACCTACTTTTAAGCTGCCAGAAAGGGGCTTTCCTCTGCCCATACCTTAACTCTTTGAAAAACCTGTACCAGTATCCTTCTCCACCCGACCTTGGCAATACTTGCTTATGTAGCAGTCATCCAGTAGACTGTAAGCTACTTGTGGGCACAATCCTTGCATTTTAAACTTCTTAATTCTGGGGCCAAGCAGTTCCGTAAGACTATCACCTGTAGATCCTCATTATGTGATTGCTGGATAAATGAACTAGGCCTAGAGTCCTATACTTCTTTGTCTTGAAAGACATCAGTTTAAAATTAAGATGTTTCTAGTGATTGTCCTTTGATGCAAGTTCTATACACATATTTATGGGTCTAGAGAATTTACCAAATTATAAATAACTGCATAAAAATCCTGAATTTGAAATATAGACCTTAAGTGCACCGATGATGAAAATGCCACTATCTTTGCATCTACTCTTTCCAAAAGGCATTTGATATATTAAAATATCCATTTAAGTACAATGTCAGTTTTTCTTTTAAAAACTTTATTTTGGAAAAAATTTCTTATGATTCTGTTGTTAAACTATGGATACATTATACGTATACCACCGCTCAAGAAACAATGTGTATAAAATTTGAGTTTGGGGCATAAATATGACCAAAAACACATATTAAACTCCAACAAAGTAACTGTTTTCAGTAATACACAAAATTTAAATGATCAAACAAGGCAATTCAAGCTTAAAATATCTTCTCAAATGTTGACTTACCCCAGAGTTCTACACACACTAAGAATTTCAACATTCAGTAGTTTTCCGTTTTATAAGCCAGGAGAACTTCATTAAGAAGTCAGCTTACTAGAGCTGGCCAATTAATATAAAGTGAATCAAAGTGAATCATAAGAGATACGCTTCAATCTATTCATTCTGTGTCTACTTTCATTAACAAAACTAGTAAGAATCCTTCTAATGATGAGTTCTTAAAGGGCACCAGCATATGAAGATTTTAGAATTATATAAAGTTTGCAGGAAGTTGAAGTTTACAGGAGAGGAAAGTCTGCCTAACAGGTTTGCTCTAACGTTCCTCCTCTATCTTGAGTTAACAGTTTAAAGCCAAACTTGGCTCCTTCTCAATGACTTCTCTCTAGGCTTCCCAAGGGCATCAGATGAGATTGGTCCATGACCTTCTTCAAGAGGACATGCATGATAACATTGTAACATCTTCTCCAATCTACAAACTAATTCCACTATTTTTCAAAGAAACATTACAATTGAGAATCTTTTAGAATAAATGCTACTGACCGTTACATTTCCCAAACCTTCTTACAATCCATAATGTAATTCAGACTAAGTATTAATATTTCCAGAAAAGGAAGAGCTCCGGAACGACATGGAAGGGGACAAACAGGCCCAGTCTCTCTCCCTTTTTACCCAACAAGAGTTAGGTATTCTCCTACTTCTTTCCCTACAGCATGGCCAGATCTGATTTTAAGACAAAAGCGGGGTGAAAATTGACTTGCAGAGCAATTCCTTAGGCAATGTTGGGCAGGACTTCAATGGAAACAAGCTTAGAAGTAAGATACGAAGTCATGTAAGTATGTCTCCAGAGAGGTGGAGGGATAGAGATCCAAAGGTGGGGAGAGGTGGTGGGGTGGTAATACTAGGAGGCAACACCTATTTCAGCTAAAAAATGGGCAGGGAGTTTCTGCATGCCAAAAAAAAAAAAAAAAAAAAAGACAAATCAGAATCTCTGTATTTAGCTTTTTCTGTGAGTGTGATTACCTTTGTTCCTGCGTGCTCAGAATGATAATCAGTTTCAGGTGAATAGCCTTCAATCCAGCGGGCCTACTAACTTGTTAGAACATATACAGCATGGCATCCTCATTGTGCCATGTTCATGAAGAAACCCTGTCGCGAGGTAAACAGCAGCTCGTTTCAGACATATTACAATTTGTTTTGAAAGTGGTTATTGCTCAACTAGTTCGAATTTTGAAATTGGTAATAGTTATCTAAGAGCCTTTACAAAAGCGTAGCCTAGAGGCTGCTTCAAAAGCAAGCGACAAATAGGAAGAAAGCTTACACTGAAAACCACGTGTCTCCCGGTAGGAAGTACATTACCAATCCATTTCCCGAAAGTTCACTTTCCATGTGAGCGTAACAATGTAAATATTTCTAAACACCAGATCTGACATCCACGTATTTACTTGCCTCACTCGCAAGAGCTGGGATTCTCTCCTCTGGGACCGACGAGTAAAAATCATCTACCCTTAATATCAATACGCGGAATACGGAGTCGAAAACCCGGGCCATTAACCGTCCAAAGGCGGGGATGGGTTCTCATGTCAACAAAGTGGACCGGAGGCGGCAAAGGTCTGAACACCGGGGGCCTGCAGGTGGGGGATGGCGAGAGGCTTTTCGGGCGCGTCGGAACAATCCAGTCCCACTTGGTCTCGCTGGGTGGGTGGGCGATTGGGGGGAGGAGGGGGCTCGCGGCCGCGAGGGGTCTCCGCCCGGAGTCGGGAGCAGGCCTCTGGCGGCAGCTCCTCCAACTCAGACCGTATCCCACCCCCACCCCGGCCCCAAGCTCGGGGCTGGGCACTGGCCCCCAGACGGAAAACTGCTACTCCCCGGGCATCGCGCATCTCTCGGGGACTCCGGGTCCACCCTGGTTTCCTCCAGCGCCACCGCAACCCTCAGCCCAGGACCTCAGGTCAGGGGTCTCCGACCTCCCGCCATTTCTCCACGTCGCCGCAGCTCCGAGCGGGAGAGAACCTCAAGGTGACACCTTCTTTGGGACGATGGAGCCAGGTTCCGCGCCCGCGCCCTCGGGCCCGGCTGCCCGTCACAGCCCGGTCGCCTCACCTGGCAGCGGCACACGATGTCGGCGTCCTGCGCCAGCAGATCCACCACCTTCCCTTTGCCTTCGTCGCCCCACTGCGCGCCCAGCACCACCGTCACCCGGTTCCCCCCGGGCCGCGCCCCGGGGCGGCCACAGTCGCCGTTGGGCAGGGAGGATGCCGCCGGGTTGGTCTCGGCGAACGCCATGGCTCCAGTGACGCGAGGAGAGCCCGAAAGAGACGCGGGCGACGACGAGTGCGCGAACTGAACCGCTCTGCGGCCGCCAGCCACATGCGGAGGAAGAAGGAGCCAGAGGCCGGCCCCGCCCCCGCCCCCGCCCCCGCCGGGCCGCCACCCTCCAGCCAGGCCCCGCCCCGCTCTCCGCCACAGCCCACTCAAGGGGCGACCATGACTGCCCCGCGCAGGCCGGCAGCCGCAGCACCGCCCGCAGGAAGAGGCCCCGGTGGCGGCAACCGCCGCCACCCGGGACCGAGGCCACGCCCCTTCCGCAGCCCGGCGCGCCACCCCAGAGCGAGCCCCGCGAGCGGAAGGGGGCCGGGGCGGGGCCTCCAGCGCGCGTCGCCTCGACGCCCCGCCTACCTGCCCTTCTCCCGCTTTTCAAACCGGAGAGGCGCGGAGGTGCGCGCCCGAGCGTCGCACTACAACTCCCGGCATGCAACGCCCTGGGCCGAGGCGACGTTTTCTGGTGCCATGCTGGTTGTCGTCTCCAGCTCACCCTCTCTGAAGGCGTTTTCAAATTATGTTTTGACGACTTGTTTTTATTAAGGGTAGGGGTACTGTGTGCCAAGCACAAAGGGTGGTGCCAAACTACAAATGGGATGGAGTGGAAACGTACAGATTTAGAACTGGGAACGAAAGGTCTACAAGTAAGAACAGAGGGGGGACGGGGGTCGAAAAGGGTGTATTCCAAAGTGGAGCAATAGAGGACCCTGGAACCGAAAATCTGAACTGAAAACTATTACACATTAGTAATAGAGGCTCAGAGGGGGAGGAAGGCAACAGTGATGTATCGTTTGTGCCAAATCCTGGGATGCACTTTGCGCTTTTCAATCCCACAACCATGTAAGTAGTACTACCTTACCCTTATTTTACGGGACTTAAAAGTGGGAATATCCGAGTCACATTAAATCCAGTGTCTCCTGCATATACATCATACGCACACAGTCACGCTCTCTAACGAACCTCGCGCGTACTGTAGTATGACACCGGTTTTACTCCATGCTTCGTTGTCGGTGACCATGGAGGACCCACTACAAACTACGCAGGTCCTGGGCCCTGAGGACGTAAAGAGGAGCAAAGATAGAGTCGCAGCACTCAAGGACTCCGATTGTTCGGCCCACCCACAAATAAACAGATAAATTATAACAGTATGTGACGGGTTTGGTATTTGTTTATTTTGGCTTCACCACAAGATTACAGACCCCTTCCTAAACCAGAGAGCGGTCCTATTTCTTTGTACCCAAGTGCGCCAGGTGGGTTGGACCTCGGGAGGCGCTCAGTAAGCAAGCACCCGTTACTGCTCGCGTCCGGTGAACTTAACCATTTACGGAAACCTCACCTGGAAAAGCACGAACCAGACTACGTTGTTTGTTATCGCAGTACTGATACACGGTCACAACGAAAATTTTGGGCTAAGATACCGCAACTTAAAAGCTTCACCCTCGTTCAGCCAGGGATTTTCCGAAGTGGTTTTGCTGTCTCATTCCAAAACAGCACGGTTTCTGCCTTTCCTCAAGACGGGTTTATATTTTCGACTCTGACCGACTGCGACGTTCCTGGGAAGCCAGGTAGCGGCGCGCGCTGGCACGCATGCGCACACGCAGTCGCCTTCGCGGGCGGGGACAGCCCGCCCCGCCCCGCCCCGGGGCGCGCGGACCCCCAGCGCCTCCTCCGCGGGTCCGGCGGCGCCCCCCGAGAGCGCGCGCGAGGCCGGGACGGACGCGGCCGGGGCGGTTGGGCGGAGGCTGTCCGGGCGCCATGTCAGCCCAGGGAGTGGCGGTGCTGCTGCCGTGGCTGAGCTGCTGCGGCTGGGCCGTGTGGAGGTAGACAGACGCCAGGGGCGCCCCGCAGCACCGGGCGGGGGTCGCCCCTGGGGCCCCGCCCCCGCCCCCGGGGACCACCACCCGGAGCCCCGGCTCCCGGCGCCCCTCCCGAGAGTTTCGGCGGGGTGAGGGCGGAGAATGAAGAGCAGTGTTAGGGCTCTGCTCCTCCAGGGTCTGGGTAACTTCGTGGGACCACTGAGCCCCCAGACTCCTTTTCTGCCGCGGCAACCCTGTGTTGCCGGAGAGGAGCAAATGAGAGCCCCAAAGTCGCCCCTGGGGACTTCTCAAGGCTAACTAGGTAGTTGACGGTCTCCGTGAGGCGGGTGTAGGGGTGGTTGGTGAAAAGTGCTTTATCCGGCGTAAGCACTGTGCGGATGGAAGGGTTGTGATTCCCGCAGAAGGACGGAGAGTTGAGTCAGACCTGATTTAGGGAGGGAAAGCTTTCCAAGTCCCGAGAAATCCTCGGTGCAAGTGTGATTTTTGTTCAGTGTTCAGTAACTGCTGGACTGGGAAGTGTATCAAAATATTTTAAGATTTTCAACGGGTTAACATACAGATAATTAACCCGAAAAATAATATTGTGAACATTCCATTCAATGGAGGTCCTGCTATGACTAACTAGTACTCTCTAACATTATGATGTAAAAATTCCGACAATCCATTAAACTATAACAGCGATTTCAGAGGGCAGGGATCCAGGGCGCCTCATTGGACGATGGAGGGGGCATGGAAGAGAGTCCGAGTAGCCTTCGAAAGGGTCAGTGAAGTGGTGAGAAAAAGGAAAAAGACAGCATTCTCACAGAACTTTGTAAGCTTCTGTTTTCTCCTCTATAAAGTGAAGAAAATAAAACCTGTCTCATGGGATTCTTGTGAGGCTCGAATGCGAAAATACATTGAACTCCCATCACGTGCCTGGCAAACATTGGATATGGATAAGGGATATTAAGGATGGCCTGTAAATTCGGGACTTCAAAAACTTTATACTGTACACCAGAGGTCACCAAACTTCCTGTAAGGGCCAGGTAGTAAATACTTCAGGCTTTTCAGCTGATAACAATCTGTGTGTTAACCACCCAACTCTGCCATGTGCACCACAACAGTAGTAAACCAATGGATGTGGCCCGTGGGTCAATGAAAATTTATTTACAAAAAAGGTGGAATTTGACCTTGGCTTGCCAACCCCAGGTCTAGCTTCGTAACTGAAGAGAATGCTAAATTTCTTTCCCTTCCCTAAATTTTCAATGAGAGTTTAAAGATTTATTTATTTATTTATTTGACAGACAGAGATCACAAGTAGGCAGAGAGGCAGGCAGAGAGAGAGAGAGGAGGAAGCAGGCTCCCCGCTGAGCAGAGAGCCTGATGTGGGACTCGATCCCAGGACCCTGAGATCATGACCTGAGCCGAAGGCAGCGGCTTAACCCACTGAGCCACCCAGGTGCCCCTCAATGAGAGTTTAATGAAGACAAAGATATTATTGTTTGTTATGGTAGTCACAGGCTCCTTGAATTTTTATATCTTAATAAGGTGTTCTTTTAAAGGACAAAATTTCATGTAATGGTTTTTTATTGTTAGCTTTTTGGGGGGAGAGGATGGAGAATTCAAGGTAAATGTCTTTAAATAATTCTTTCTTCCCAATGTCTAAGAGACATTTACCTAAATTTTCTCCTAAGAATATTGTTTTAACATTTCTTATCCCAATGGAGTTGCCTTTCTTCAATGATCTAAGATAGGACTGTGATTAGTTCTTTCTCCTTATGAATCCAGATCCATTTTCCAGCTCTATTTATTGAACATCACCTCTGTCCTATACAAAATTTCCCTACCTACTTATGTCTACTTCTGGGCTTACTATAGAATCCCTCTTATTTGGAGAAGAAATTATTTTTAATGTTTGTATTTGCCCTTTTTCCTCCACAGGTATTCCACTAACAGCCCAAACTATCTCATTTTTAGTACCAGAAGTACTGTAAGTGTATATATTTTTTTCAAACTATAGTTTATTTATATTTATATCTATATAATTTATATTTATTTTTATATAATATAACTTATATTATTTATATAATTATAAATATATTTATAAGAATAAATATATTATTTATTAGATATTTATTTATACTATTATTTTCTGCCTTAAAGCAGTATTTTATACTCAGTTGTATAGCACAGTTATACATTGTCTCATTTATCATCCCAAGATAAACCCCCTTGCCAATAAATGTCCTTAAATATATATGTAGCAGATATAAGTGGTACGGTTTTGAGTTTTTTGTGATGTAATATTGACAGATAGGGTGGCCATACACTATATTGTGTAAACTGTTGAAAATGAAAGATAGTGCTATTAATATTTACGCTGGGACAACAGATATGGATCGCAACTGCCTTGACAAACTGGGATGAATGGTCACTGAAGCCGTAGATTTCATTCTCTACATTACTTTTTTTTTCAATACTTTGTTTACTTCATTTCTTCTTAATGCTGCCTGCCACACACTAGTATGTATGTGATTTATTTTATTTGTACAGCGCTCCCCACCCCCCAGTGATGGACACATGGCTTTCTATCTCCACAAACAACACTGTGATGAATGCCCTTTTACATGTTTTATGGGTCTGCGCAATAATTTTTCAACTATAGTTGCTGGGACATAGAGCGAACACCTGACTGACTAAATTCTCCATGATTGTTCTTGAATGGCAGTTGGAGTTAATACTTTCACCTAGTGCACATCTTCACCAAAGTTTGATATTACTGAATTTTCTTTTCTTTTTTTTAAACCAATTTTGTTACTATGTATAATCGTTTATTGCTGTTGTTATTTTCAACTCTCTGGTGACGTGTGGTTTTGAGCATCTCTTCCCATATTTATGCAGTCTTCTCTGGAAGGTCATACCTTTTGTCCATTTTCTATTTAATTTTGTGCCCTTTTCTTGTTAATTTACTGAGTGCTGTATCCCTTCCACCCTCTATATTAATTAAATGTTGGTTTTAAATGTTTCATTTTCTTCTCTCTCATCTACTCATCTAACCATTAATGTTGTCTGTGGATATTTTATTTTTTAAGAGAAAGTTCACTTTTGTTGAGCCAAACCACCCCCCCTACATACACATATACCCACACACATGCTTTTTGACCTCATACTTTCTACTTTTTTAGAGTCTTATGAAAAATCTTTTCCTGCCCAGAGTTATGAAGATATTTATCCTATCTATTCATTTATATGCATTATATCTTGACCTTTCAAATATAGGTTATAAATCCATCTGGAATCCACTTGTATATAATCTAGAGTATGCATTCATATTATTTTCTTCACATAATGAACCACCACCTATTAAACAACTTAGTGTTTTTCTATTATTTTTCTGGCATTATCTTTTTTTCCATATATAGTTGTATCGATTTCTGAGCTCTCTTCTTTCCTATGGGTAGAGTTGACTGATCCTCTCTTGTTTCATGTAGCTGCATTGCTACCTACTCTTCCTTTGAATTAACAAATTATAATATATGCATCATTTTACCCTAGATAAGCAATTAGATTGTTTCTGTTTTTAGTCTTTTTAGTCTGCTGTGATTAGTGGAGTACTAGACATGGTAGCCTACTATCAACATTTTTATGCCCATCTTCTGCTTTATGTATATATATATATATACGTTTCTGCTAGGAGTAGAATTGGTTAGTCGTATTATGGGTATTATGCACGTGTTCAGCTGTAGTCAATAGTGCCAAAAGATTCTATAAAATAATTGTATCAGTTTACACTTACATTCTATGTTTATATATATCATTGTATTTACACTATTCAGAATCAGACAGAGGAATCTATATAAAACTATGTTTTCTTTTACAATGTCATTTGTTTTTAAATTCATTGCTATCCATTTCTTATTAAAGCTGTACTTACCAGTTAAATTGTTGTTATTTGTAGTTAGTTTATTTAATATCATTTATTTATGTATTTCATCTTTGTTTCTTGAACAGTTTTGTTGTATAATTGACCATTTTATTAATCATTTTAAAAATCTCCTTTTTTCTAAGTAATCTCTACACCTAACATGGGGCTCAAATATACAACCCTGAGATCAAGAGTCGCATGCTCCATCAACTGAGCCAGCCAGGCACCCCCTAAAAGTCTTTTTTGATCTCTGCTGTTCCTTTATCATTTTTCCGGAGGTGACAGAAATGTGTCATGTATAATTGATAATTAGTAAACAAAACAATGGAGTTATGTCATTACAGAAATGAAAATTGGGAGCGAGAGTCTGATTTTCAACAAAGGAAGTAGACAAAATGTAAGCGAGTAGATGGTAAAACCGTGGCTTTGCAGGTTGCTTACAGGTGATATTCAAAGAAAGAAAGAAAATATTGAATGTACAGAAGATACTTTAGGGATTAAATAGTTCATAAATCTTAATGGAAAGCATTTTAAAATAAGTTTTTCTACCTATTTGCTTTTCCTGGAGCTTTGGCATGAGGCCCAGGATTCGGATTTGACACACCATCCAGGAACCTATGAAGGTGCTCTCAGGTAACATAAACTGGTGGAGGCCATCTCTGTACTTTCCCTCTGCCTCACTACAGCTTGCCAGTATCTCCCAGAAAGGAACTTATGCATTTGTCTAGAGCCTGGTGCTGCCCACGGGATACCTCCAGAATGCCTGGCTCTGGTGACCATTGCTTACACTTGTAGTCCCATAGGACTGTATTTATTTGTTTACTTTAAAAGCTGCTGCTTGAGTGTTTAGCTTCCAGCCACCATGAATCTAGGTGCTGGCTGAGATCCTCCCTTTGGAACAATGACTGGACTTGGCACATCCTCATATACTGGGAGTTATTAAAAACAAAATAGACTGCTTGGAAAATCACAAAGTTTGGAAAGAGCAAAGAGCTAGGGCAAGGTTAAATGATAAGACTCATCTTTTACACAAGACCACTCCTCCAAGACTAAGAGATGTGGTTATTTTATTTAATGTGTAACAATGTACACAAGAGAGTCAAGGAAATAGAAACAGAGGAGTATGTTCCAAACAAGAGACTTAGATAAAAGCTCAAACAAAAACCTCAATGAAATGGAGATAAATAATTTACCTAAAAAAGAGTTCAAAGTAAGGGTCATAAAGATGCTCACAGAACTCAGGAGAAGAATGGATGAATATGGTAAGAGCTTCAACCAAGAGATACAAAATATAAGAAGATACCAAATGGAAGTCACAGAACTGAAGGACACAGTAACTGAACTGGAAAGTACACAGGGTTCAACGTCAGACTAGACCAGGAAAGGATTTGTGAACGTGAAGACAGAGCAGTGGAATTCACCTAAACAGAGCAGTAAAAAGAAAAAAGAATGCAGAAAAAACTAAACATATTTTAAGGCATTTATAGAAGAACATCAAATGGACTAACATTTACATTATAGGGTCCCAAAAGGAGAAGAGTGAAAGGAGCAGAAAAATTTGTAAGAAATACTGAAAACTTCCCTAACCTGGGAAAGGAAACAGACATCTAGATCCAGGAAGCCCAGAGAGTTCCAAATAAGAAGAACCCAAATTATTTAAATTATAATTTAAATGTCAAAAGTTAAGCACAGGGATGCCTGGGTGGCTCAGTTGGTTGAGCGCCTGCCTTCAGCTGAGGTCATGATCCCAGGGTCCTGGGATCAAGTCCCACATGGGCTCCTTGCTCAGCAGGGAGCATGCTTCTCCCTTTGCCTCTGCCTGCCACTCTGTCTGCCTGTGCTCACTCCCTCTGACACATAAATAAATAAAATATTTTTTTTTTAAAAAAAGTTAAGCACATGGAGGTTTCTTAAAAAGCAGCAATGCCATAATTCATCAGTTGAAAAAAAAAAGCGCTATCTGCAAAGTGAAGCACAATAACATGAGGTATGACTCTACTTATTGCCATTTTGTTAACTGTATTCTGGCTGGTCTGTAATTTTCTATGTGTTTTTCTTCTTCTCTGCTCTCTTCCTTTGTGATTTGATGACTTTCTTTTGTGGTATGCTTAGATTCTTTATCTTTTTTGTATCCACTCTAAGTTTTTGCTTTGTGGTTATTGTGAGGCTTACATACAAAAAATTGTAACAAGTCTATTTTCAGTAGATAATAACTTGTTTGATCACAGTCTAAAGCTCTAAACTTTTACTCACCCTTTGCACATTTTTTTAAAAGATTTTATTTATTCATTTGCCACAGAGAGAGATCACAAGTAGGCAGAGAGACAGGCAGAGAGAGAGGCGGAAGCAGGCTCACTGCTGAGCAGAGATCCTGATGTGGGGCTTGATCCCAGGACCCTGAGATCATAGACCTGAGCCAAAGGCAGAGGCTTAACCCACTGATCCACCCAGGTGCCCTTGCACATTGTTTTTAATGTCACATTTTATACCTTTTTTTATTTTATGCATCCTTTAACAAATTATTAAAGTTATATTTTTACTTTGGTCTCTTAACCATCACACTAGTTTTATAACTAATTAACCAATCATTACCTTTATTATATATCTTTTAAGAGAAATTTATTATTTCATGTTTTCTTATTACTAATTAGCACCCACCTAACTTTTTTTTCAGCATGAAGTCACTTTTGAATTTCTTGTAAGGCCATTTTAGTGATGATAAACTCCTTTAGCTTTTGTTAATCTGGAAAATTCTATTTCTTCTTCAATTCTGTAGGAAAGCTTTGCTGCACAGAGTATTCTTATATGGAAGTTTTTTCTTTCAGCACTTTGAATATCTTGTGCCACTCCTTTCCGGCCTGCAATATTTCTGCTGAAAAATCTACTGGATAGCCAATGCCTGAAAAAACAAATTGAGAGAGAAATCAAACAATAACTTGACACAAATGAAAATGGAAACACAGCATACCTCAATGAAATATTAGCAAACTGCATACAACAATATACTAAACAATCAGGTGGGCTTTATTTGGGAGTGCAAGGTTGGTTCAGTATCTGTAAATCAATCAGCATCATTAACCACCTCAATAAAATGAGGCGAAAATTATACGATTTTCTCAGTAGATGCAGAAAAAGTATTTGACAGGATTCTAAATCCATTCACAATAAAAATTCTCAACAAAATGGTATTGGAGGAAACATACCTCCACATAATAAAGGCTATATAGGAAAAACCCACAGCTACCACCATACTCAATGGTGAAAAACCAAGAGCTTTCCCTCCAAGGTTAGGTCTAAGGTAAAGAACAAGACAAGGATGTCTACTCTCATCACTTTTATTGAACATACTGGAAGTCCTAGCCACAGCAATCAGACAAGGAATAGAAATAAGATGCATGTTTATTAGTAAACAAGTTAAACTGTCACTATTTGCAGACCACATTATACTTTACATAGAAAATCCTAAAGACCCCACAAAAAACTACTAGAAGTAATAAACCAGTAAGGTTACAGGATACAAAATTAATAAACAGAAATCTGTACAATTTCTATACACTAACAATGAAGTTGCAGAAAGAGAAATTTGAAAAACAACACCATTTACAATCACATCAAAAATAGTAAAATAGCTAGTGATAAACTTAACCAAAGAGGTAAAATACCTGAACTCCATCAAAAACTGTAAGACACTGATGAAAGACATTGAAAATAACACAGATGGAAAGATACTTAATAATCATGGATTGAAAGAACTAATAGTGTCAAAATGTCCATATTACGCAAAGCAATCTGCAGATTCAATGCAATCCTTATCAAAATACCAACAGCCTTTTTCACAAAACTAGAAAAAATAATACTAAAATTTGTATGTGGCCCCAAATAGCCAAAGCAATACTGAGAAAGAAAAGTAAAGCTGAAGGTTCCCCAGTTTCAGATTTCAAAATATACTACAAAGCTATAGTAATCAAAATAGAATGATACTGGTACAAAAATAAATGCATAGATCAATGGAACAGAATGGAGACCCCAGAAATAAACTCACATTTATATAGCCAATTAGTGTATGACAAGGGTTGCTAGAATATACAATGGGGGAAAGACAGTCTTTCCAATAAATTGTGTTGGAAAACTGGGCAGCTATATGAAAAGGAATGAAACTGGACTACTTTCTGACAACATTAAAAAACAAACAAACAAAACCTGAAACCTAAAAGTGGATTAATTACCTAAACATGAGATCTGAAATGAGAAAAATCCTAGAAGAGAACATAGGCTATAATATCTGTGACAATGACCATAGCAATGCTTTCTAGATATGTCTCCTAAGGCAAAGAAAAAAAAAAGCTATTGTTAAACTATTGATAAACTGTTGGGACTACATCAAAATAAAAAGCTTTTGCACAACAAAGGAAACTACAAAACTAAAAGACAGCCTATGGAATGGGAAAAGATATTTGCAAATGACATATCTAAGGAGTTAATATCCAAAATATATAAAGAACTTACACAACAGCAAAAAACCCCACAAATAATCTGGTTTAAAATGGTCAGAGCAGCTAAAGACATTTTTCTGAAGAAGACATGCAGAAGGCCAACAGAAACATGAAAAGATGCTCACCATTACTAATCATCAGGGAAATACAAATCAATATCACAATGAGATATCAATTCAAGCTATTAAAATGGCCAAAATCAAGAAGACAAGAAACAAGTGTTGATAAGGATCTGGTGAAAGAGAAACCCTCATTTATTGTTGGTGGGAATATGAATTGATACATCCTCTGTGGAAAAAAGTATGGAAGTTCCTCAAAAAATTAAAAATACAGATACCATTTGTTCCAATAATATTTACTCAAAGAAAATGAAAACACTAACTCAAAAAGATGCATGCACTTCTGTGTTTATTGCAGCATTATTTACAGTAGCCAAGGCATAGTAGCAAGCTAAGTTTCCATCAGTACATGAAGTGATACACACATGCACACACACACTTACACAGGAGTATAGCACAGCTATAAGAAAGGATAAGATTGTGCTATTTGAGACAACATGATGGACCTAGAGGATATTATGCTAAGTGAAATAAGTCAGACTGAGACAGGCAAATACCATATGACTCCACTCCAAATGGAATCTAAAAAATGTGAATAAACAAAAAGAGCCATCCCAGACATATTATTTCATCCATAAATATTTTAGTATGTGTATTTAAAATGCTAAGATTCTTAAATTTTATTTTATTATTTTTATTTCCTTAAGCAAGCTCTGCATCCAATGTGGGGCTTAAACTCATGATTCCAGCATGCTCTACTGATGGGGCCAGCCAGGCGCCCCTAAGCAGGAGAAGCCAGTTAGAAAGGATACATACACACGATTCTATTAATATGAAATGTCCTGAATAAATGAATGTATAAGAAAGTGATTGCCTGGAGCAATAGTATAGGTGTTTGGGTAGTGAACCCCAAAGAATGCAGGGTTTTTTCATGGAATGAGAGTTTCTGATGCTCCATATCCTCAACGGTCTTTAGTAATTGTCAGCGTTTTGAATTTTCACCATTCTAATAAATGTGTGCTGCTATATCACACACACTGTTTTAATTTGCAATTCCCTAATGACATAAGAGATAGAGCAACTTTTCATGTGCTGTTATCTCTGTATCTTCTTTGCTGAGATTCCTGTTTGGATCCTTTATTTGACAGAAAGAGATCAGAAGTAGGCAGAGAGGCAGTCAGAGAGAGGTGGAAGAGGCTTCCTGCTGAGCAGAGAACCTGATGTAGGGCTCTATCCCAGGACCCTGGGACCATGACCTGAGCTGAAGGCAGAGGCTTTAACCTACTGAGCCATCCAGGCACCCCAGCATGAGTAGGGGGAGAGGGAGAGGGAGTAGCAGATGCCCCACTGAGCAGAGAGCCTGATGCAGGACTTGATCCTAGGACCGTAGGATCATGACATGAGCCGCAGGCACGCCCTTCACAAAAAAATTCTTATGTAATACTTAGCATCATCTTTATGTTGATATCTCTGCAGTCATTTTGGTGGTCTGAAGCTCTTCTAGTGAATTCCTCAGGAAGGGCTCATAAGAGTACCAGTTTCTGAATTATTTTGTGGTCATAAGAGTTTATCTGTAGGTTTTATATCTAAAAGTTGGTTATTTGGATATAAAAATTATTGGCTTCTGTTCTACTTTCCTTTTTTTTTTTTACATATTTACTTATTTGTTTGAGAGAAGAGAGTATGAGTGGGTAGTGGGGCAGAGGGAGAGAATCTTAAGCAGCTTTCCTGCTGAGAACAGAGCCCAATGCAGGGGTCAATCTCATGACTCTGAGATCATGACCTGAGCTGAAATCAAGAGTTGGACCCTTAATTGACTAGCCATCCAGGTGCCCTGTGTTCTGTTTCCTTCTCTATATGTTACTTTGTTGTCTCTGACAAAAAATGTTGTTTCCAAAAAGTCTTTTGGAAATATGATTGTCTTTCCTTTCTGAATAACATGTGTTTTGCTATTCTTGTTGTTTTGGTGAAGATCCCCAAAGTGATTCTCTTTAAGACCAATGCTTTTTTTTTTTTTTTTAAGATTTTTTATTTATTTTTATTTATTTATTTGACAGAGATCACAAGTAGACAGAGAGGCAGACGGGGGGTGGGGGGCAGGCTCCGTGCCGAGCAGAGAGCCTGACACCCGATCCCAGGACCCCGAGATCATGACCCAAGCCAAAAGCAGAGGCCTAACCCACTGAGCCACCCAGGCACCCCCCAATGCTTTTATTAATATAGCTCCTGGTTGCTTTTATTTTTTTAATTATTCTTAATTTTTTTCCTTGGTATGAGCTGTCCCTTTTCAATATGTTGTTTCAAATTATTTTAGTTCACATGCTAGTCCCAAATTATAGCTAATGTTGAAAAATACTTCAGTTTTCTTCTTCAGTATCTCCAACTATACATATATTGAATTTTCTTTGCCTATCTTTTATATTTGTCACTTACTCCTGAATTACTTTTTATTTCTTTTATTCTTAAAAACCTGTATCTCTCAAAGCCTTATCTATTGTTTATTCATAATTGTGGTTTTTCTAATTTGGTTTATTTCTGAAATGACTTTTTCTTTTGTTTCTATATTTTTCCCAACGTAGAAGTCAGCTTACAAGTTTCAAACTCTGATTTATATTGTTCTTTCATAACGTCTGTCGTTCTCGGATTTACTTTTCCTCATTTTAAAATACCAGATGTATCAACCAGTGTTCTCACAAAGAAACAGAACCAATAGAACTTGTACATATGTATACTAAGATTTATTTTAGGAAATTGGCTCACGTGATTGTGGGAACAGAAGACTCTGAAATCTTAAGGTCAGGCCAGCAGGCTGGAAATTCAGGCAAGAGTTAATGCTGCAGTCTTGAAGCAGAATTTTTCTCTAGGAAACCTCAGTTTTTTTCTGAATGTCTCCAACTGATGGAAGAGGCCTCATCAACATTATCAAAGACATTCTCTTTTACTTAAAGTCAACTGATTGTAGATGTAAACCACATCTATAAAATATCCTCACTGCAAAACCTATGTTAAGTAGCTGGGTGCTATAATCTAACCAAGTTGATACGTAAGACTAACCCTCATATTAAGTTGTAGCTTTCACTTATTTATTGGGTATGTTCTTAGAGATGTTATTTTGCTTTGTATTTTCTTATAACAACTGTGTGAAAGTAGACTGTAACCCTTTTTCTCTTGCTTTTTTTTTTTTAACATGAAATTGATTTACCTGATCTTTAAGGTGGGGTGGGTCAAAATAACTTTTTTAACTTCATAGTTTTAGAGTTATCTCTTCTGTTGTTTTGTAAAGTGTCCAAAAATAAGGCTAATACTTTTGAGATCTCCAGATTCTGTTTCCTTCTCTCATTCATCAGTAGTTTTTCTTTCCTTTGTCTTTATTGTCCTTTTCCAGCTCAACTGGGATTCTTTTCCCTTCATTACACATCCTTGTCCTAGAAGCTATCTTTAGATCCTTGGTTTTGGTGTTCATAGATCCTAGCTTCTTCTGCCCCTTCAAATATTATCATGGACCTCTTGGACTTAGAAATTGAAAAGTACAACAACCCCTCTGGTTAGAGTTGCTATATTCCAGTTGTCCTGTCTTGGTTTCCAATGAATACCTATCACTGATTTCAGTGTTATTCTCTTCTGCGTGAAAGGTCCCCCAATAATGGGTCCATGATTAAAGGAGCGAGACTGATACAAAGCGAAGGTCAAGCAAAGCTTTATTTCACACCAAGCATCAAGAATCAAATCGAATGTTCTGGGCCATGCCTCTTACAGAGAGGGCGACCTCTCTCTGCTTCAAACTAGCTTTTAAGGGCAAAGGCCATGTGGTTGGACCTGGCCACGCTCAGGTGGCCAATGAAATTATAACACACAGAGAAAGCTGCACAGTCATGTTAGGTCACACATAAATGACCAATTGAATTACAATTTATCCTCGTAGATATTTGAGCCAGCCTATCACCTTGGTCAGAGTTGGCACCCAAAAGGTGCCCAAAGGGCAGGGCCCAGTAGGGAGACAGTATGCACCCCCCCACTGATGGATGTCTCCACCTGGCCTGACCCACCCTTGTATTTGGGCTTTCTTACCTGGGACTGGTTTCTGGGACTTGTTTTTAAGTAAGTCCCCTGGGGGAAGGGGGCGGAGGGACAGTTTAAGTTTTAGACAACAAAGTTACTGTTTAACTGGATGGAAGTGCTCTGGCTAAATAGGTCCTTACACTGAGGTCTACCATATTTGCTTTCTTTTGTTGCCTTATGCTGATACCATGTGAGTCTGGTTGTTTTAGCTAGCTTGTTCCAACCCACTTATACTTTGGGATTTTGAGGAATACTTTGTCACTAAGTTTTATTGTTGACATTATCCAGTGTTATTGTTTTTGTTTTTGTTTTTGTTTTTGGTACTATCCTAATTGTCTTCTCTGTGCCTACAAGGAAATTTGAGTAGATTGAAAAACTGAATCACCACTAACCCTTCCCAATTCATTTTCTTTTTTCTTTTTTTTTTTTTAAAGATTTTATTTATTTATTTGACATACAGAGATCACAAGTAGGCAGAGAGGCAGGCAGAGAGAGAGAGAGAGAGAGGGAAGCAGGCTTCCTGTGGAGCAGAGAGCCCGATGCGGGGCTCGATCCCAGGACCCTGAGATCATGACCCAAGCCGAAGGCAGCAGCCCAAACCACTGAGCTACCCAGGCACCCCCCAATTCATTTTCTTTTGCAAATGCCTCCTTTTGCATCTTTTCTTTTACTTTTTTGGTTTTCTCTGTTGTTATTTTATTAGCATCTTATACTGAGAACCAAGTTCATTCACTTTCAAACTACCTTATTACTTTTGTATATACTTAAGGCTATCAACTTCATTTTCGGGATTATTTATACTATATACCACAACTTTTGAGAACATTGAATACTTTTATTCTTTAGTTATAAATATTTTGTAATTTCCACTGTGATTTCTCCTTTACTTCATGAATCATTTGGAAGTAAAGTTTAGGTTTTGTTTTCTTTTTTTCCTTTAAGAATTACAAATATCTTAAGAATTTCTTCTGGCTAACTTTATGAGAAATTCTAATTTTATTTTATTAATATCAAAGACATAGTATGTGTGATGATAATTCTTTGAGATTCGCTAAGACTTCTGTAAATATGATCAATTTTGCTAAATGTTCTATGTGAGATTGGAAAGAATATATTTTAGTTTACATTGGTTAATTTTATAGGTTTATGTATAGGTTTATCTTTAGCTTGGAAAAGTGTGTCAAAAATCTACCACTGTATTTGTGGCTTTTAAATTTTTTCCTGGTACTTCTATCATGCTTTATATCAATGCTTTATATAATGTATAGGTTCAATGTAGTCCCTATCAAAATACCAACAGCATTTTTCACAAAACTGGAATAATTTGTATGAAGCCACAAAAGAACCCAAATAGCCAAAGCAATGTTGAGAAAGGACAAAGTTGGGAGAATCACAACCTCCAGTTTTGAGATAAACTACAAAGCTATAGTAATGAAAATAGTATGGTACTGGCACAAAAATATACACACAGATCAATGGAAGAGTAGAAAGTCCAGAAATAGGCCAATGAATATATTGTCAATTAGTCTATGACAAAGGATGCTAGAATATACAATGGGGAAAGAAAAAATACTTCAATTTCATTCTTTTACATGAAGCTGTCTCATTTTCCCAATACTTTTTAGTATTGGGAAAATGAGACAGCTTCATGTAAAAGAATGAAATTGAAGTACTGTCTTATACCATATACAAAAATAAACTCAAAATGGACTAAAGACCTAAACTTGAGACCTGAAACCATAATAATCCTAGATGAGAGCACAGGCAGTAATTTCTCTAACATCAGCCTTAACATTTTTCTAGATGTCTCCTATGCAAGGAAATCAAAAGCAAAAACAAACTATTGGAACAACATCAGGAAAAAAAACCTTCTTTCATAGCAAAGAAAACCACCAACTGAACAAAAAAAAACCTTACTGAATGGGATATGTTATTTGCAAGAGACGTATATGATGTAGGGTTAATATCTGAAATATATAAAGAACTTATACAACTCAACACTGAAAAATCCCCCAAATAATCCAGTTAAAAAATAGGCAAAGGACATACAGATGACCAACAGAGACATGAAAAAATGTTCAACATTACTAATCATCAGTGCAAATTGAAATCACAGTGAGACTATTACCACACACCTATCAGAAGGGCTAGAATCAAAACCATAATAAATAACAAGTGTTAGTGACGATGTGGAGAAAAAAGAAGTTTTGTGCACTGTTGGTGGGAATGCAAACTGATGCAGCCATTGTGGAGAAACAGTATGGAGGTAACTTTAAAAATTAAAAATAGAGGGGCACCTGGGAAGCTAAGTCAGTTAAGCACTCTGCTCTTGGTTTCAGCTCAGTTCATGATCTCAGGGTCACAGGATTGAGCCCCACACAGAGCTCCATGCTCAGCATGGAGTCTGCTTAAGATTCTCTTCCTCTGCCCCTCCCCCTTCTGAAGATATTTCTTACTCTCTCTCTTAAATAATTCTAAAAAATTTAAAAATAGAAATACCATATGACCCAGTAATTCCAGTACTGGGTATTTACCCAAAGAAAATGAAAACACTAATTCAAAAAGGCATGTGCACACCTACGTTTATTGCAACGTTATTGACAATAACTAGATACAGAAGCAACCTAAGTATCTATCAATAGATGAATGGATGAGGAAGATTTCTTATCAAAAGATGAATGGTTGGGGGGCCTGGGTGGCTCAGTGGGTTAAAGCCTCTGCCTTCAGCTCGGGTCATGATCCCAGGGTCCCGGCATCGAGCCCCGCGTCGAGCTCTTTGCTCAGTGGGGAGCCTGCTTCCTCCTCTCTCTCTGCCTGCCTCTCTGCCTACTTGTGATCTCTGCCTGTCAAATGAGTAAATAGAATCTTTAAAAAAGGGCGCCTGGGTGGCTCAGTGGGTTAAGCCGCTGCCTTTAGCTCAGGTCATGATCTCAGGGTCCTGGGATTGAGTCCCGCATTGGGCTCTCTGCTCAGCATGGAGCCTGCTTCCTCCTCTCTCTCTCTCTGCCTGCCTCTCTGCCTACTTGTGATCTCTCTCTGTCAAATAAATAAATAAATAATCTTTAAAAAAAAAAAGAATCTTTAAAAAAAAAAAGAAGATGAATGGTTAAGAAACACACACACACACACACACACACACCAGAATATTACACAGCCATACCAAAGGATAAGATCATGCCATTTGAAACAACATGGGAGACTGAGAGGGTATATTAAGTGAAATAAATCATGCTGAGAAAGATAAATACCATATGATTTCACTAATAAGTGGAATCTTAAAAAACAACAATGGCAACAACAAATGAATAAAGGGCAAAATCAGACCTATAAATACAGAGAACAAACTGATGGTCTCCAGAAGGAAGGGTGATGGGTTGGGCAAAATGGGTGAATGGGAGTGGGAGGTATAGGCTTCCAGTTATGAAATGAGTAAGTCAGGGGGAAAAAAGACACAGTCTAAGGAATGTAGTTGATGATACTGTAATAGCAAACTATCAGCACAGGTGGGGGCTACACTTGCAGTGAACGTGGCACAATGTAAAGATCTGCAGAATCACTCTGCCATACCTCCTGTGTCAAGTATACTCAAAAGAATTGTTTTGCTTTATATATTTCAGGGTTATGTTATATCTTCTGGTGATTTTTTTTCCTTTTTTCTTCTTATACATTGTCATTAATCCTATAATTTAAATTTATGACAGAGCTGGTCTTATAATCCCCATTTTACCGCTAAAAAAACTGAAGCAGTTTTTACAGATGTATATCTACATGAAATGACTACATGTGTTTGTGCACATAATTGTTGCAATAAATGTGAAGTTGGGTTCCAACCCTGGCTTAAGAAGAGGACCAGGGGAACCTGGGTGGCTCAGTCAGTTGTGTCTGACTCTTGATCTCAGCTCAGGGTTTTGAGTTCAGGCCCCATGCTGGACTCCACCCAGGGCCCGGAGACTCTTTTTAAAAAAAAAAAAGAGAGAGAGAGAACCAATGTTAAGACTAAGACTGATGATGTTAGAAATTGGATCAGTATCCTGATCCAAGAAAAGAAAGAAAGAACTTATAAATCAAAGAATGTGGAAACAGAAAAAAAGTAAGAAATAGAGAAGGTGTGACTGATGGGAGTTACCGTGGGTGAGTCAGTGATATGTGAAGAGTAGGACCTCAGAATTTACCATGACTTGTTTTTAATGGAAGGATCTTGTCTCACTCATTTTTCTTTATCCTCAGAATTTACTGGAGTGCCAGTCACCTGCTGGATACTTGATAGATTATTTCTGACATAAAATAAAAAAAGAATCATAGTTTTGGTTGGGGGGGAGACATCTGAAGCATCTTGGAAAAGTTAAGTTACTTTTCCTTTGTCACATTACTTTATAAAATTGTAAAGGAATCAAATTTTAGTTATTCTTTTTTTTTTTTTTTTAATAGTAAGGACCCAGGAAATTGAGCCCTCCATCAGAGCATTGAGATAAAAATTTTGGAGAAGACTTTTGTTTGAACTATTTTATCTTCTTTTTTAGATTAAGTTAGAGTATGAAGGAACATTATTTTCTGAGTGGAGTGTGCCAGCAACTTGTTCTGTAAAAAATAAAAGGTAAAATTTTTGCTGTGAATATCAACATAAAGCATGCATTTACACATAAAAACATATTCATATACTGTGGATGTTCAGATCCAAGGCTGTGATTGAACGTAAATTTCTTCCCATTACATAGATGTGAAAAGAAAGACAAAAATCTCTTTGAAAAGTAAAAGTAAAATATTGCTATATTTTTAATTTTTCTTGTTAACATACAACTGATGTTTTTAGACTTAAAAAGCAATACGGGAATTTTTACTAATCTTGTATGTATCTATGCTTATTTATCTCCCTGTTCTTTTTAAATACTAGCTCTCCCAAGACAGAACTGCGTTGTTCTTCTCCTGGTATTCAGACTATAAGACCACTTCTTATTGGCCCAGTAAGTTGGTTTTAAAGACAAGTTATTAAATCTTGCATAAGTGTCTCTGTTGCATTTTATTTTCCTTATTTTGAGCTTTCAACCTGTTTTAAATAGTAGAAGTGTTAAGTATAAATCAGAGGTATTTTTAAATTGTCAATATGACAATTTTCAGGTATATCTCATAGCAGATTGTAAGTTAAGAAATGATGGGTGCTTGTGTGGCTCTGTTGGTTAGCCATCTGCCTTTGGCTCAGGTCATGATCCCAGGGTCCTGGGATCAAGCCCCATATTGGAGGGGGGGTGTACCAGCTCAGTGGGGAGTCTGCTTCTCCCTCTCCCTTTCCCTCTGTGTGCTCTCTCAAATAAATAAATAAATATTTAAAAATTCAGTTATAAAATGATATGTGATTTTTATCTTAGCCTTTTCACCAAGTATGTTAAAGCCCCAGTTACCATCTTAATGATAATAGTACTCCCTACCTAGTGAGTCTTATGTTATATACTTTTATGACAATTCTCTGGATTAAAAGCCATCTTTGTCAAGTTTGTTTTTATGATAATTTCTTCAAGAAAGCATATGTGAATGCAAATACATGAGAGTGATGTTGAATCCTCTCTTGTTACAAAAAAAGAAAGAGTTAAGCATTAAAAACATTGGCTCTCTGCTAATTAGTAACAGATACTGGCCATGCACCTCATACGTGATGTTCCCACAAAAGTGTGTCCAAAGCCATTGCTGGAGAGACTCCATGTGACAAATCTTTTCTTTATTTTGGTGCTTGTGCCTTCTTTTTAATGAATAATCTTTATTTTCAGATAATAAGTAGAGTGCTATGGGAGAGGCCAGCTGAATATTAATTCATTTTTTCAAAACTTATAGATTGAAAAATAGTTGAATTTGGCTTTTGAGTTTATGAATATTCACCAGGTTCATGGGCAAAATTCCCAAACAAGTAAAGGCTTACTCCTTTCGCTCCGGTCGTATGTTGGAAGCCCAAATGTGAAATGTTATATAGAAATTTTGTCCAGACAAACATACATATATAAGAATATCTTTGCCATTTATGTATGGTCTCATCAGATCTTACAACCTTTAAGGATGTACATGTGACTTTTGAAATACTGTCAAAAGCACTCAGATACAACAATCAAAATTGTCTCCAGTATCCTTGGTGAGCAAAATCATCTCTGATTCAGAACCATTAAACAAGAAAATTAATTGAATTGTGTTTTCCGTGAGCAAGACTGTCTATGAAAACTCACTGTTTTCCTTTACGCACTCACAGAGAGCACTTCTGTTAGCAGATGTGGTGTGGGGGTTGGTTTCCAGGCGGACTGTTTCTGACACCAGCGGAATATCCTACGAGTCAGAGTTCTGGCATCTTCTGCATGGAGTAACTTCACATCCTACCAGTCAAGGGCTCAGTCCCGCAAGACTGTCCCACTTCACATGCCAATTGCAGGTTCCAGTTTGTCACCTGACTGACTGGCTATAAACCAAGGTTTCCACAACCTTGTCTTCAGGTTCAAAAATGTGCTAGAACAGCACACAGAGCTCAGGGAAACATTTACCAGTTATAATAATAAATAAATAATAAATACTATAAATATAAATACAATAAACCATTTACTGGTTATAATAATAAAAGATGATAAAGGATACAAATGAACAGCCAGAAAGGAGGTGCCTAAGGCAAGGTCTGGAAAGGCCCCGAGCACAGGAGTTTCTGGCCCGTGGAGTTGGGCTGCGTCAACCTGCCAGTGGACGCGTTTACCAACCTGGAAGCACTCTGATTTTTACAGGGGCTTCATCCCATAAGCATGATCAATGATTAACTCATTTTCTAGTTCCTCTCCCCTCTCCAGAGGGTGGGAGGTTGAGCTAAAAGTTCCAAGCTTCTAATGATGGTGTGGCCTTCAAAGGGACCAGTTCCCATCCAGGAGGCCACCCAGGATTGCCTCATTAGAACAAAAGAAAGCTCTATGTCAGACCCTCTGGTCATTTGGGAGATTATAAGAACTATAGGACTGAAGCATCAGGCACCAGAGTCAGAGACTGAATATTAGCAGGAACCGGGTAAAAAGACACATATATACATGTTTCATTATTTCACAAAGACAAATATAACAGAAACAATACGCTAAATTTGTCACTCCTGATAGTAAATTCTTAATTACAAAGAGTAGCTAAAGAATAGAACTAGTATTATATGAATATTCATTAGTTCCATTCTGAAGTTTGTTCATTTTACTTCCTCTGATCTTAGATATTTAATTTAGTTCCTCTGTGACTCCTATGCTTGTATCCAAATGTGTATTTATTTTAAAGTTACATTTATATATCTTAGTTTATTTTCCATTTTCTTTCAGGATACAGAAGAAGAACGCAATTTGTCTGTGGACAGTTCCCATATGTGTTTTCTGTGGTATCTTAAAGTTATGTAAGTAATGTAATGTAATATTGAATACAAAGCTTTTTAAGAGTATTTAGCTTCGAGTGTCTGGATGGCTTAGTCAGTTAAGCGTCTGCCTTCATCATGATCCTAGGGTCCTGGGATTGAGTACCAAGTTGGGCTCCCTGCTCAGTAGGGAGTCTGCTTCTCCCCCTGCCCCTCCCCCTGCTCGTGCTCGCTCGCTCTCTCTCAAATAAATAGAATATTTTTTTTAAAAAGAGTGCTTAGCTTTAACTTTGAATTAACCACAAACGGATTATTTGCATTATTATTTTCATATAAACTTTTCACTTACCAATCAAGATATCCTCAAATAAGATGCCAAACTACTGTTGGGGAATAAACATTAAAAGTAACAGTAGAAACCATTTGAACATTACAATTCTAATGTTCAGACTTTATGTAAATTATCTCTTTCAATTTTCATAACAAACACATGACTGTAAGTATTATTATTGTTATTTTATAAACAAGGAAAAGTGAGTTTGGATAGGTTAAATAATTTGTATAAAAATATACAGCTACTAAAAGATAGCACTGGGATTTGACTGGTTTTTAGGCTACTGGGCTCTTTGATTTTCATTATATACACACTGTTCCAAAAGGATGCTCTTTGTTTTGGATAGTTTCTCAAACCCATTTTAACATGAGAGTGAGTGAACATAACTAAAAAGGGAAAACTGGGGGCACCTGCATGGCTCAGTGGGTTAAGCCTCTGCCTTTGGCTCAGGTCCTGATTTCAGGGTCCTGGGATCCAGCCCCACATCAGGCTCTCTGCTCTGCAGGGAGCCTGCTTCCCATCTCTCTCTCTGCCTGCCTCTCTGCCTACTTGTGATGTCTCTCTCTCTCTGTCAAAAAAATTAAAAAAAAAAAAAAAAAAGGGAAAACTGGAACAAGGGAAGATAATTAACTGCATTACAAAATTGTTTGACACTTAAAAGCATCAGTGAATCCAAATATTTTTTACTGTCAAAGTCAAGGCAATATCCTGTATAGAACAATATCCTGTATAGAATACAAACAACTGTCTTACGCGTCCCGGCTCTCCAGAAGACTGTGATGTGTCTATTTCTTTTTGTCTACCCAACTTTCTTTCCTTTGGGAGAACTATCCCTCCCCTATCCTGTGATAAATTAATTTCATGTGATTTATATGGTACTAACTCCACACACTCACGTTTCCGGGGCCACAGTGATTTGGTGAGGATTGACACATGACCCAGGCAGAATCAGTCAAGATACTCGTATCTTCAAGAAAGCATAGTTGTTGTAGGGGCGCCTGGGTGGCTCAGTGGGTTAGCTGCTGCCTTCAGCTTGGGTCATGATCTCAGGGTCCTGGGATCGAGTCCTGCATCGGGCTCTCTGCTCAGCATGGAGCCTGCTTCCTCCTCCTCTCTCTCTCTCTCTGCCTGCCTCTCCATCTACTTGTGATTTCTCTCTGTCAAATAAATAAATAAAAATGTTTAAAAAAAATTAACAGAAATAAAGACAGCATCAGAGTTTTGGGGCGCTCATAGAGTGAAGACAAGGACATTAAAAAGAGATATACATAAGCCTTCATTCTGTGCAGTCATCATTATTTAAGATTCAGGGAGGGTTTTATGTTTGTGGGCATTAATTTTAAAAGTATTTATTACATTACCAGCTTTCTCCTATGGATTTTGAACCAACTGGAATATAGACAATGGAAAATGTGGAGATAAAAATTCCTGGTGCAGCTGAACTAGAGAATAGAACCTGCTTTTCTGGCCAAATGGGCTATTTTCTGCTTCCCCCAGGTAGGGACCATGGGACCATCAGAAAAGAGAATCTGCAAAAAAAAAAAAAAAAAAAAAAAAAAAGGCATTTATAGCCAGTTTCCCACATCTCCAGTCTCACACACACTGAGCCCCAAGAGCTGGTGAAAGAGATGAGCCTCCAGATTACCCTGATCTGGTTATGGATTGTGAAAGTAAAATCCAAACCCAAGAAGAGAGAACTCAGAGGGAGCTAAGTGTTTTCCTATTACATAGGTGGTAGAAATGTTCATAGTCTGTCCCCTGTAAAAATACCATTTAAAGAATAAAATGAAACTAGTACCCCAGTAGTCATCACACAAGTGAAGAAATAGAACATGATGGGAACCTTAAAATCTGTTACTTAGATATGCAGAGGGACACCTGGGTGGCTCAGTGGGTTAAAGCCTCTGCCTTTGGCTCAGGTCATGATCTCGGGGTCCTGGGATCGAGCCCCATTGGGATCTCTGCTCAGCAGGGAGCCTGCTTCCTCCTCTCTCTCTGTCTGCCTCTCTGATTAATTGTGATCTCTGCCTGTCAAATAAATAAAACCTTAAAAAAAGAAAGAAAGAAATGCAGAATCTGGGGCTTCATTCCCAAGCTCCTAAATCATTTTGTGCATTTTAACAAGATCCTATAGACATTGTTTGTACATTACTGCTTAGGACGTACCACTCTAATGCACATAAATCAAAGTTTCTCTAGGATATAGACCTACAGGTAGAACCGACTAAAAGTAGGATATGCATTCGCTCAGCTTTACTAGTTAGTGCCCAATTTCTTTTTGAAAAGATAGTTCTAATCTACGTAGCCTCCACCAGCTGTGGATAGAAGTTACCATTGGGCCATATCCTCACCAACTCTTAATATAATCTGATTTTTTAATTTGTCAGTCTGGTAGGTGTGAAATTATGCCATTGTGCTTTTTTGCATTTCCCTGATAACTATCGAGCATATTTTCAGTTATTCATGAGGAATTTTTTTTCCCTTTCTGTTAAATGAATATTTTTACCCATTTTTTATTTTTATGTTTCATAATAATTTATAAGATTTCATTGCATTTTAATTACTAGGACATTATCTATACATTTCAACATGTATCTTGAAAGAATTTTATCCTAGTTTATGCAACTTTTCACTTCTTATGACTCTACTGATAACTAATATCCTTCCTGTTGTAGAATTTATCAACTCTTAACCTTAATGTGTTTGTGAATTTTTAAATCAATTTAAGAAATCTTTTCCTCCAAGTTTGTAAAAATAGACTTCTACGTTGTTTTCTGAAAGTTCTTAATCCATCTGGAATTAGTTTTTGCATGTGCTTTGAAATAGGGATCCAATTTTATGGGTTTTTTTCATGAATAATTAATTTTACCAGACCCAGTTATTAAATAAGGTATTTACCAATAATACCTACCTTGTCATAAATCAGTTTTCCATGAATGCAGGTTTCTCCCCAGCTGGCTATGCTCCTTAAATCAATACTACATTATCTTTATTACTACGGTTTCATTTGCAAATCTCGATAAGAGGCAGTGCCAGTACCGGACTCTGAACCTAACTCTTGACCTTCTTCAGGCATCTCTTAGCTATGTACTGGGCCCATTTTAACTGCCTGTGATTTTTTAGAATTGGTTTGTCAAATTCCACAACAACTTTAGTAGGGATTTTTATAATTGGTCTAAATATTTTAATCAATTTGAAGAGTCTTTCAGCTCAAGAATAATATATAACTCCCATTTATTTAGGTCTTTTTACATGTCTGCCAATAAAATTTTATAGTTTTTCATGTAAGTGCCTGGACATCTTTGTTAGACTTATTCCAAGATGCTTTATAATTTTGTTGATATTATACTCAATTTTTTATTTTTTTATTTTTTTTTTAAGATTTTATTTATTTGTCAGAGAGAGAGTGAGTGAGCACAGGCAGACAGAGAGGCAGGCAGAGGCAGAGGGAGAAGCAGGCTCCCTGCTGAGCAAGGAGCCCGATGTGGGACTCGATCCCAGGACCTGAGCCAAAGGCAGCCACTTAACCAACTGAGCCACCCAGGCGTCCCTATACTCAATTTTTTAAAGTTGCATTTTCTAACCAGACCTTCCTGTTGTATAGAATATTAATTTTTATATTCCACAACCTAATTTTTACAAATCACATCACCTGCAGATAATGGTGGTTTTGTTTATCCCTTTCCAATAACTATGCTTTTTCTTTCTTTCTTCTTAAAAATATTCTATTTATTTATTTGACAGAGACACAGCAAGAGAGGGAACAAGGAGTGGGAGAGGGAGAAACAGGGTTCCCACTGAGCAGGGAGACTGATGCAGGGCTCAATTGTAGGACCTGGGATCAAGACCTGAGCTGAAGACTGATGCCTAACGACTGAGGCACCCAAGGTGCCCCTGATCTTTGTTATTTCTATTTTTCTGCTAACTTTGAGCTGTTTGTTCTAACAATTCTGACAGATGTGAGGCAATATCTCATTGTGGTTTTGATTTGCATATTCCTGATGATTAATGGTGTTGGACATCTTTTCATGTCTCTCTGTTGGCCATCCATACGTCTTCTTTGGAAATATATCTATTTGGGTCCTCTGCTCATTTTTTAATGGAATTATTTGGATTTTTATGGTGTTAGGTTATTTAATATTTTGGATATTACTGTTTGTATTGCTTTGTATATTTTAGTTATAACTGTTACTGGACATATCACTTGCAGATATCTTCTATTATTCAGTAGGCTGCCTTCTTATTTCGTTGATGGTTTCCTTTGCTGTGTCAAAGCTTTTTACTTTGATGTAATCTCAATAGTTTTATTTTTGCTTTTGTTTCCTCAACTAAGGAGATATATCTATGAAAATGTTTTACTGCTGATAAGAAAGAAATTACTACCTGTGTTTTCTTTTAGGAGTTTTATGGTTTCAAGTCTCACATTTAGGTCTTTAATCCATTTTGAGTTTATTTTTGTGTATGGTAAAACAAAGTGGTCCAGTTTCATTCCTTTACCTGTAGCTGTCCGGTTTTCCCAGCACTATTTGTTGAAGAGATTATCCTTTCTGCATTGTATATTTTAGCATCCTTTGTCAAAAATAATTGACCATAAAAGCATGGGTTTATTTCTAGGCTGTCTGTTCTGTTCTATTGCTCTGTGAGTCTGTTTTTGTGCCAGTACCGTACTGTATTGATTACTACAGCTTTGTAGTATATCTTGAAATCTAGAATTGTGATACCTCCAGCTTTGCTCTTCTATCTCAAGATTGCTTTGTATATTTGGAATCTTTTGTGGTTCCACACAAATTTTAGGATTGTTTGTTCTAGTTCTGTGGAAAACATTGTTGGTATTTTGATGGTGATTCCACTAAATCTGTAGATTGCTTTGGGTAGTGTAGACATTGTAACAATATTGGTTCTCCCAACCCATGAATATGGGCTACCTTTCCATGTATTTGTGTCCTTTTCAATCTCTTTCAATAGTGTTTTACAGTTTTCAGAGCATAGGTCTTTCCCCTCCTTGGTTAAGTTTATTCCTAGATATTTTATTATTTTTGGTTGTATTTATAAATGGGATTATTTTCTTAATTTTTCTTTCTGCTATCTCATGATTACTGTTTAGAAATGCAACAGATTTCTGTATATTAATTTTGTATCCTGAAACATTACTGAATTCGTTAATACTTTTTGGTGGAGTCTTTAGGGTTTACTGTATGTAGTGTCATATCATCTGGAAATATTGACAGTATTACTTCTTCTTTGCTGATTTGTATGCCTTTGATCTCTTTCTTGTCTGATTGTTGTGCCCAGGACTTCTAGTACTCTGTTGAATAAAAGCAATGAGAGTGGACATCCTTGTCTTGTTCCTGACCTTGGAGGGAAAGCTTTCAGTTTTTCACCATTGAGTATTACGTTAGCTATGGGTTTGTCATAAATGGCCTTTATTATGCTGAGGTATGTTCCCTCTAAATCTACTTTGTTGAGAGTTTTTATCATAAATGAATGTTATGCTTTGTCAAATGCTTTTTCTACATCCGTTGAGATGATGATATGGTTTTTATCATTTCTCTTGTTAATGTGATATGTAATGTTGATTGATTTGTGAATACTGAACCACCCTTGCATCCCAGGATAAATTCTACTTGATCGTGGTGAATAATTTTTTAAATGTATTATTGGATTTGTTAGTTGAGAATTTTTACATCTGTAAGCAGAGATATTGGCCTGTAGTTCTCTTTTGTCTTTATCTGCTTTGGTATCAGGGCAGTGCTGGCCTCAAATGCATTTGGACACTTTTCTTCCTTTTCTATTTTTTGGAATAGTTTGAGAAAAATAGCTATTACTTCTTTAAATGTTTGGTAGAATTTACCGTGAAGTACCATGAATTCACTGTGAAGCTATCTGTCCTGGACTTTTGTCTTTGGGAGTTTTTTTTAATTACAGATTCAATTTCAGTGTAGTAATTGGTCTGTTGAAATTGTCTATTTCTTCTTAATTCAGTTTTGGAAAGGTTATGTTTTTAGGAATTTATCCATTCTAGGTTGTCCAATTTATTGGCATATAATTTTTCATAATATTCTCTTATAATTCTTTGTATTTCTTTGATACTGGATGTTAATTCTCTTCCTATATTTCTGATTTTTCTGATTTTCAGTTCTCTCTCTCTCCTCTCTCCCTCCGTGTATGCGTATGTGTCTGTCTCTTCTTTTGATGACTCCAGCTAAAGGCTTATCAATTTGGTTGATATGTTCAAAGAACCAGCTCCTGATTTTATTGATCTATCCTATTGGTTTTTTAGTCTTGATTTTATTTATTTCTGCTCTAATCTTAATATTTTCTTTCTTTTACTGGCTTTGTGCTTTGTACTTCTTTTTCTAGGTCCTTTAGGTGTAAGGTTGGCATGTTTATTTGGCATCTTTCTTATTTTTTTGAGTTAGGTCTGTTAGAACAGATTTTGCTTCATCCCAAAGATTTTGGACCATTGTGTTTTCATTTTTATTTGTCTCCTTATATTTTTTAATTTCCTCTTTGATTTCTTTATTGAAACATTTATTGTTCAGTAGTATATTACTTAGCTTCCATGTATTTGTGTCCTTTCTGGATTTTTTTCTTGTGATTCATTTCTAGTTTCATACATACCACTGTGATCATGAAAAATGCACGATATGATTTCAGTCTTTTTTTAATTTATTGGGACTTGATTTGCTGTCTAACATGTGATCTATTTTGTAAAATGTGCACCAGGCTCTTGAAAAGAATGGGTATTCTGCTGTTTTGGAATGAAGTGTTCTGAACATCTGATAGATCCATCTGGTTTAATGTGTCATTCAAAGCCACTGTTTTCTTGTTGCTTTTCTGTCTCTGTGACCTACCCATAGATGTAAGTGAGGTGTCAAGGTCTCCTTCTGTCCCTGTGTTACTGTCAGTTTCTTCCTTTATGTCTGTTAATAGTTGCTTTCTATACTTAGGTACTCTCATATTGGGTGCATAAATATTAACAATTGTTATGTCCTCTTTTTGATTGTATCCTCTATCATGATGCAATGTCCTTCTTTCTCTCTTGTTAGTCTTTGTTTTTTCTTTTTTAAAATTTTACTTATTTATTTGACAAAAAGAAAGAGATTGAGCAAGTACAAACAGGGGGAGCAGCAGGCAGAGGGAGAGGGAGAAGCAAACACCCTGTCAAGCAGAGACCCCAACTCGGGGATCAATCCCAGGACACTGGGATCGTGGTCTGAGCCAAAGGGAAACACTTAACTGACTGAGCCACCCAGGAGCCCCTTGTTAGTCTTTGTTTTAAAGTCTATTTTGTTTGATATAAGTACTGCCACCTCAGCTTTCTTTTTCCATTTGCATGATAAAGGTTTTTCCATCCCTTCACTTTCAGTCTGCATGTGTCTAAAGTGAGTCTGCTGTAGGTAGCATATAGATGCATCTTACCTTTTTATCTTTTCAGTCTCCCTGTGTCTTTTGACACCAATGATTGGAGCACTTACCTTTTTTTTTTTTTTTTTTAACATTTAAAGTAACTATTGGTAGGTGTGTACTTACTGCCAGCTTGTTACTTACTTTATGGTTGTTTTTGTAGTTCCTCTTGGTTCCTTCCTTTTCCTTTTGCTCAATCCCCCTGTTGTTTGATGGCTTTCTTTAGCAATGTGCTTGGATCCCATTCTCTTCATTTATTATGTGTCTATTAATGGTTTTTGATTTGTGGTTGCCACCATTAGGTTCGCCATTACCAGGCACTTCAGGGATGTCTCCTGTGTGGGTCGTGTGTGCCCTACTGTTGTGGCTGAGCCACATTTGCCTTCAGTCCAGTCAGCTGCATTGGCCCACTTTTGCCTTTTGTGGGTGTACCCAGTGGGACTTAGGCCTTATTCTGTCCCTTGTTCTTTAGGACCAATCTGGAGCCACTGCGGGCTTGCAGTTTGGTAGTTTCAGAAGTGAGAGTGGATGCCTACCCTCAGCTGTGGTCTCCCCAACCTACAGGACACCCACCCTGCCTTGTCCTGAGAGGCCTTCATTGGTGGGTGGATCTGGCAGTTAGACCAGTTGCCTGCCTCCTTTCCATTTGCTAGGGCTGCTCCCTCACCAGCCTGAAGGGTGCTCTCCCTGCCTGTCCCTTGGGAGGCTCTTGTTGGTGGGTGAACTTGACAATGAGATTCAAAGTTTGCCCCCAGTCTTTCTGCGGGTGCTGCAGTCACACTGAACTGCAGGACTCTCTTCCTGTGCTGCCCCTGAGAGTGTTTTGTTGGTAAGTGGAGGCACACTCAGAAAGGATGCCTTCCCCCAGTACATGTGCTGGCGATGCAGTGACGGTGACCAGTAGGGCACTCATTCTACACTGCCAACGACAAGGTTCAGCTGGGACTATGGGAACGTGTGTGTGTGTGGGGGGGGGGGTTCTCTTCCTCTCTCCCCAAGAGTGGAGTCACTTTGGAAAGTCACTTGTCCCTGCCAAGACTGCTTTTGCAAGGTTTGGTGGGGCAGGAGCCACTTCGAAGGGACGCCAAGTGAGGTGGATGGGATGGAGTGGAGACTCAGAAGAGCGTGGAGACAGAGCGCGCCGTGTTAGCAACATGTGTGCAGTGTGTTCGGTGGTGCGGGCGGGGGTGGGGGCAGGGGGGGGCGGGGAAATGGTGCCTACCAGCTCTTTTGTTCTTGGAGAAGTCTCCTAAAGATCCTCCCTGCCCCTCCAGCACACATTCGGAGGTTAGTAAATAAATCCACACCTCAGTAAATAAATCTACCATATACCTCAGGCCCTTTCCAAATTGCTGCTTCTAGGTTGTATTGTGGCTGGGTGATTTATTATGCTGGGTCTTTAAGGGTGGGGTTTCTCTTTCCTATTGCCTTCTGGCTTGCCTGGAGCTAAGCACCCTGATTTTTATAGTATTCAGAGGTAAGCCCTGTTGATTATAAAAATTCATGAAATTGAGCCCCACTGGCTTTTAGAGCCAAATGTCATGGATCCTTGTCTTCCCAGTTTGGGTGCCCCATACCTGGGGTGCCCGGTGTGGAGTTGGATGCTCTTGCTTCGCCATGCTTGTGGTCCCTCCTGTTTGTGGTTAATCTCTCCAAAGTGTTTGGCTCCCAGCTACGTGTCTGCCCCTTCTACCCTTTCGATTTGGCCTCACCTCTGTGATTAACTGTGGAATATATGTTCTGCCAGTCTTTGGGTCATTTTCTATGTTAGTTGCACTCATGTGGCTGTTATCTCAGTGTGTCTGTGGGATGTAGTGAGCTCGGGATCCTCTGACTCTGCCGTCCTCCCAGAACTCTACATCTCTTTATGTTGTGTATCCGTTATCAGATTACTGTAGCTAGAGCTATTTTTGATAATTTTGTCCTTTAACCTTTGTACTAACGGTAAATGACTAACACACCACCTTGTTAAGATTTTAACTTATTCCGAATCTCACTATATACTTACCTAGTAGTAGTGTGTTATATATTTTCATAGTTTCTTTTTACTTCTTAGAGGTCTTTTATTTCAGCTTGGAGAACTCCTTTCAGTATTTCTTATAAAGCAAGTCTAGTGGTGATAAACCCCCTCAACTTTTATTTGTTTGGGAAGGTCTTTATCTCGCCTTCATTTCTGAAGGGCAGTTTCACTGGGCAAGTGTTCTTGGTTAGCAGTTTTTCCTTTTAGTACTTTGAATATATCCTCTCCTGCTTGACTAACACATAAAATTTCTGCTGAGAAATGCACTATTTAGCTAAGGGGCATTCCTTTGTATGAGAGGATTTTGTTTTTCTCCTGGTGCTTTAAATTCTGTTTTTGTCTCTGGTTTTAGATAGTTTTATTATAATGGTTGTGGAGACCAAAATTTTTGATTAAAATTTTGGGGTGACAGCCTTATGGACTTGAATATCAAATCTTTTCCTACTTTTGGGAAGTTGTCAGCCATTTTATCTTTAGGTTTCTTCTCTTCCTTTCTGAGACCTCAGTGATGCTTAGATTGTCTCTTAATGGTATCCCATAAGTTTCACAGGCTTTGGTCATTCATTTTTATTATTATTATTATTTTATTTTCTGAACTGGGTTATTGCAAATAATCTGCCTTTGAGTTCACCGATTCTTTCTTCTGTTTGGTCCAGTCTACTGTTGGGGCTCTCTTGTAAATCTTTCAGTGTAGTCAGTGCGTTCCTTAGCTCCAAAATTTCTGGGTTTTGTTTTGTTTTGTTTTATGTTTTCTATTTTTGAACTTCTCATTTTGTTCTTCTACTGTTTTTCTGATTCCATTGAATTGTTGATCTTTGTTCTCTTATACCTCTCTGGACATCTTTAGACCTGTTATTTTTAATTCCTTTTTAGGGTACTTCTTTCCATTTTGGGGATCCATTACTGGACTTTATTGTGTTCCTTTGGTGGTGTCGGGATAACCTGATTCTTGATGTTCCTTTAGCTTTACATAAGTCTCTACATATCTGAAAAAGCAGTCACCTCTTCCAAACTTTGGAAGACTGATTTTGCTAAGGAAAACCTTCACCCCAGGATAGAGCATATTATGACCCCAGGTCTCATGAGGTAAGGCATGACAGGGGCATGCGGCATCTTTGGGTTCTGGGAGCCATAATGTCTCATTAGCCCAGACCAGTGGGGTCCATAGCATCAGCAACTGTGTGGTAGTTGGTGAGTATGGTGTAGTCTCCATAGTCACTGCAAGGGCTGGTAGGGTTCTCAGTAGCAACTCCAGCTCCAGGGACTAGGGGCCAGAGCAGGAAGTGCTAGTGGCCCAAGCCAGTGGTATGTACATACTCAGATGTGGGGGCCTACTGTAGTTTTTTGTGTACTGGTAGGGGTCAGTTTCAGACATGCACATTGTGTTGAGGGCAAGGGCCAGGTGAATGCAGGCACACTAGCAGCTGTAGGAGCCCTGACCATCTATGTGCTCTCCTTGGCTGTGGTGTCTCACCATAGATGCTGGCACAGTAGTGGAGGCCAGTGAGAGGAGACAGGGCCAGGTCTGGGCTCACAAACAGCATTGAGAGCCTTGACCATTGGGATGCATTCCAACAGCTGCAGGGTTTACCACAGACATGCTCACGGTAGCAGAACAAGTAATGGAAGTCGGGCTGGGGGGCCTATAGGTGCACATTTGGAGAAGCTAACCCCAGACACCCACAAGGGGTGGGGTTCAAAGCTGCCTCTTGCACTAGCACAGCTGCAGAGGCAGGGGCTAGCTGCCTGTGTGGATCCCATTCTCTGGCACGGGTGAGGGGAAGGGAATGAGAAGGCACACAAGCAGCTGGGATCTGCAAATGCAAAAACCTGTGGGTTAAAAACCAGTGAAATCCACAGGGATCCATGGTGGCTGTACTGATCACTGGTTTCTTCTATGGGGAAAGTCGCCAGGTCCTCTGTAAAGAGCAAGTCACCGGGAACCCTGGTCGCTGATACTGGGCGGCCCCTGCCCTTCTTCCTTGTTCCTAGTCATCTCTATACATCTCAGCTCTGTTGGTCCCTGGGTGGGTGAAACCAAAGCAGGTCCTTCATGGAAATACCCAGAAAGACTGGAGAAGCTGGTCCCTCTCCCTTTCCTGGGGAGGGGAACTCTCTGGTCAGTGAGTTACCTCTTGGCACTGAGCAGTGTCAGGTTGGTGGATGGGGGGATCGGGACAAAATGAAGCATTCTTTCTTCCTTTTTTTTGCAGTTGTTCTCAGGTTTTTGTTCCACTATGTTGAAGTTTCTTAAGTTGACTCTTAAGCATCCAGAACTGTTTGTAGATAGCTGTCTAATTCTTGATTTTGTGGGGGACAGAGGCTGGCTTCCCTACTGCACCATCTTGGTGACATCAGCTTTTCCTATTTCTATAATGACCCTTTCCCAGTTTCTTTCTTTGGCTTTTTATAATCTCTCCTTGCCTTAAATGTCAGCACCACTCAGGTTTCTTTCCTTGGCCCCTTCTCACTTTACACTTAAGTGTGTGCACCAACTCAAGAAAGCTAAGCAAATGATAAAAGATCCAACAGAAAGTTGCTTATCTTCCATGGGAATCAGGTTATTACTTTAACGTCAGCTGATACTATCACTCTACAAGGTTACTTTTACTTTTACAATAATAATTTAGACTTAATATGAAATAAGGCCTTTCTCATATCAGTACAGTTATCCTTTTGCCTATAAATATTCCTTTACAGATAGGTAACTCAGTGATACACTTCTGTTCTTACCTCCTGCACCTCTGAAAAGTAGCATAACACAGGGCAGACATACCAGCCCTGGAGCTATGGAGCTTTTTGATCAACTTAATACTTGTGAACTCAGCACATTTGCCTTTGTAGATTTATATTACTTATTTTATTTTTTTTTTCTAAAATCAGATTGAACATATGAAATATTGTTTTCTTTATATGGTCTCAGACACTCACCTCATCCATATTTACTGATTCCCCAAATATCTTCATTTGTTTTATATATAATAATGTCCTGGGCACTGTGCATCAATTAGCCAATAAAAGGACATAGTCCTAAAGCATTGACTTTTAGAGATTATATGATTAAAAAAATAGATATCTTTAAATTTAAAAAAAAATCACCTTCTAAAAAACATGCAACTTAACATACAAATCAATGTCCCTTTCAGAAAATTTATATTGCAAGGCTGATTAATAAAGGATTTGCATTGCTAATTAATGAATTTGTATTTGGCATAAGTTACAGCATGTAAACACTATAGGTTTTCTTTTTTTTAATTTCTTTTCAACATAACAGAATTCATTGTTTTTGCAACACTACAGGTTTTCTTAGGCAAAATGATCATGTCACATTCTTAAAGATTTATACTCATGCAACTTTGGCTATATGAACTCGTAGTATTGTTAAGACAACATGCAGATTCAAGCCTCTCAGCACTTTGACATGTGAGAACTAATAGTTATGTTTAATTATAGATATATGTAGCTTTTTAAACATTTAATATTTAATTGTTTATCTGTAATAGAGTGTAAGGAAGATATTGAAGGACTTAGAAACATGTATATTGAAAATGGAATATTCAAACTAATATTTAGTGTGCTGTTTACTAAAATATGATTCCTCTTTTTCCCCAACAGAAATTTCTTCCACAACTTAACCCAGGTAAAACATTTTTAAAAGATTTTATATATCCTTCATATATCACTACTATATTATTTCCTTCTAAGCATCCATGTTTCCCACAAGGAGAATTTTCCAAACTAATTTTCAACAAAAGAAGCTTAGAGTGCAGTGATACTTCAGATATGGTTTGAGGACCCCTAGAACTCTACAGACCTTTTCAGGAGATCCATGAGGTCTACCCTTTTCCACCTACATATCTATGTGAGGATAGATTTTCTCCATATGCTTCCACCAAAACAACATATACCAATAGCTTGAATTGGGAACACAGATGATAATTCAGCTGTCTTCTATTAAATACAAAACCATTTTTCTAATTTTTTTGTTTTGTAAAATAGTTATTTTTCATAAAAATATATATCATGTTACATTTATGGGTTTATTTTGGCTTTTAAAATAAGTGCTTTCCAATTTTCTCAGTTTTAATTTGTACCTGGTACCATGGTAAATACTGATAGATCTAACCCACATAAAACAAAAGCTCTGTGAGACTCACAATAATTTTTAAGGCTATGAAAGTGTCTTGAGATCGAAAAGTTCTAATATCTGATCTGGAGACTCTTACCCAGAGGAAACAAACTGAGGGTTGTTGGAAGGGAGGTGGGGAGGAGGATGGGGTAATTGCATGATGGGCATTAAGAATGGGATGTGGGTATGATGGGGGTGATGTGATGAGCACTAAGTGTTATACACAACTGATTAATTATTAAACTCTGCCTATGAAACTAATGATGTACTCTATGTTGGCTAATTGAATTTAAATTTTTAAAAAATCTGGTCCAAGGGTGGAAGCTGGCAGTGGAGTAGGAGGACCCTAGCTTGTCTCTTTCCATAAATACAACTAAATACTATCAAATTATCCTAAATACACCAGAAGTTGACCTGAAGACTGGCAGAATAAACTCTACAGCTATAGGTAGAGAAGTCACACTGAAGAAGTTAGGAAGTACAGAGATGCAGTTTGGGAGAGGAACAGATCACGGCCACTGTGGAAGGGAGGGAAGGGTGAGAGCTAAACTAGCACACAGGGGAGCACACGGGAAAAATGAATCCCATACCAGTTGGCTTGAAAAGTAAGGAGGGCTGAATATTGTGAGTTCTTGCAACCAGCAGGGATTAAAGCCTAGAGTTTTAAAGGCCAGTGAACTTGACTGGGATACAGCCCAGAGAGTACTGCACTGGGCTTGGGAAGAAGCCAGACAAACAACTAGCCGACACGCAGCATGGAAACAATGATGAAGGAGCACCTGCAGCACACACTGGGAAGGTGTGAGTCCCAGAGAGGCAGCACTCATGCAGAGACACCTCTGGGAACAAAGGAACTGGCCGAAACCATTTCCCTATCCTGACCCTCTGGGTTACTAATTCATTCCTCTCCTTCTTCTAACCTCTGTTCATTCCATGAAGCATGTTTCTCATTTTATCATGCCCTCTCTCTCTTGCCTCAGTATCATGCCTCAGTATAAGCACAGGGCTACCTGCAGGAACCAGTGCAGTGCCGACATTTGCTAACTTACTTGTGTCTATAAAACCCTAACCCCCACATGCACTCCAGTGAAACCACCTACCTGAAACATGCTTGCCCAGTCCCAGTGCAGCAGGCCATCTCCCAGAAGACTGCCCAAACCCCTGCTCACACCATACTTCCCACTGTGGGAGTTTTGCCAAGCCTCTGTTCTGCCAGCAGTGGCAACAAGTCTTATTTCACAAACAGACCAAAGCACACCTACTTAAAACATGCCACATTAAGTCCAAGGACCAAACACTGCCTACAACAGGCAAAGAGAGAATCTGCAGATAACTGGCCTGAAGGATAAAGCAGCCAGAATGAAACAGCACAGTACATGTAGCACATATTGGAGACACTCCCAGAAGTGCCAGGCCCTGGGGAACAAGGGACATTACATGGCAGGGCGCCACAGGACCTCTTCTTCATAAGGCCATTACCATCAAGAATAGGAGACATAGCTAATGTTTCTAACAGAGAAACAGGCTCAGAGATATAGAGAAAATGAGAAGACAGAGAAATTTATCCCAAATGAAAGAACAGGACAATGCCACAGCCAGAGAGCTAAGTGAAACAGATATAAGTAACATGCTTTGGTAGAGAATGTAAAGCATTGATCTTAAGAATATTCACTGGACCTCAGAAGAGTAGAAGACATGAGTGAGAACTTTAACACAGAGATAAGGAACAACATGGAAGAGAGAGAGGGCATGATAAAATGAGAAACATGCTTCATGGAATGAACAGAGGTTAGAAGAAGGAGAGGAATGAATTAGTAACCCAGAAGACAGAATGATGGAAAGTAATCAAGGTGAACATAAGAGATAAAAAAGAATTATGCAAAACAAGAATAGAGTTAAGGAACTCAGTGACTCAATAAAACATAGTAACATTCATATAATAGGAGTCCCAGGAGAACAGAGAAAATGGATCAGAAAATTTATTTGGAGAAATAATAGCTGAAAACTTCCCTAATCTGCAGAAGGAAACAGATATCCAGTTCCGGGAAACACAGAGAACCCCCATCAAAATCAACAAAAGCAGACACACACCAATACATATTGTAATTGAACTGGCAAAATATAGTGATAACGAAAAAAATTTTAAAGCAGCAAGACAAAAAAAGACAGTAACTTACCAGGGAAAATCCATAAGGCTAGCAGGAAATTTTTCAGCAGAAACGTTCCAAGCCAGAAGGAAGTGGCAATGGGAAAAATCTGCAGCTGAGAATACTCTTATCCAGCAAGGTTATTTTTCAGAAAAGGAGAAGAGATAGTTTCCCAGAGAAACAAAAACTAAAGGAGTTCATGACCACTAAACCAGCACTGCAAGAAATATTAAAGAGGACACTTTGAATGGAAAAGAAAGACCAAAATTGACAGTATAAAGATAGGAATCACAAAACCAGTAAAAATGAATATTTCAGTAAAAAAAAAAGTCAAGGAATCCACAAAATTGAAGTATGTGAAATATAACAACATATATCTAAAATGTGGGGAGGAGGAGAGTAAAGAATGGGTTCAAACTTTAATGACCATGAACTTAACATAGACTCTTACATGAAGAAGAGGTTATATACAAACCTAGTGGAAACCACAAATCAAAAACCACTAATAAATTTACAAAGAATAAATAGAAAGAAATCTATACATGCCACTTAAAAAAAATCAGCAAATTATGAAAAAGGGAAAGGAAAGGACCAGAGAAAATCTTCAGAAACAATCACAAAGCAGATAATAAAATGATGATAAATACCTATCAATAATTATTTTGAATGTTAAGGGACTAAATGCTTCAATGCAAAGATGTAGGGATGACAGAATATATAAAAAACCAACACCCACCTACATGCTGCCTACAAAAGACTCAATATAAGTACCAATACTTATATACTGGACAAAATAGACTTTAACCAAAGAGTGTAACAAGAGACAAAGAAGGACACTACATTTTAATAAAGAAGACAAACCAACAAGAAAATATAACAATTGTAAATATGTATACATCCAACACAGAAGCATCCAGTTAACAACAAACATAAAGGAACTAATTGATAATACATTAATAGTAGGAGACTTTAACACCCCACTTATATCAATGGACAGATCATGTAAACCGAAAATCAACAAGGAAACAATGGCTCTGCATGGTACGTTGGGCCTGATGGACCTAACAGATACATTGAAAGCATTCCATTCTAAAATAGTGATTGAAAATTTACTATAAAGACAGTAAAATAATAATGACTATCATAATAAGTAAACCTCCTGGTATAATGAAGCCTCCATAAAACCCCAGAGGACAGAGTTCAGAGGGCTTTCCTAGTTGGTGATCACATGAATAGTCGGCGAGAGTGAACACCAAGTGAGGACATGGAAACTCCTCACCCTTTTCCCATGCCTTTCCCTCTGCATCTTTTCCATCTGGCTGTTCTTAAGCTACATCCTTTTATAAAAGCCAGTAATCTATGAATTTCTCTTCAACTTCTGGATCATCCCTGACTCCCGCATCCAGGGAAATGTTGAGTAGGACTCTTGACCAAGAGCCTGAATGAGTAAGGAATTCCCCAAAGAGAAGTTAAAGACGAGGCCGTTGCTTTGGCTTCCTGATTCTTTCCTCAGCCTGAACTGGGAAGTAATTCACAAGGGAGAAGTGAAAACAGCACCTTATCTCTGGCTTCCTGTTTTTTATTTCCTTGCACTCCAGTATGTGGTTTCTGAGAGTGAGGAAGTAGAAGCTGGCAAAACTATTGTTTGAGTAACAGCCTCGGAGCCATTCAGCTGAAGCACACAGAAGTGACCTGGCAACACTTCAAAGTTTCAGCCACAGGCCCTGCCATGGAAGCATGACACAGGATACTGATTTCCCTGCCTCTTGCTGTTATTCCCACCCCAGGGAGTTGTGTCTGCTGCCCTCTGCCCAGCCCCCCATCAAGTGCCTCATCAACAAAGTCCCTGGGCAGACACAGGCCCACAACATGCATTTATATACATAATTTTTATTTTTTTTTATTTTTTTTTTAAGATTTTATTTATTTATTTGACAGACAGAGATCACAAGTAGGCAAAGAGGCAGGCAGAGAGAGAGAGAGGAGGAAGCAGGCTCCCTGCTGAGCAGAGAGTCCGATGCGGGGCTTGATCCCAGGACCCCGGGATCATGACCTGAGCAGAAGGCAGAGGCTTTAACCCACTGAGCCACCCAGGTGCCCCTATATACATAATTTTTAAATTAACATAATTTAAATAGTACTTTTGTCCTAGCGTGTGAAAAATAAATAAACAAATAAACCTTCCAATAGCAGATCAAGATAGTTGAATGAGTCCATGTGTCCATGTGCACTCTTATCTCAAATCCAACTGATGTTAAAGAATTTCTTATTAAAGCTGTAACTGGAACAGTGAAAAAAAAGAGAGTGTTTATTATTGGATAATTTTAATATAAGAAATAGAAAATTCTAGGAGTAGAATACATATTACAGACCCAAATAATACAGAATAACCTCCATCTCACTCAAAGAAATGCCTTTAGAAAATATGTGTGGAGAATGCCAGTCTACACATTTACATCAACATAGGTGCACTTGTGTCAGAAATAATTAAAGAATCTAAAGCCAGAGTTATAACATTGACTTTGGAACTATGAGTGTTAGAAGATAAGCCCTAGATAGGGATGATGTTTTATTGTATGTATGGGGATAGAAAATGAAGGCCTCTAACCTATGAGAGAAGGAGGAGCTGAAACTAGTCTCCCTACATTTCGCTAGGGTTTATAAAATATCTGTAAAGTGTGAAAGAGTAAAGTTCCACTCACAGGCTTAGAGGAGTTCCAAAGAAATGATATATCCTCTGAGGGCTATAAATGCATTTGGAGTTAGCTACATGAAGTGTCACGTGGATGTTCAAGTTTAGTAGCCCAAGAGTCTGAAGAACATAAAGCCAAGTAATAAACACAAAATGCAAGCAGTGAAATACATAGGGTCCAGGCAGAGTTGACTGCTAAACTCATTTCCATAACCCAGAGCATATAAGATTCTCATAGAAGACAGTCCCTCTGAAAATAACCTCAAAGTTAAAGGTATAAACCAGGGCACCTGGGTGGCTCAGTGGGTTGGGCCTCTGCCTTTGGCTGGGGTCATAATCTCAGGGTCCTGGGATCGGGTCCCATGTCAGACTCTGCTCAGCGGGGAGCCTGCTTCCCTTGCTCTCCCTCTGCCTGTCTCTCTGCCTACTTGTGATCTCTCTCTGTTGAATAAATAAATAAAATCTTTTTTTTTTTTTTTTTAAAAAAAGGGTATAAACCACAAAAACAGTCTGGAATAGACACATAAAAATCAAGAAAGTTTATACTATTGAAAGCTAGAAATGAGAACCATCTGAAAGACTACTAAATCCATATTTGAAATATTCAAAGAGATAAAAGAAGGAATTAATTATACAGCATCCAGAAATTGAAAAACCTCTCACTAAAATGTCTTGAAACGAAAAAACAGGCAACTAAAAATAAAAATTCAGGGACAGTTTCAATAAAAGCCAGATATAGTTGAGAAAGTTGCAGAATTAGTAATTTGGAATAGGAATCATGAAGAATGCAGTGCATAAAAGTGAAGATATGGAAAATATCCAAAGAGTTAAAAGACATAGACTGAGATAGTTTATTATACATGTAATAGGAATTCCAAAAAGGGAATAAAATGAATTGGACATAGTACTAAAAGAGAGGAATATGGAGGATTCTTCACAATTGAAGACATGAGTATTCAGACTGAAAAACTAAAGTGCAGGTTGTAGTAAATAGTGGTGAACAAATGAACTATATAATATGCTAATAAATTTAAATAAGCATTGACAATCAAAACTTTTCAGTAATTATTTTTTTTAAACAAAATAAAATGAAAAGGCTAGCCAACAAAACAGTGGAAAATGAAGGGAGATTTGGGTTTAAATTTGTTTAAGGTCCTTATAAGCATTCAGGATAGGGATACTGGATTAACTTTAGCCTACATTAAATATGCACGTAAAAATGTAAGATTGTCCATTAAAGTAATAGAAATAATTGTGTAATTTCTAAAAAGTAGAGCTCTGGAAGAAGGAATTTTAAAACACTAATAATTTAAGAGAAGGTAATGAAACATGAAATAAAGAAAAATTAAAACACAGAATATAGAGCCCTAAAGATAAGATTTTTAAAATCACTTAAATTAAATTATTAATCAAAATTGTGCTTGGATTAAATTTACCTATTAAATGACAAAAACTCCAGAAATCTGATTTTAATAAAAGTTACACAGTTAAAACAAAGAGTAACACAAAATTTGGAAAGAAAAGGATGTAAACAGGTAAATACTATCAAAACTGGGGTGATGATATGAATGTCAAATAAAAGATAGGTGAAGCCCCAAAACTTTAAAAGGCATAAAGGGGGAAATTATTTCATGACAACAGAAAAATCCATGAAGAGGAAAATAATATCATCTGTACTTAACAATATAGTCTCGCCTGATCATAAAGAAGATAGAAATTTCCCTCAATTCATTTCCTGAATCTAACACTACTTTAAAACAAAAGGCAGGCAACGAGAAAGTTAGGAAGGGAGGGAGGTAAGGAAGCGTAGACCAATATCCTTGTGTATGTAGGTGCAAAAATTCTACACAAATATTAGCAAATAGAATCCAGCAATATATTAAAAGACTGCATTGAAAAAGGCCAGTATCTTCCAGAATGCAGCATTGATTCAATATCAAGAAAGCAGAAGACAATATCCATTCCATCAACACAATAAAGAAGGAAATAAATGATCACATAATAAGTTTAAAAATTGAATAGGAATTCCCAATGAAAACCTCAATCAAATCAGGAACTGGATAGATGTGCTCAGTACCATCATTATTATTTAACATTGTCTTGAACATAATCGTGTAAGTAATAAGACAAGAAAATATGTACAATATTACAAATTTATACTGGCAATAAAGACTATAAAATACTTATGAATAAATTTAACAAGAAAGACACAGAATCTGTAGCAAGAGCCACTCTCAAATTTTGTTGAACGAGGGACACTGGGTGATGTATGGAACTATTGAATTACTATATTGTACACCTAGAGACTATTATTCAGGCCTTATAAGAGTTGACACTGGAGAATTTCAATGATGTATATATTTGCATAAGAAAAAGAGCATGTGGGAAGTGTGTATAATATCCAGTTTTGTTTTTAAAACTCTTAAAATGTCTCTTTAAAAAAATACATAAATGTAAATGCCTCTTTTTAAAAAATACATAAATGTAAATATGTGTACATGTCTGCAAACACATAGTGTGGAGAAAAATATGAAGGATACATACTACTTGTTTAAATCAAGTGACATAGATTGAGAGAGTCTTAATAGGTGAAGAAAATATAAGGAGAGATAAAACCCTGCTATAAAAACCATGGAAGGAGGGAAGGCAGAATTACATAGGGACAATACAGAATTAAGGCAAACAGGTCAAACAGGATAAATAGGAATGTCCTATAGCAATAAAAGGAATGAAATCTTCATATATGTGTATGTGTGTGTATATCCACATAGCCAGAATGTAGATCCAGATATAAAACATACAGATGTACAAGTTCTTAACATAAAGAACTTCCACAAATTAATAAATAAAAGACTAACAACCCAATAGAAAACTGGAAAATAGGTAAAGGAAATGAACAAATAGTTCACAAGACAGGAAATACAAGTGGAATTTGAACACATGGAAAGGTGCTCAAACATTTCTATAATAAAGGAGATGCAGGTTAAAACTGTACCAAAGCACCATTTTTCACCCATCAGACTGGCAAATTATAAATGTGACAACACACGATGTGGAGAAGGCTGTGAGGAAGGAAGAAATCTCATACATTGCTGATGTGACATGTATTAGAGGAGTTGCTTCAAGAACAATTTAGCAGTATCTATGAAAATTACAGTTGCATATGCCTCAACAGTTACACTTTAAGGTCCCAGGTACAAAGTAATACATATACAAAGTTGCTCATTATGGCATTGATTATAATGGCAAAGGACTGAGAATGAATGTTTATTAGTAGGTTACTATTTCATTATGATTCCTCCATAATTTGGAATAATAAGCAGTGGAAAAGTTAATGAGAATATGTAAAGATCTCTAAGGTAAAACTTTAAGTGAAGAATATAATGTTTGAAAACATGTGTTTAGCATACTTACATTTTTTTTAAAAGATTTTATTTTTATTTGACAGAGAGAGATCACAAGTAGGCAGAGCAGCAGGCAGAGATAGAGCGGGAAGCAGGCTCCCTGCTAAGCAGAGAGTCCGATGTGGGGCTCGATCCCAGGACCCTGAGTTCATGACCTGAGCCGAAGGCAGCGGCTTAACCCACTGAGCCACCCAGGTGCCCCGCATACTTACATTTATATAAAAAATAACATCTTAATTAGTCATGCACAAAAATTTTACAGAAATATAAATAAGAAAACTTAGTAGATCCTTGTTGGGTGCAGTGGGCTTGTAGGGATTGAGTGATGGGAGAGAGAATTTCAACTTTAGTTTTAATTTGTTTTTAACTATGTGAATAAATTGTCTATTCAAGAAAAAAATTAAAAAGAAAGAAAGAAAAAAATTAGATCTACATCTATTGAAATGACCATGTCATATAAGTAACAAAAGCAAGTTAGAAATAACATGCATCCTGTGATTTCATTTTTGTAAAAAGTGCAGGGGTGGGGAGTTGCTGTGTCTAATTATGATTGTAGAGAAAGATTTATACACATTCATACAGAGTTTTAACATTGGTTACCTCAGGAGTATAGACAGATCTTAACTCTTCCTTCATAGGTCTTTGGTTTGTTGCACTTGTTAAACACACACACACACACACACACACACACACACACACACACACAGATTACTTTTGATATTTTTAATAGGATAATCACAATTTTAAAAAAAATAAAAACATTTTTATGGTTGTGTTTTGCCACAACTAAAAATGAAGTCTGTCCAAAATGTAAGGAAACACAAACGCTTTTTATTTTGTAGGTTATTGTTATATGGATTTATGACCCAGAAAATGCAGACCCTGAAGAGTTGCTATGGACTGCCCAGGAACCGTCACTAGTAAGTGGAAACATTATTATTATCATAAATTTTAAAATGTGCTATCCTTCAAATAATCTATGTTAAGCATTCCAGAACTAACTACATGCATCTTAATTGTCCAGTATTCTTCGCTATCGTAGAGATTTTGAGCCTAATGCTCAATCTCCACAATTACAGGTCTTTCTCTTGAATTCTATCAAGCATTGTCCGTAATTCCTACGAACTGCATTATTCATGAAGATGCTAACATTCAAAGTGCTTTAAAGATGTTCCTTGTGCATCTATCTTAAAATCATCCTTCAAAAATCTGTCCAGTTGGCTAGTGAATCCTTTACCACTTGGAGACTAGTGAGTTTCCTAAAGGTGCAGCACAGCGGATAAATACAGATGGTTTTCAATTTATGGTGGCTTGACTTGTGGTTTTTCAACTTTACCATAGCAGTGATCTGCATTCTATAGAAACTCTACCCTGAGCGTGGGTCTTTTCCCCAGGCTAGCGGGGAGCAATATGTTTGTGATACCAGCACTGGACGCTGGGTGGCGGCAGTCATCACAGGAGTAAACCATCAGTACACTTAAACTGTTCTGAACCCATACGACCATTGTTTTCACTTTCAGTACAGTATTCAGTGGTTTCCATGAGATATTTAACACTTTATCAAAAACAGACCTTGTGTTAGATGATTTTGCCCAACTGTAGGCTAAATGTAGGTGTTTTGAGCCCATTAAAGATTGGCTAGGCTAAGCTATAATGTTGGTAGATAAGGCACATTGAATGCCTTGTTGACTTACGATATTTCCATTGACAATGGGCTTATCAGGACATATTCCATCATAATTCAAAGAAAATCTGTAAGTCCTTTCTCTGATTTGCTACAAATTTACCTCTTTCAAGACTTGAGTTCTGTCTTCTGCTACAATTAAAGTGTATTGAAGAGAAATATAAAATGAGTTGTTTTAATCTCATGTGATACTATGTCTTAATGAGTCAAGATCTGATTTTTGAATAGCATGTTACATACCTCTTGGTAATGAAATTCACAAGAGATGGACTGATAAATCAGAATGACAATCTATCAATTGTTTTATTTGGCAAATGGCTTTAGAGGGCATACAGGTAATCAGTTGTAATTAAACACTTTAAGCATTACTGCTACTTAATTTCTAATCCTTTTAAGTGAAAATATGTGCATTTTAATGTTATTTCATCCATGCATGCTAAATGTAGGTGGAAATTTTTGGAAAATTTTGGAAAATTTCATGTTTATTCACGGCCATGTCATTCCCATAAAACCTTTCTATGGCTCTTAGTTACCAACAGTAGGCTTTTGGCTCTTAAGACACTTGCGGCACACAAAGCCCTGGAATATTCTGTCTCTGCCACTCTTCTCTGGTCTCAGCTCTCCACATGTCCTACCTCTAGCAACAGCACTCTGCTGTTTCCCTGCACACACCTGCTGTTCCATAGCTCTGAGTCTTTGCTGATGCTGTTCCCTCTATGGTAACTGCTCATTCCCTATGTTCATTTCCTCATGTTTTCTGTCTCAATTCAGATATCACTGTGTCTAGGATGCTTGCCTTGATCAAATCAGGATTTTTTCACACGAGTATTTTGAGGGCATTATTTTAATGCTACGGTTTTGGTAAATCATCAACAAAACAGCTCTGGCAAAATGAATGTAAATCGCCTGTTCGTGTTTTTATCAGCCAATATGTAATATGACTGAAGGGCACTCGAATCATCGCTCCCCCCTTTTCTCTTCGTTCTCTTCCTGAACCACCTCAGACCTTGAACTCTAAATATTCCCTCATCTTTAACTCATTCCTGTATTTTATTCTCTCTTTGGACCTCAGTCCATCCCTGTCTCTCATTAACTTCCTCTATGAGTCTTACCCTGTGCCCAACACCCACACCAGAGAAAAGAGGACCCTGGCGTACAGCTCGGGGAAGGGTACAGAATAACTTACTTGTACAATTTGGTTTAAAAAATATTCGAAAGTTCAGGGTTTTATTTTGAGGGTTTTTTCTTTACCATTTAACTGTAAATTATATCATAAAGAAAAAAAATTTAGTATACACCTTAATGAATAATTATAATTAGTCATATAAACACTATCAAGAAGTAAAACACTAATAGTAGTACAGAAGGTCCCCTTATGTGCCACCTTTGTGGACATGATTTCTCCCTCCACCTTAGTACTTGATGAGTATAATTCCTGTATCCCTCTAAAGGTAACCATTATTCTGAATTTTATGGTAATAATTTCTCTGCTTTTATTTTTAGTTTTCCTCATGATTCCTAAACAATGAGGTTTAGTGGGTTTTAGGTTTGGGTTTATTTTTCTACTTCATATAAATGGAATCATGTTTTATATACATTGTGCGTATTCCTTTTGGGTGGTCTACTTTATATAGGACTTATTTGTGTTGTAATGTACCTATAGTTTATTCATTTTTGTTCCTGTATGATATTTCATCATTTCAACCTACTATACATTTTTTATCCATTCTGTCATTGATGAATTTTGGGTTGGTTTATGTTTTGTTTTGTTTGTAATGAGTGTTGGGTTTCTTTTTTTGTTCAGCTTTTTAAAAAAATTTTTTTAAGATTGTATTTCTTTATTTGACACACAGAGAAAGATCACAAGTAGGCAGAGAGGCAGCAGAGAGAGGGGGGAAGCTGGCTCCCCACTGAGCAGAGATCCCGACGTGGGGCTCAATCCCAGGACCCTAAGATCATGACCTGAGCCGAAGGCAGAGGCTTTAACCCACTGAGCCACCCAGGCGCCCTTTGTTCAGCTTTATTGAGATGCAAATGATATATAATATTGTATAACTTTATCAACTTATGTTGTACACTGCTGATCTGATACACTTAAGTACTGTGAAATGATTACCACAGTAGCATTTTTTAACCTTTATCACCTCACATAATTACTTGTTTTCTTTTTCTTTTTTTTTTCTCTTCTGTGACAGGGTTATTTAAGATTTAAGATTTACTCTCTTATCAACTTCCAAATATTTAATACTGCATCATTAACTATACTCATCATGGTATATATTAAATTCCCAGAATTTATTCATCTTATAACTGGAAGTTTGTGCCTTTGACCACCATGTCCCCATTCTGCTCACCCCCCACACCCCGCAATCCCCAGTCTACTCTGCTTCTGCGAGTTCAGCTTCTTTTAGAGTCCACATACAAGCACATCATACAGTATTTGTCTTTCTCTGTCAGGCATATTTCATTTAGCGTAATGCCCTCAAGTTCATCCATGTTGCTGCAAATGGAGACATTTCCTTCTTTTTTATGGTCAAATAATATTCCCTTGTGTATTGATGCCATAATTTCTTTATCCCTTCATCCTCCAACAGACAGGTTGCTTCTATCTGTTGGCTATTGGAAATAATGCTGCAATAAACATAGGGGTGCACGGATTTTTTGGATTACTGTTTCCATGTTCTTTGGATAAATACCAAGTAGTGGAATTATTGCATCATACGGTATTTCTAGTTTTCATTTTTAGGAGGAAACTCCATACTGTTCTCCACAGTGGCTGCAGCAATGGACGTTTATATTCTACAACAGTGCATGGGGCTCCTCTTTCTCCACGTCCTCACCAACACTTGTTAATCTTATCTTTTTTATTTTAACCATTCTAACAGGTGTAAGGTGAGGCATCTTTTCATGGCTCTCTGAACGTCTTCTTTGGGAAAATGTCTATTCCTATCTTCTGCCCATTTTTAAATTGGATTGCTAGGGTTTTTTTTGCTATTGAGGTTGTGTGAGTTTTTCTATATTTTGGATATTACCCCCTTAAGAGATACATGATTTGCAGATATTTTCTCCCACTCTGTAGGATACCTTTCACTTCGTTGTTTTGTTTTGTTTTTTCCATTTTGAATTCCTTTACTGTGCACATATGATTTTTATTCTTTGCTCTGTTGTAGTTAACTCTACTGATTGATTTTTGGAAAGTTGAACCAGCCTTACATACCTAGAATGAATCCCAGTTGGCCATAGTATATAATTCTTTCTGTATATTGTTGGTTTCTATTTGCTATTGTATTTCCATTTAGTTCAGATTCTTAAAAATTTTTACATTTCTTTTGAGACTTCTTCCCTGACCCATGTGTTATTTAAAAGCATGTCAATTTTCAAATACTTGGGGATTGTTCAATTATGTTTCTGTACTGACTTCTAGTTTAATTCTGTTATACTCTGACAACATATTTTCTGACTTCTACTCTTCTTTAAAATTTGTTAATTCTACTATAAGTAATGTTTGCTGTTATATTAGTTTCATCTCTACAATACAGTGCAATAATTCTATATATCACTCAGTGCTTATCATGACAAGGGCACTCCTTAAACCCCATCACCTGTTTCACGCATTCTCCCACAAACCTCCCCTCTGACCATCACAAGTTGGCTCTCTCTATTTAAGAGTCTGGTTTTTTGTGTCTTTTTTTCCTTAGATCATTTGTTTTCTTAAATTCCACATACGAGTGAAATCATATTATAATGCTAAGTGAAATAAGTCAGACTTATTATTTAATAATAAATATTAAAAATAATAAAACTTTAAAAAAAATAAGTCTCTGACATTTCACTTAGCATTCTACTTTCTAGGCCCATCCATGTTATCACCAATGGCAAGATTTCACTTCATTTTTACAGCTGAGTGGTAGTCCGGTGTATATATATATCTCACAGCTTCTTTATCCATCCATCTATCAATGGACACCTGGGCTGCTTCCACATTTTGGCTGTTGTAAATAGTGCTGCAATAAATACAGTGGTGCATATATCTTTTCAAATTAGTACTTTTGTTTTCTTTGGGTAACTACACAGTAGTGAAATTACTGGATCACATGGTAATTCTATCTTTAATTTTTTAAAAAAGATTTTATTTATTTATTTGACAGAGGGAGAGAGATCACAAGTAGGCAGAGAGGCAGGCAGAGAGAGAGGAGGAAGCAGGCTCCCTGCCGAGCAGAGAGCCCAACGTGGGGCTCCATCCTAGGACCCTGGGATCATGACCCGGGCCAAAGGCAGAGGCTTAACCCACTGAGCCACCCAGGCGCCCCTTTCTTTAATTTTTAAAGAAACCTCCATTCCATTTTCCACAGTGGCTACATCAGTTTGCATTCCCATCAACCATCCACCAGAGATCCTTTTTCTCCACATCCTCACCACCACTTGTTTCTTTGGTGTTAGCCATTCTGACAGGTGTGAGGTACGATTTAACTGTGGTTTTGATTTTCATTTCTCTGATGATTAGTGATATTAAAGATCTTTCCATGTGTCTGCTGGCCATCTGTTATGTCTTCTATGTAGAAATATCTGTTTATGTCTTCTTCCCATTTTTTAATTCAATTGTTGGGATTATCTTTGGTATTGAGTTGTGTAAATTCTTTATATAGTTTGGATACTAAACCCTTTTTTAAATATATCATTTCCATTCAGAGGACTTTGTTTTGTTGATTGTTTCTTTTGCTGTGCAGAAGCTTTTTATTCTGATGTAGTCCTAATAGTTTATTTTTGTTCTTCTTTCCCTTGCCTCAGGAGACATATCTAGAAAAATTTCTATGGCTGAGGTCAGAGATATTAATGCCTGTGTTCCCCCCTACGATTTTGATGGCTACTTGTCTCCATTTGGGTCTTTAATACATTTTGAGTTTATTTTTGCATACAGTGTAAGAAAGTGGTCCAGTTTTATTCTTTTGCATATTGCTGTTCAGTTTTCCAACACAATTTGTTGAAGAGACTGTCTTTCTCCCATTATATGTTCTTGCCTCCTTTGTCATAGATTAATTGATCATATAATTGTGGGTTTATTTCTGAGCTTTCTAGTCTATTCCATTGAACTAGTATGTCTATTTTTGTAATATACCTTGAAATCTGGAATTGTGATACCTCCAGCTTTGTTCTTTCTCAAGATTGCTTGGCTATTTGGGGTATTTTGTGGACCCATACAAATTTTAGGATTATTTGTTCTAGCTCTGTGAAAAATGCTGGTGGTATTTTGATAGGGATTGCATTAAATCTATAGATTGCTTTGGGTAGTATAGACATTTTAACAATATTTCTTCTTCTACTCCATGAGCATGGAGTATCTTCCCAATCATTTGTGTCATCTTCAATCTCTTCCATCAGTGTTTTACAGTTTTCAGAGCACAGATCTTTCACCTCCGTGGTTACGTTTATTCCTAGGTATTTTATTATTTTTGGTGAAGTTGTAAATGGGATCGTTTTCTTAATTTTTCTTTCTGCAATTTTTTTATTAGTGCATAAAAATCCAACAGACTCCTGCATATTAATTTTGTATCCTGAAACCTTACTGAATTCACTTATCAGGTCTACTAGTTTTTGGTGGAGTCTTCAGGGTTTTCTTTTCTTTTCCTTTCTTTTATTTTTTTTTTAAGATTTTATTTATTTATTTGACAGAAATCACAAGTAGGCAGAGAGGCAGGCAGAGAGAGAGGGCAGACTCCCCACTGAGCAGAGAGCACAATGCGGGTGGGGCTGGATCCCAGGACCCTGAGATCATGACCTGAGCCAAAGGGCAGAGCTTTAAACCACTGAGCCACCCAGGCGCCCCTTTTCCTTTCTTTTTTTAATTAAGTAGGCTCCTGGCCCAGCAGGGTTCCCAGGGTGGGGCTTGGACTCACAAAACTGAGATTGAGACCTGAGCCAAGATCAAGAGCCAGACACTTGACCAACTGAGTGACCTATATCCCCTTTAGGATTTTCTCTATATAGTATCATGTCACCTGCAAACAGTGAAAATTTTACTTCTTCCTTATCACTTTGGGTGCCTTTTGTTTTTCTTGTCTGATTGCTGTGACTAAGACCTCCAGTACTATGTTCAAAGAAAGTGGCAAGAAAGGACATCCCTGCCTTGTTCCTGACCTTAGGGGAAAAGCTCTCAGTTCTTCCCTGTTAAGGTTGTGTCAGCTGTGGATTTTTCCTGTATAGACTTTATTATGTTGAGGCACATTCCCTCTAAACCTACTTTGTTAAGGGTTTTTAACATGAATGGCTCTTGTAATTTGTCAAGTGCTTTTTTCCTGCATTTACTGAGATGATAGCTTGGTTTTTATCCTTTCTCTTGTTGATGTGATGTATCACGTTGGTTGATTTATGAATATAGAACCACCCTTACATCCCAGGAATAAATCCCACTTGATCTGGATGAATGATTTTTTTAAATGTAATGTTGGGTTTGGTTAGCTAATATTTTGTTAAAGATTTTGCATCTGTGCCTGGGTGGCTCAGTGGGTTAAGCCTCTGCCTTCAGCTCAGGCCACGATCTCAGGGTCCTGGGATCGAGTCCCGCATCAGGCTCTTTGCTGGGCAGGGAGCCTGCTTCCTCCTCCCTCTCTCTCTCGCTCTCTCTCCCTCTATGCCTTCTTGTGATCTCTCTCTGTCAAATAAATAAAATCTTTAAAAAAAAAAAAAAAGATTTTGCATCTGTGTTCATCAGAGATATTGGCCAGTAATTCTCTTTTGTTGTAGTGTCTTCATATGGTTTTGGTATCAGGGTAATGCTAGCCTCTTAGAATGAATTTGGAAGTTTTCCTTCCTTTTTTATTTTTTGAATAGTTTGAGAAGAAAACATAAGTGTTCACTAGAGTTCAGCTGTGAAGCTATCTGTTCCTGGACTTTTGTTCATTGGGAGTTTTAAAAAATTTTTTATTCAATTTCATTGTTGGTAATCAATCTGTTCAAATTGTCTATTTCTTCCCGATTCAGTTTGGGAGGTTACATGTTTCTAGGAATTCTTTCTAGGTTGTCCAATTTGTTGGCATATAATTTTTCATAATTGTCTCTTATATTCCTTTGTATTTCTTAAGTATCGGTTGTTATTTCTTCTCTTCTCTTTCCAGATTTGTTCTTGTTATTGATGTCCAGTTTCATAGTGCTATGGCTGGAAAAGATGCAGGGTATGACTTCAATATTTTTTAATTTGCTGAGACTTGTTTTGTGGCCTAACATATGACCTACTCTAGAGAATGTTCCATGTGCTCTGGAAAAGAATGTGCATTCCACTGTTTTAGGATAGAATATTCTGAATATACTTATTAAAGCCATCTTGTTTAATGTATCATTCAAAGTTACTGTTTCCTTGCTAAGTATCTAATGATCTATCCATTGCTGTAAGTGGGTATTAAAGTCCCCTAATATTGTTGTATTAATGCCAATTTCTTCCTTTAATAGTTGCTTTATGTAATTAGGTACTCCCATGTTGGGTGCATAAATTATTACAATTATTATATCCTCTTGTTGGATTCTTTCTTTTATCATTATGTCATGTCCTTCTTTGTCTCTTGTTATATAGTCTATTTTAAATCTATTTTGTCCAATATAATATTGTTACCCTGACTTTCTTTTCACTTCCATTTGCATGATAAATGCTTTTCATCCCTTCATTTTCAATCTGCATGTGTCTTTAGGTCTGATATGAGTATTTTGTAGGTAGCATATAGAGGAGTCTTTTTTTGTTTGTTTAAGATTTTATTTATTTATTTGACACAGAGAGAGATCACAAGTAGGCAGAGAGGCAGGCAGAGAGAGAGGAGGAAGCAGGCTCCCTGCTGAGCAGAGAGCCTGATGTGGAGCTCGATCCTAGGACCCTGGGATCATGACCTGAGCCGAAGGCAGAGGCTTTAACCCCTGAGCCACCCAGGCACCCCGTCTTTTTTTTTTTTTTTAAGGAAAGCCACTTTCACCTCCTTTTTTTCTTTTTTAAAGATTTTTTAATTAATTTATTTGACAGACAGGGATCACAAGTGGGCAGAGAGGCAGGCAGAGAGAGAGGGGGGAAGCAGGCTCCCTGCTGAAAAGATAGCCTGATGTGGGGCTTGATCCCAGGACCCTGGAATCATGACCTGAGCCAAAGGCAGAGGCTTTAGCCACTGAACCACCCAGGTGCCCCAAGAATCTTGCTTTTTTATCCATTTCATCACCCTGTGTCTTTTGGTTGGAATATTTAGTCCATTTACATTCACAGTAATTATTGATATGTATGTATGTATTGTCATTTTGTTACCTGTTTTATGGTCATTTTTGTAGTTCTTTTTTTTTTTCTCTTGCTATCTTCTTTCATGGTTTGCCAACTTTTTTAGTGATATACTTGGATTCCTTTTCTTTATTTTGTGCATATCAATTATTGGTTTTTAAATTTATGGTTACCATTAGGTTTATGAATATAACAATTTGTATTACTCTGATGACCACTCAAGTGGTCAAATCTATTCCAAATGCACTAAATTTTTATTCGTCTCCCCTCTACATTTTAGGTATATAGCATCATACTTCATATTCTTTCATTTTGCAAACCCCCTTATTTTCATAGACATACTTAATCATACTACTTTAGTGCTCCTTGCCTTTTTTACTCCTGCTTATGTTCTTTCTTTTCCCCTCAAAGAACCCCCTTTAACATTTTTTTTAAAGGCTGGTTTAGTGGTAATGAACTCCTTTAACTTTAATTTGTCTAGGAAATTGTTTATCTCTCCTTGTATTCTGAATGAGAGCTTTGCTGCATAGAGGTATTCTTTGTGGCTGGGTTGTTGTGTGTGTGTGTTTCTTTTTTCTTTTCTTTCAGCATGTTGGATATGTTATGCCACTCTCTTCTGGCCTGCAAAGTTTCTGCTGAATAATCTGATGATAGCCTTCGTGGTTTCCCTTGTATATAACTGTTTTCTCTTACTGCTTTTAAAATTATCTAAAACTACTTTTTCTTATTTTAATTACTGTGTGCCTTTGTGAGGACCTTTTTCACTTGATTTTGTTGAGAGCTCTCTGTGCCTCCTGGATCTGGATTTCTGTTTCCTTACCCAGATTGAGGAAGTTTTCAGCTATTATTTCTTTTTTTTTTTTTTTAAAGATTTTATTTATTTATTTGACAGAGAGAAATTACAAGTACACTGAGAGGCAGGCAGAGAGAGAGAGAGAAGGAAGCAGGCTCCCTGCTGAGCAGAGAGCCCGATGTGGGGCTCGATCCCAGGACCCTGAGATCATGACCTGAGCCGAAGGCAGCGGCTTAACCCACTGAGCCACCCAGGCGCCCCTCAGCTATTATTTCTTTGCACAAATTTTCTGCCTTATTTTCTCTCTCTTCTCCTTCACAGATCCCTATAATGTGAATATTGTTATACTTGATGGTGTTGTGGAGTTCCCTTAATCTATTCTCATTCTTTATTAATCTTTTTTTCTCCTGTTCAGTGTGATTGTTTCCCATTACTCTGTCCCCCCAGTCAATGATACATTCTTCTGCTTCCTCTATTACTCATTTCCTCTAGTGTATTATTATTATTATTATTATTATTTTAAATTTCTTTTCAGTGTACCAGAATTCATTATTTATGCACCACACCCAGTGCTCCATGCAATACGTGCCCTTCATAATACCCACCACCAGGTTCACCCACCTTCCCACCCCACCCCTGACCCTTCAGAACCCTCAGATTGTTTATCAGAGTCCATAGTCTCTCATGGTTCATCTCCCCCTTCCAATTTCCCTCAACTCCTTTCTCCTCTCATCTCCCCTTGTCCTCCATGATATTTGTTATGCTCCACAAATAAGTGAAACCATATGATAATTGACTCTCTCTGCTTGACTTATTTCACTCAGCATAATCTCTTCCAGTCCTGTCCATGTTGATACAAAAGTTGGGTATTCATCCTTTCTGATGGAAGCATAATACTCCATAGGGTATATGGCCCTCTAGTGTATTTTTAATTTCAGTTATTGAGTGCTTCATCTCTGATTGGTTCGTTTTTATGTTTTGTATCTTTTTGGTGAGAGTCTTGCTGAGATTCTCCACTCTTTTCTCAAGTCCAGTGAATATCTGTATGACCATCACTTTACATTCTCTATCAGGCATGTTACTTATCTATGTTTTACTTAGCTCTCTTGTGATTTTGTCCTTTTGTTTGGGGCATATTCCTCTGTCTCCTCATTTTATACAACTCTCTATGTATGTTTCTATATGTTAGGAAAGTTCGCTATGTCTCCTACTCTTGCAAGTAGTGGCTTTATAAAGAAAGGGTCATCTGATGCCCTATAGTGCAGTGTTTCTTGTTCACCACAATCTGGCATTTCAGAGGTGTCTTCCATGTGTATTACATGTTCCTACTGTTGTGACTGAGCCACATTTGCAGTCCAGTCATCTGCAATGGCTCTCCTTGCCTGTTGTGAACAGGTTTAGGTCCCTATGTTGTTAAGGGCCAGTCTGGGACCACCCTGGGCTTCAGTTAGGTCAGACCAGGCATTCACCAAGCTGCAGTTGAACCAAACTGCAGGCACTCTTCCTGTGTGTGTCCCCTGGGAATCTTTCATTGGTGGGTGGGGTCTGCAGTTTTCTGCTCCCAGACCAAGTGGGAGCCACAGGTCAAGAGTCACTTGGAGAGGTACTGGCCCAGCAGGGCTGCTTACACAATGAGTCATTGCTTTGGGTGTACTCACTGCTTTGGGTGTACTCTTGTGTCACTGCTTTGGGTGTACTCTTATGAAGCCAGTTTGGAGGGGGCAAATTCTGAGGAGAAGCCAGGGGTGGATGCCAGGAAGATCCAGGCTGGTCTGCTGTGGAAGGGGACTTGAAGCTACCAGGGAAAACTGCCAAGTCCAGGCGGGAGAGGGTAGGTTGGCAGAAGTGTTCAGGGGGTGGGGTCAGTAAGGTTTGCTGAGGTCCACTGTGGGAGGTTGCTTGGCACTGATTTGGAGAGCTGCTGAGGCTGGGTTGAAGGTAAGTCTGCAGGAGGACATGGTCGCAGAGCACACTGTTGGCAAGCCAGTGGAGAGTGTTGATGCTGCACTGGTTCCTGCAGGTGTCTATGTATCTAAGCTGGGGGGCAGGGGAGGGAAATAGTGCCCACCAGCTTTTTTATTCTTGGAGTTTCCCAATGATCCCTGCCCCTCCAGCACATGTTATGAGATTAGTAACCAAATCTCCCTCCCGTATACCCCATGCTTTTTCAAACCGCTGCTTCTATACTGTCTCTTGGCAGGGCTGTTGTGTTGTCTCTTTAATGGCCAGGACTCAGTTTCCTCTTGCTATTCCAGAGTCCAGCTACTGTTTTTCTTTTTTATAGATTCTATTTATTTATTTGATAGACAGAGATTACAAGTAGTCAGAGAGGCAGGCAGGGAGAGAGGAGGAAGCAGGCTCCCCACTGAGCAGAGAGCCCAATGTGGGGCTCGATCCCAGGACCCTGAGATCTGAGCCAAAGGCAGAGGCTTTAACCCACTGAGCCACCCAGGTGCCCCCTAGCCACTGTTTTTTTAAAGTTCCAGGTGTTAGGGTGCTTGAGTGGCTCAGTTCGTTAAGTGACTGCCTCCAGCTCAGGTCATGATCCTGGAGTCCAAGGATGAAATCCCACATCGGCTCCCTGCTCAGCAGGGAGTCTGCTTCTCTCTCTGACCCTCCCCCCTTTCATGCTCTCCCTATCTCATTTTCTCTCTCTCGCTCTCAAATAAATAAAATATTTTTTTAAAAAATGTTCCAGGTGTTAAGCCTCACTGATTATAAGAACTTAAGAAGTTAAGCCCCTCTGGTTTTCAAAGACAAATGTTATGGTTGGGATTCATCTTCCCATTTTGGGCCCCTGTGCCTGGGGTGCCCAGTGAGGAGTGTGCTCCTCTCTCTTCTTCTTGCTTGAAGTAGCCGTCCCTCCTGCAAATAGTCTCACAGGTCAGCTTGGTTCCTGACTATGTCTCTGCTTTCTACCCTCCTTGATGTGCCCTCTTCTCTATGTTTCGCTGTAAAGAATCTATTCTGCCAGCTTCGTGTCATTTTATGAGTTTAGGATCCTCCTACTCCACCCTCTTCCCCAGAAGTCTACAATTTCTATTAAATTTGTTTATGTTTTATAAGTGTTTTGTGGTCCAGAACGTGGTTTATCTTGGTGAATGTTCCATGTGATCTTGATAAGAATATGTGTTCTAGTGTTGTAGGATTGAGTATTCTATATAAGACAATTAGATTAAGTTGTTGATAGTGTTAAGTGGATATTTTTGTTGATTTTCAGCCTGATTGATCTATCAGCTACTGATGGAGGGGTGGCATTTAGGTTTCTGACTATAATAGTAGATTCTCTTATTTCTCCTGGCAATTGTCAGTTTTTGCCTTGATGTGCTGTTGTTAGATGCATTCATGTTTAGGATTGTTATGTTCTCTTGGAAAATTAACCTCTTTATTTTTATATTCTGCCCTTTTTGTCACTAATAAAATTCTGTGCTGAAGTTGGCCTTGTCTGAAATTTTATAGTCCCCCAGTTTTCTTTTCATTAGTTTTAGTTTAGTATACTTTTTTCTTTACTTCTTTACTTTTAAACTGAGGTTTATGTTTAAAACATGTTTCTTAAGGACAATATATAATTGCATCTTTTTTTAAATTCACCTTTTCTATTTTTTTTTTAATTCTTTTAAAATGATTTTATTTTTTATTTTATTTTTACTTCTTTAAAATTAACATATACTATATTACTAGTTTCAGAGGTAGAATTTAGTGATTCATCAGTGCATACAACACCCAGTGCTCATTACTTCAGGGGCCCTCTTTCATGCGCATCACCCAGTTACTCCATTCCCCCACCCACCTCCCCTCCAGCAACCCTCAGTTTGTTTCCAATACTTAAGAGTCTGTTATGTTTTGTCTTCCTTTCTGTTTTCATCTTATTTTACTTTCACTTCCCTTCTCCTGTGTTCATCGGTTTTGCTTTTTAAATTCCACATATGAGTGAAATCATATGTTTGTAATTCTCTGGCATATTTCACTTAGCATATAGTTGCGTCTTATTGGGATTTTTCCAAAAATTCATTCTGGCAATCTCTGCTTTTTAATTGGTCCATTTAGACCATTAACATTTAAGTTGATTATTCATTTATTTGGCTTAATATCAACCATGTTTGTAACTGTTTTCTATTCATTGCCAGATGCTTCTTTTTCTGCCTTTTTTGTTTTAATTGAGCATTGTGTAGGATTCTATTTATTTCCTTTCTTAGTGTATTGATTATATTTCCTCAAAAAAATTTTAGTGATTGCCCTGGAGTTTCTGGAGTTTACAATGTACATTTTAACTAATCCAATGTACATTTTAACTAATTTTAACTAATCCAAATCTACTTTCCAATAACACTATTCCACTCAACTCTAATTTAGGTTCAAACAAAGTATTCTCAATTCCACCCTCTTGTATCCTGTTACATTGCTGTCATTCATTTAATTATCCATGTGGGATAGTAGTCCAATACTTTTTTACTATTTGTTACTATTATTAATTTAAACAAACAATTATTTTTTGGATGAACTCAAGAACAGTGACAGATTGATGGGTACAGGATTTTCTTTCAAGTTGATCAAACCATTTTGGAACTAGAAAAAGATAGTTGTTGCACATCATGAAGGTACTAAAAACCACTGAATCATAAACTTTAATGTGGTCAATCATATGTTAATTTTACCTCAATACAAAATAAGAAGAAATTGTTTTCTTTTATCTTGGTTTGCTCCTTTTCTAATGCTCTTCTTTTTTTATGTAAATCCAAGTTTCTTACCTTTATCATTCTCCTTCTCTCTGAAGAAAATATTTTAACATTTCTTGCAGGACAGTTCTGCTGGTGAGGAATCCCTTGGTTTTTGTTTTCTGAGAAAGTTTTTTTTTTTCTTTTTTTAAGATTTTATTTATTCACTTGAGAGAGAGAACAAGCAAAGGGGGAGGCAGAGGGAGAAGCAGACTTCCCACTGAACAAGGAGCCCAATGTGGGGCTCGATCCCAGGACCCTGGGATCATGACCTGAGCTGAAGGCAGGTGCTCAACCAACAGAGCCACCCAGGCACCCCATCTGAGAAAGTTTTAATTTCTTTATCACTCTTGAAGGATAATTTTGCTGGACATAGAATTCTAGGTTGGTGGATTTTTTTTCTTTCAACTCTAAATATTTCACTCAACTCTCTTCTTGCATGTGTGCCTCTGACAAGAGGTCTCTTAATTATTACTCTTTTTGATCAATTTTATTCCCCTCCCGCATTTTTCAAAGATTTGGTTTTTGACTTCAGTTTTCTGCAGCTTGACTATGGTATGCTTTGGAGTAGTTGTTTTACATTTAGTATTCATCATGTTTCCTGAGCTTCTTGGCCATTATTACCTGAAATATTTATTTTGCTCCATTCTCTCTTCTTCTGGCATTCTAGTTGTTTATGTGTTACATCTTTTGAAATTATCCAACAGTTCTTGGAAGTGCTGTCCTTTTTTTTTTTTTTTTTTTTTACTTTGTATTTCAGTTTGGGAATTTTCTTTTGACCTACCTTCAAGCCCACTAATTCCCTCCTCAGCTCTGGTGAATTCACTGATCAGCCCATCAAAAGCATTCTTCATTTCTATTACATTGTTTTTATTCCTAGCATTTCCTTAACTCTTTCTTAGAATTTCTACTTTTCTGCTTACATTACCCATCTGTTCTTCTATATTTTCTCATTTTTCTATTAGAGCCCTTAATATATTAATCACAGTTATTATAAATTAGCTATCTGGGAATTCTAATATGTGTATCATTTCTGATTCTAGTTCTCAAGTTTTCTTTCTCTCCGGACTTTGTTTCTGCTTGCTTTTTGGCAAGCTTGCAATTTTGTTTGTTATTGTTGAAAGTCATATATGTTAAATTGGGTAATGGGAACTGAGGTTAAATAAGCCACTTGTATGTGGATTTATATTAATCTGGCCAGTAATTGGGCTTGGTTTGGTGTTTGCTGTAACTATAGGTGCCAGAAGCTTTAAATTGCTTTAAGGTTCTTGTTTTTGTCTCCCTTTTTGACTTTAGACATGCCTAAGTTTCTCTCTTCAGAGACTGTATATATCTTACAGTTCTATTCTAATCTATCTAATTCTATTCTAATCTACACTATTTTACTGAAGCCTTTTTGATGTAGTAAGGTATGAGCGAGGGGAGCCTTGTACAATCTCCCACTTAAATGTCAGTGTTTTAGTGGGCCTGCATCTCTGGTGTGTGACCTCCAGAAATGTTTATTCCTGTATAGCTTCCTCCTAACTGATTGAGACTGAAAGTCTAGAGGAGACAGGAGTGAAAGGAGTAACCTTCCCTACGATTCTGGGACAGGGATCTGGTACACACTTTCTCCCTGAAGAGCAGGCCTTTGTTGTGGAAAAGGCTCTGGGTCTATTTCACAAAGATTATTTTTCCTCTCCGCCTGCCAAATCCATGAGGGGATTTTTCTCTAGTCTTCACGGTGAGATCTGGTGGAGTTTCCCCTTAAATTATAACCATAAGGACTTTCTTGATCTCACACTCAGCTTCCCGTAATTTGTCAAAATTACCATTTAAGTGTTCCTTACCACCAGTTTATGGCTCCAGTAGTTTCTTCTCCATGTAAACAGATTCTCAACTATGACTCTCTGGATTCATCTGTCTCTACAGACCTTGGGTTGGTAGTTTGCCCTGCAAACTCAGTTCCCTGGATGGGCTCAAGAAAAGTCATTGATTTTTAATTTGTCTGGCTTTTCCTTGGGTAGTAATAGGAGTGACACCTTCTAAGCTCTTTACATGACAGAGCTAAAACTCTGTACAATATATTTTTAGTTCCATTCATTCTTCAATTCATATCATGCAGCTTCAGTTTCTACAACCAAGAACTTCCATACATGGTTGTACAACTTGATCAGGATAGTCGCTATGGTGACTCTACTTTTAATCCACTGAATTGTGGAACCAAAGTCCATCTCCATGTCATGAAATCTAATGGACACTTTTCACAACTTGGCAGAATTTAACATGTTTAACTACTTCTTTTTTTCTTTGAAACACTCTCCTCTAATGGCTTCTCTAGCACCAAAACATGTTGGTTTCCCTCCTAATTTACATGTTACCCTTTGCCATCTCCTTTACTTTCTCCTCTTCCTTCACTAATCTTTTTTTTTAAATATTTTATATATTTATTAGAGAGAGAGAGAGAGATCACAAGTAGGCAGAGAGGCAGGCATAGAGAGAGGAGGAAGCAGGCTCCCTGCCAAGCAGAGAGCCCGATGTGGGGCTTGATCCCAGGACCCTGAGATCATGACCCGAGCCGAAGGCAGAGACTTAACCCACTGAGCCACTCAGGCGCCCCTCCTTCACTAATCTTTAAATGATTCTTTGCATTTGCTCCTCAGGTGATCTTACTTAGACCCAAATGTTTTAGATATTATACAATAATGAGTTACAAATTCATACCTCCAGCAAGAATTTTCCCCTTACCTTTCCAAATCATAAGTTCAACGGACCACTGGCATTCCGGTTTAGAGGTCTTATAAGCAGATTCTATGTAGTGTGGATAAAGTGGACTCTCCAGTTTCCCTATAAATCTGTTCTTCCCACAGGAGTCACCATAACAGTCCATGACACCATTATCCTCCCAGTCCCCCCCCCCTTTTTAATAAAGATTTTATTTATTTGTCAGAGAGAGAGAGAGCACAAGCAGAGGTTACAGCAGGCAGAGCAGGCAAGGGAGAAGTAGGCTCCTGGCTGAGCAAGGAGCCTCATATGGGACTCAATCCCAGGACCCTGGGATCATGACCTCAGCTGAGGGCAGATGTTTAACCAACTGAGCCACCCAGGAGTCCCACCTCCTAGTTTCTCAAGGAAACGCTCCTTAACTAATCTCAATGCCCTCACTCTATCCCCACCCTACAATCCATTTTCCATATGACAGTAGATAGTTTTGAAACATATTATATCAAGTTTCCAATTTCAGACTAGATGGAGTAAATGCATTTCATTTTACTTCTGCCACTATTCATAATGACAGAAAAAGCCTAGACAACATACATTTCACCCACAGAAATACTGAAAGACACAGAAAGGAAAGTAGATGTGACTTAGGGACCTTGAGATTCTAAGAGAGCCCTACCCGCGAGTTCCCCGAATTTTTCCTTGTCTCCTCTATACTCTGGCAAGCACAGAAGAAAACAAGCCCCAAGAAAGGCCTGAGTTCTTTATCCAGAAGACCAGAAAGACCTATTGGTGGCCCAGAAGGACAGAAGTTTTTTAACACACCTGTGTATTCTTGCACCACCCACCATACAAAAAAAGAGCCGCTCCCAGTTCCCATTATAATAGGTGCTGCAGCAGTGAAGCCACTGGCCGGAACCCTGTGTTTCCTCCCACATCCTGCAGTAATGAGGAGCCTCCCCTACCCTGTGGAGCCTAAAGGTAGAAGTCGGACTCTCACCCCTCTGCACTAAGGAGGAAGTGCCTTTCATTCAGGACGCTCCTGGGCAGAGCTCTTGACTTTCATCCCCACCCTTCAGTACCAGAGAGGCCCGGCTAATTACCACTTCTTTTCATGCATAAAACACACACACACACACACACACACACACACACACACAGGAGGCAGTGCCTCATCCTGCAGCACCTGTAGGTAGAACTCTGACTTCAACCTCTGCCTTCCGATTACAATGTGGGACCCCCCTTGGAGAGCCTGTGGATGGAGTTCCCAGTCACCCCCACCCTGTAATAAGGAAGCCATGAAGCAGTGAGGCAGTACCCCCTCCCCGTGGCGCCTGTGGGCAGGACTTTGACCAACCAATGCCCTGTAATAACAAGGAAACACAGCTTCCCCTCCCTACCTGGTTCTGTGGGACTGTTGGGTGGAGTCCTTTATTCCTGTTAACACAAAAGTGGGACAAAATAGCCCTGCAGTACCTCTATAAATTAAATTGACATTTGAACCACAATCTACAAAAGGGATTTAAGACCTGCATTCTGATCCTAAACAGATTAACTACTGGATAACGTGAAAGATTTAAATAGGAATTAGAATCTAACTTTATAATACTTAAAATAGTCAGGGGATACAATCCAAAAATTACTCATCAGACCAAGAAAAAGGAAAGTCTCAACTGAAAAAAGATAGATATCATATGACACAAATGTAAAAGAACAAAGTAAAAGAAACATTTCTAAACTGTAGCCAAACCTTAAAAGATACGTTATTTTCTTTTCTTGTTTTTTTTTTTTTAAGATTTTATTTATTTATTTGACAGAGAAAGATCACAAGTAGGCAGAGAGGCAGGCAGAGAGAGAGAGAGGAGGAAACAGGCTCCCTGCTGAGCAGAGAGCCCGACGCGGGACTCGATCCCAGGACCCTGAGATCATGACCTGAGCCGAAGGCAGCAGCTTAACCCACTGAGCCACCCAGGCGCCCAAAGATATGTTATTTTAATAGCAAGAATATATCATGTACATTTGTGTTTAATCTCTTTGGGTTTTTAAGAATTTCCAGTATTAATCATTGTCTCAGGATTTCTTTTTCTAATAATGATTCAGTGCTGTAAATATTTGTTTACAGATTCATTTTCTTCCTATTGATTTCTTGTGGAAAAATCACTCTAATAATAAGCACAGGTTTTAAACTTTTTTAATGAAAGTATTTTGTTGTTCAGAATTCAGTGGTGTCTTCTGACTTTTAAGAGATAGCTAATAAGATTTTCTAATTATAATTAAGTATATATCTTACTATTAGATAGCATTTAATTTTATGTAATTAAGTATTAGATAGGTATTTAATTATGTAAAATTAAATAAATAGAAATTTATATTAATAAATAAACATAAAATTAAATAAATCTAATTAAATATGTATTTAAATGCTTTAATATACATGTATATGGCATGTGGGCACTTGGGTAGCTTCCATATCTTGGCTATTGTGAATAATGGTGCAGCGAGGGTACCTGTGTGGCTCAGTCATTATGCGTCTGCCTTCCCCTCGGGTCATGATCCCAGGGTCTTGGGATCAAGTCCCGCATCGGGCTGCTTGCTCAGTGGGGAATCTGATTCTCCCTCTCCCTCTGCCCTCCTTCTGCTTGTGCTCTCTTGCTCGCTTTCTCTCAAGTAAAAAGTACATAAAAATCTTTAAAAAAATAATAATGATGCAGTGAACATAAGAAGACAGATATCTCTTTGATATTCTGTTTGCATTTCTACTGGATACATGCCCAGAAGTGGGATTACCAGATCATATTGTAATTCTATTTTTAATCTTTTGAGGAACATGCATACTGGTTTGCGTAATGGCTATACCTGTCTCTAGTCCCACCAATAGTGCACAAGGATTTCCTTTTCTCCACATCTTGTCAACCCTTCTTATCTTTTTATCTTTTTGATGACAGCCATTTTAGCAGGTGAGAGGTGATATTGTGATTTTGTGATTGATTTGCATTTCCGTGATGATTAGTGATGTTTAACGCCTATCATATACCTGTTGGGGCCATTTATATGTCTCCTTTGAGAAATGTTTATTCAGATTCTTTGCCCATTTTTTTTTTTATTAGGGTTAATTTTTTCTTGCTTTTGAATTGTTTGAGCTCCTTATACATTACAGGTATTAAACTCTTATCAGCTATCTGGCTTACAGATATATTCTCTCATTTAGTAGGTTGTCTTTTCACTCTGTTGATTGTTTCCCTTGATGTGCGGAACTGTTTTAGTTTCATGCAGCCTGATTTGTCTACTCTTATTTTTGTTGCCTAGAGTTTTTGATGTCGTCCAAAGAAGCCATTGCCCAGACGAATGTCAAGAAGCATTTCCCATATGTTTTCTTCTAGTACTTTTATGGTTTTAAGTCTAAGTCTTGAGTTCATTTTGAGTGGATTTGAAAAATATGATGCAAGATAAGCATTCAATTTATTCATCTGCATGTGGACATTCAGGTTTTCCAACACATTTGTTGAACAAATTACCCTTTCACTATGTACATTCTTGGCACTCTTGTCAAAAATCATTTGATCTTAAAGGCATGGATTTATTGCTGGGCTCTTTATTTCATTCCCCTGGTCTATATATCTGTTTTTATGGCATTACTATACTGTTCTGATTACTATAGCTCTATAATATATATTGAAATCAGGAGGTATCATGCTTCCAGCTTTGCTCTTTTTTTTTTTTTTTTAAGATTTATTTATTTATTTTAGAGAGTAAGAGAGTGCATGAGCAGTGGGAGGGGCAAAGTGATGGAGAGGGGAAGCAGACTTACCACTGAAGGAGGAGCCCAATGTGGGGCTTGATCTCAGGACTCTGAGGCCATGACCTGAGATGAAACCAAGAGTTAGATGCCTAACGGACAGAGCCACCCAAATAGCATTTGCTATTTGGGGTCTTTTGTGGTTCTATACAAATTTTTGGATTGTTTTTTCTAATTATGTCAAATGGCATTGGGATTTTGATAGAGAATGAATTCCATCTGTAAAGCACTTGGATTAGTAAAGACATTTTGGCAATATTAATTCTTTCAATCCATGAATATGAAATATCTTTACATTTATCCATGTTTTCTTTAATTTTCCTCACCAGTGCTTTAACAATTTTTAATATAGAAAACTTTCACATCTTTGGTTGATTCCTAAGTCTTTTATTTTTTTGTTGTTGCTATTGTAAGTGAGATTATATTCTTTATTTTCTTTTCACATGGTTTATTGTGACTAGAAATATGACTGATTATTGAATATTGATTTTTTTTTTAAATTCTGCAACTTCACTAAAATTCATTCGCTAGTTCTAACAGGGCCTTTGTTGTTAATTCTTTAGGGTGTCCTACATATATGACCATGTCATCTGCAAACACAGATAATTTTACTTCTTTGGTTCTGCTTTGGATGACTTTTACTTCTTTCTCTTGTCTAACTGTTATGGCTAGGACTTTTAGTACAATGTTGAATAAAAGTGGTAAGATTGGGCATCCTGACCTTATACTGGATCTTGGAGGAAAAGCTTTCAGTTTTTACCCATTAGTTTTCATGCTAGCTGTGAAGACTCTATATACACAATCCTTTATTGTGTTGAGGTAATTTCCTACTGTACCTAGTTTGTTGAGACTTTTTATCATGAATGAATGTTGATTTTTTTTAAGATTTTTATTTATTTATTTGACAGAAAGAGAGAGATCACAAGTAGGCAGAGAGAGAGAGAGAGAGAAGCAGGCTCCCCACTGAGCAAAGAGCCTGATGCGGGGCTTGTTCCCAGGACACTGAGATCATGACCTGAGCCGAAGACAGCGGCTAAATCCACTGAGCCACCCAGGTCCCCCTGAATGTTGATTTTTTTTTAATGTTTCTTATGTATCTATTAACATGATCATGTGTTTTTAATCTTTCATCCTATTAATGTGGTTTATCACATTGATTTATTCACATATGTTGCAACTTCTTGCATGAATCTTGGATGAATCCCTTGTGGTCATGGTGTGTATGTAATCTTTTTAATGTTCTGTCAAATTTGGTTTGCTAGTGTTTTTGTTTTTTTTAAGATTTTATTTATTTATTTGACAGAGAGAGAGATCACAAGTAGGCAGAGAGTCAGGCAGAGAGAAGGGGGGAAGCAGGCTCCTTGCTGAGCACAGAGCCTGATGCGGGCGGGGCTCGATCCCAGGACCCTGAGATCATGACCTGAGCCAAAGGCAGCAGCTTAATCCACTGAGCCACCCAGGCACCCCAGTGTGCTAGTGTTTTATTAGGGAGTTTTGCATCTATGTTTATCAGAGATATTGGCCCGCAGTTTTCTTTTCTTCTGGTGTCTTTGTCTCGTTTTGGTACCAGTCAGGCTGGCCTCATGAAACGAGTTTGGAAGTGTTCCCTCTTTTAGATTTTGGAAGAACTGAAGAAGGATTCGTATTAATTTTTCTTTGAATGTTTGATAGAATTCACCCGTGAATCCTTCTATCTGTTTCTGGGTTTTCTTTCTTGGGAGATATTTGATTATTGCTTCAATCTCTTTATTTGTCACTGGCCTGTGCAGGCTTTCTCTTCTTGATTCAGTGTTACTAGTTGTATGTTTCTAGGAATTTATCTATCCTTTCTGGTTTATCTAATTTGTTAGCACATAGTTGTTTATAATAGTCTTTTATGATTCTTTTTATTTTTGAAACACCTATTGTAATGTCTCCTCTTTCTGGTTTTATTTATTTTTTTTTAAAGATTTTATTTATTTATCTGACAGAGAGAGTGATCACAAGTAAGCAGAGAGACAGGCAGAGAGACGGGGGTGTGGGGGGGAAACAGGCTCCCTGCTGAGCAGAGAGCCTGATGGGGGACGCGATCCCAGGACCCTGAGATCATGACCTTAGCCAAGACAGAGACTTAACCCACTGAGCCATTCAGGTTTCCCTCTGGTTTTATTTATTTGAGTCTTTTTTTTTTTCTTAGTCTAGTTTAGGATTTGTCCATCTTATTTATATTTCAAAAGACTAATTCTTAGTTTCATTGATTTTTTTCCCTATTGCTTTTGTGTTCTCTGCTTATCTCTGCTCTGATCTTTATTATTTCTTTCCTTCTTCTCACTTTGTGCTTAGTTTGTTCTTTTTCTAGTTCATTGAGGTATAAAGTTGGGTTGTGTGTTTGAGATTGTTTCTCTTTTTTAATATAGGCATTTATTGCTTCCCTCATAAGTACTGCTTTTGAAATATACCATAAGTTGTGTTTTTGTTTTTGTTTTTCTTGAGATCTTTGTAAACTTCCCTTTTGTTTTCTTCCTTGATCCAGTGGTTGTTCAAGAGTATGTTGTTCAGTTTCCCTGTAGGTGTAGGCCCTGAAGACTTGGGCCTCCATATGTTTGTACCGGTTTGAAAATAAAAAGAGCACCATCCAGAATGTAGTAGTCACTATACATGTTACCTAGACACAGGTATGGAAGTCTGGTGAAAGCTTCCATAACAAAACCAGCTTTTCTGAAAACTTAAGGCAGACTACTCACTTGTTCTTCCCAACTCTGTCCCTGGATTTCTAAAATTTCTGATGGTTTCTCCACTTGCCACTTGTTTTCCACATAATGATGGAAGGGTAAAAGCAGGGCAAGGATGGCCCTGCCTCTAGATGGCTCCAAGACACTTCTGATATCTTTAAATAAGTCACAGGCTGATCATATCAGTCCAGCAAATTCAAGCAACTGATGTATTCATTCATTCAATTCATTCAATGCAACGGGAAGCATTCATTCTGCCATTCATTTATTCCAAGTACTCTGTAGTTCTTCTTCTGAAGCTGCCATATCATACTTTCAGATAGCTCAGTGGCATACATTTCTTCAAAATGAGGGCTCATGATTTTTGTGACTTCTCCATATCCAGCACTGAAATCAAGAAGTCTCTGGATTTTCCAGTCTGCATTAGTGTTTAGCACTCTCTTAAACTCATCTGGTGTTATGTAGGGCACGTATTGCATGGAGCACTGGGTGTGGTGCATAAACAATGAATTCTGTTATGCTGAAAAGAAATAAATAAAAAATAAAAATTTTTTAAAAAACCTCATCTGGTGAAAACACAAACATTGAGCCTCTTCCTAGCAACCCACTGATAGATGTTCTAGACATAAACAGTTTAAAAACAGATGACACAAAAGAGTGATATAATTGAATAAACAACCAGCCCGATTTCTCAACACTGTTGTTTAAAATCTGGGTTCCTTGATCAAGGTAACTCTGAAAAAAGACAGCCTGGAATGATTAGCATAACTCCTCTCCATTGTACACATCCTACTGGTAGTTCCCCTTCCTGCCACCTGCTGCCACCAAGGTACCCTTGTCACATTCACTTAAAGGGAGTGGGTGGCTGTGTTCCACAGAGTCCACATCCTCTGCGCTAGCCATGTGGTTGCAAGGCTCAGGCACATCCCACCCAGGAGCAGTTTCATTCGGGGCCACAGTTGCTCTTTTGATCACTGCTAGCACCTGGGTGAGGAGGAGAAGGTGCTGCCTGGCAGCGTTAGAGCCATTGTTCCCAACTTGCCCCTCCTGCCCCTCTCCATCACTTCACTTTCAGCCTATGTGTGTCTTTAAGTCTAAAGTGAATCCCTTGTGGACCACATATTCCTGGATCTTGGCTTATGGTTGTTTTTATCCATTCAGACACTCTATACCTTTTGATTGGGAATTTAATCCATTTACGTTTAAGAAATTGTTGATAGGTGAGGACTTAATATTACCATTTGTTAATTGTTTTCTGTCTAATTTGCAGCTGCTTTATTCCTCTCTTTCCCTATTGATGTCTTCCTTTGCTATTTGATGGGGGCGTTGTAGTGCTTGGCCATGATCCTTTTTATCTTTTGTATCTCTACTATAGGTTTTTCTTTATGATTACCTTGAGGCTTGCATAAATTATCTTGTAGTTAAAGAGTCTATTTTAAATTGGTAGAACTTCAATTACATATATAAACTACATTTATGTGCCCCATTTGTGTTCTTATTGTCAGAGACTCCTTTACTTCTTTTTGCATTGTATATCCATTAACAATTTTTCTTTTTTATCTTTTAGATTAGCTTTAAAAATAATTTATGCATCACCATTACAATTTCACCATGTTGTGCATTCGTCGAAATAGTTCTCTATACCAGTGAGATTTATGCTTTCATATGCTGGGATCCACATTGGTGAAGACTGCAGGGGCCCTCAGTAGAGAAGGCTGTGGAGGTTCATGGTGGTGGTGGTGAGGACTGCTGGGGCCTCCCTGCTCTACTTCTCCCTCATGGGAAGTTGTAGCCTGCAGAATTCCTCTTGACATTGAACTGTGCTGGACTGATGGTTAGAGTAATGGAGATTAAGTGCCTCCCGTACTTTTCTGTGGAGCATCTTCAGTTTTTGTGCTTCACTGGGTTGCTGAAGTTTTAACACTCTGGAGCTCTCCCAAAGCTATTTTTGCCCATGGAGAGCTGTTAAATGTTATTGTGAGAGAACCTCCTCCTCTGCCATCTTATTGATGTCACTCCTCTTTTGTTAATTTTGCTTTTTAATTTTTTCCAGTTTTACTGAGATAAAATTGACATACTAGTTTAAGGCTTGACTATGTTAGTTTAAGGCTTGAAGTCATTTCCATAATATGTTGAGTTAACATCCTTTATCTCATATAGATACAAAAAAAAGGGGGGGGGGAAAGCAGAGGAAGGAAGAAAGGAAGGGAGGGAGAGTGGGTGGGTTCCTTCTTGTGATGAGAATTCTTAAGAATTGGTCTCTTAACAACTTTCCTATATACCATACAACAGCATTAATGGTAGTCACCATGCTGTATATCACATCCCCAGTACTTATTTATCTTGTAAATAAAGTTTGGGTCTTTCCCCACCTTCCTTCAATTCTCCTTCCCCACTGCCTGCCTCTGGTAATCATAAATCTGATCTCTTTTTCCATAAATTTGTTTTTTTTTTAAGTTCCCCATATAAGTGAGATCATCCAGTATTTGTCTTTCTCTGACTTATTTCACTCAACATAATTGCCCTCATGTTGTCACAAATGTCAGGATTTCCTTGGGGTTTATTTTATGGCTGAATAATGTTCCACTCTGTATATATAGTATATCACAACTTCTTTACCTGTTGTTCTGTCACTGGACACAGGTTGTTTCCATGTGTTGGCTATTATAAATAATGCTGCTATGAATACAGAGGTGTGGATATCTTTTGGGTTAGTGTTTTCATTTCCTTTGAATATATTCTCAAAGGTGAAATTGCTAAATCATATGGTCATTCTATTTTTGTTTGTTTGTTTGTTTTTATAACCCTCCATTCTGTTTTCCATAGTAGCTGTACCATTTGCACAATGTACGTGGGTTCCCTTTCTTCTGTATCTAGGTCAGCATTTATTATCTCTTGTCTTTGATTAAGGCTATCCTAATCGCCAAACCCATCTCATTGTGGGTTTGATTTGCATTTTCCTAATAACTGGTCATGTTGAGCATCTTTTCAAGTACCCATTGGCCATTTTTATGTCTTCTTTGGAAAAATCCCACTTGATCATCATGTATGATCTATATAATGTGCTATTGAATTTGGTTGGCTAGTATGTAGTTGAGAATTTTTGCACCTATATTCATCAGAAATACTGGACTATAATTTGTCTTCTAGAGTTGTCCTCTTCTGGCTTTGGTATCAGGGTAATGCTGGCTTTGTAAAATGAGTTTGGGAGCATTTTGTTCTCTTTGAATTTTCAGAAGAGTTTGAGAAGGATAGGCATTAATTCTTCATTAAATTCTTGGCAAAATTTATCAATAAAACCTTTATTTTTAATAATAGTCATCCTAATGGATGTGAAGTTGTATCTCACCATGCTTTTGATATTCATTTCCCTAATGATTAGTGACATCAAATATCTTTTCATGCGCTTATTGGCTATTGTATAATCTTCTCTGGATAAATGCTATTCAGGTCCTTTGCCTATTTTTTAATTGGCTTTTGTTGTTGTTGAGTTTTAGAAGTTCCCTATATATTCTATATATTAACCCATTGTATTATATGTGATTTGCAAATATTTTCTTCCATTCTGTGAGTTGTCATTTTATTCTTTAGATAGTGTCTTTTGGTACACAAAAGCTTTAAATTTTGATGAGGTCTCATTTGTCTATTTTTCCTTTAGTTGCCTATGCTTTTGGAGTCATACCCCCAAAAAATCAATGCCAGAGCACCTGGGTGTATCAGTCGGTTAAGAGTCTGCCTTGGGTGGCTCAGTGGGTTAAATTAAAGCCTCTGCCTTCAGCTCAGGTCATGATCCCAGGGTCCTGGGATTGAGCCCCACATCGGGCTTTCTGCTCAGCAGGGAACCTGCTTTCCTCTCTCTCTCTGCCTGCCTCTCTGCCTACTTGTGATCTCTGTCTGTCGAATAAATAAATAAAATCTTAAAAAAAAAAAAAAAAGAAAAAAAAAAGAGTCTGCCTTTGCCTCAGGGCATGATTACAGGGTCCTGGGATCGAGTCCTGCAACAGGCTCCTTGCTCAGTGGGAGCCTGCTTCCCCCTCTGCCTGCCACTCTCCCTGCTTATGCTCTCTTTCTCTCTGTCAAATAAATGAATAAATAAATAAATATTTTTTTTAATTGATGCCAGATCCAGTGTCATGAAGATTTCTGTCTGTTTTCTTCCAGAGATTTTATACTTTTACCTTTTATGTTTAAAGAATGCACTGTTGATACACCCAATAACTTGGATGGATGCTGAGTTGAAAAGTCAATTTTAAGTGTTGCATTCTGTATGATTCCATTTATTGAAGATTTTAGAGGTGACAAAACTGTACTAATTGAAAACAGATAAGCGGTTACCAGAAGTTCGAGTTAGCAGGCAGTTGTGACTCTTAAGGGTTAACAGGGGGGAGTTTCTAATTTGTGTCAGAATGGTTCCATAATTTGTATTCTATAACAGTTCTATATTGTGGTGATGGTTACATAAATCTAGACATATGATAAAATTTCACAGAACTATACCAAAAAAGGAAGCACTTTGTAGAAAGAATGATGAAATCTTAGTAAGATTCATGCATGAGTTAACAGTGTTTTACCATCAATTTCCTGGGTTTTGACATGCACTAAGATTATATAAGTTATTGTCATTGGGGAAAGCTGACTCACTTCTTGTGAGTCAAACAATTTTTAAAAAAGTAGTTATCATTCTATTTTAAAACATCTTTTATCATTTGCCCATTGTACTAAGAATAAAATCCAAACTATTTTCCAGGACCGATGATACTTAGCATGATGTGGTTCCTGCCTGTCTTTCATCTAAACTTTTCCTGTACTATTTCTCTCTTACTACATTCTAGCCATTATCTTCCTTTCAAGTCCTCAATCGTGATAATTCCTCTCCTCCCTCAGACTCTTTGTAACTGTTGTTCATTCTGTCTGGAATATTCTTCTCATAGCTGTATTATGTGAACTATACTCTCTTCTGGGTGGTGAGATTTTTTTTCTTCTTTAATCCAGGTTTAGGAGGCAGAACCTCGAGGCAGTAGTGCAGTTTGGGTCATATTGAAGTGTTTGAAAGACAAGCAAAATCACCGTTAAAAATCTAGTTGGGGGGGCACCTGGATGGCTCAGTTGGTTAAGCGACTGCCTTCAGCAGTCCCGGGATCGAGTTCTACATTAGACTCCCTGCTTCTCCCTCTGACCTCTCTTCTCTCATGCTCTCTCTCTCTCTCCCAAATAAATAAATAAAATATTTTTTTTAAAAATCTAGTTAGGTACATGGATATGAGCTAGATTTAAAATTTGGGATCTGGGTCATACAATTTGAGCAGTTTTATAGGAATTAAATGATACTTGAAGCCATGAGATTACCTAGGAAGAGAACGTACTGTGAGAATGCTACTGGGAGGAAGAGAATCTGGGATCAAGCCTGGGGATCTCTAATAGAGCAAGGAGCAAATGGTAACATGAAAGCCAAGTAAGAGTGTTTCAAAGGGGGAGATTAGTCCAATGTATCAAATGCTGCTAAAAAAAATGAGATGAATATTAAGTTTCTATAATGATATATTGATGTTATAACTAGAAAAATACTTTAAAAAAATAATACAGAGTTTGATATCAGCATCATGAAATTTTTTTTTCAGCATAACAGTATTCCTTGTTTTTGCACCACACCCAGTGCTCCATGCAATCCGTGCCCTCTCTAATACCCACCACCCTGGTTCCCCCAACCTCCCACACCCCACCCCTTCAAAACCCTCAGATTGTTTTTCAGAGTCCATAGTCTCTCGTGGTTCACCTCCCCTTCCAATTTCCCCCAACTCCCTTCTCCTCTCTAACTCCCCATGTCTTCCATGCTATTTGTTATGCTCCACAAATAAGTGACACCATATGATAATTGACTCTCTCTGCTTGACTTATTTCACTCAGCATAAACTCTTCCAGTCCCATCCATGTTGATACAAAAGTTGGGTATTCATCCTTTCTGATGGAGGCATCATACTCCATAGTGTATATGGACCACATCTTCCTTATCCATTCGTCCGTTGAAGGGCATCTTGGTTCTTTCCATAGTTTGGTGACCGTGGCCATTGCTGCTATAAACATTGGGGTACAGATGGCCCTTCTTTTCGCTACATCTGTATCTTTGGGGTAAATACCCCGGAGTGCAATTGCAGGGTCATAGGGAAGCTCTATTTTTTTTTTAAGATTTTATTTATTTATCAGAGAGAGAGAGAGGGGGAGAGAGCGAGCACAGGCAGACAGAGTGGCAGGCAGAGGCAGAGGGAGAAGCAGGCTCCCTGCTGAGCAAGGAGCCCGATGTGGGACTCGATCCCAGGACGCTGGGATCATGACCCGAGCCGAAGGCAGCTGCTTAACCAACTGAGCCACCCAGGCGTACCAGCTCTATTTTTAATTAATGAAATTTCTTTTGTCGTAGATTACTAACAATAAACTGGCAGAGTCCTTTCAGAAACATTTCAATAGTATGTATCAAGAGTTTTAAAGTGTACATATGAAGCTTTTGGCCCAGTAATCATATTCCCAGAATATAATTAAAAGAAATAGTCCTTACTGTGGAAAAGACTGTACATCTGATTATATTTATGGCAGTAATATTCATAATAGTGAAAAAATAAAAAATTACCTCAATGTCCAGTAGGGGAGTGTTCAGTCAATGATGATAATTCACCCAATGGACTACCATAGTGTCATTAAAAATGGTGTTTATATAGACTGCTAGTTCTGTGGATACGTAACAGATGCCTATACTTGGTAAATTCTAAGAAATATAGTGTTTTTTATTTTTATTTATTTTTATAATTTCTATGTGTTAATTTTTGCCATATTTATATATGTATTTTATATTATATATAATATATATTATATATTTAAACGTGTTTTTTATAGATAAAACATTTTTTTCCATAAAACATGTTTTTAAGCTTGTTTGAGTGATTATCTTAAATTTTCTTAAACTATCCTTTTTTCTATTATATTTTTGGCATATGTCACTTATTATGTTTTATTCCTGTCTTATTCTATGCTACAGCTATTCCTTTCCTTTGCAGTTCTATGAAAGACAGTTGTATTTAAGATTCTGAATAGCGAAAAAAAATAAAATAAAATTTGGAATAGTGAATAATATTTTTAGAAATAAAATTTAAAATATCCATTATTTATTATATAGAGACAAATCTATGCTTCTCTATCAAAATCAATAAATGTGTATTCTTCAGGGAGGCCTTACCTGACCACAGTCACTCTCAAAATTAGGTTAAATCCTATTAGATAACCCCACAGTCCCAATGAATACTCTCTAACTGAGATTCATCATAGCGATCTCAAAGCCTCCTTTGTTGATGGTTGACATTTCTAGGAAATTAACTGGTGCATTATTGGAGGATTAGGGCAGAAGGAAGCCATGGAATTTTATTTTATTTATTTTTTATATGAGAGTTTTATTTATTTATTTTGAGAGAGAGAGAGTGTGTGTGAGCATGGGGAGGGACAGAGGCAGGAGAGAGGGAATCTCTAACAAACTGCACACTGAACATGGAGCTGGAAGTGGACTGGATCTCAGGACCACGAGACCAGAACCTGAGCTGAAACCAGGAGTCAGGGGCTTCACCAGCTGAGCCCACCAGGTGCCCCAGAAGCTGTGGAATTTTGGACTGACCCTCATTATCTGATTTTTTATTCTAGGAATTCCCTATAATAATACCATTGCCTCCATCCCAAAAATACCTATTGGGAAAAATTCCCTTCAATTCAACTACTCCTTAAATCTCATTAGAAAAAGAGGAGGCTTGTCAGATCTATTGTTAGACAAAGAGAATTTCTGTTAGAGCCTCCAGATGTCATTTGAAACCTACCTTGAAAGATTTCATTGGGGGTGACTGGGTGGCTGTCGATTAAGTGTCTTACTTCAGTTCAGGTGGTGATCTCAGAGTCCTGGGATGGAGCCCCATGTGGACCCCAATGTGATTCCCTGCCTGGGGTCTGAGTAGGGTCCAAATAGGGCTGTACACTCAGTAGGGAGTCTGCTTCTCCCTCTCCCTCTGCCCCTGCCCCACTTGTGTTTTGTTTCTCTCTCAAATAAATAAAATCTTTTTTTTAAAGAATAGGTTGTTTTGAAGTCAGATTCATATAGAAACAATTCTAACAGATTAGTTTTAGAAACTCCATTGCACAGTTCATTGAAATTAAAACATGAGGGCATTTATTTAAAGGTCCCCATAATCTCAATTCATTTGGAAATCTGATTATGTATAGTTTTTTCAACATGTTGGAAATGGTATTACAACTTCTTTGTGTTTCATAAAGTTCAACGGGGAGGAAACTATATGGTAAAAAACAAACAAAAAAACCCTGACTCTTGAAAGTCTGGTAAATGTATAAATATAAATAATGTCTTAGCTAACATGTCAAAGTCAATATATCATGACTTAATTTCAGAATAATTTTATTTATGAAAAGTGAAAAGAGGATTTTTTTTTTTTTTTTTTTACAGAATTCTATAGTACTTACCAAGCAGTTGGCCACTTTGGGACAGAAGCCTGGCATATACACAACTCTGAAGAGAAAAACTTATTTGCCACATGACAAAATGGAGAATGGGTATTTAATTTTAAAATTTCATACATAAATTTTATTTTTTCAGTTTAGTAAAATAACTATCAAATTTAAAGTAAAAGAAATTTACTCTAAAACCTTAGTGGAATTTCATATAATATGTGTCATTTCCAAGTAGCTTCTTTCATGATGCACCCCCAAAACTGAAATAATCACAACTAGTTACCAACTTAGAGACTGCCAGTCACACTTCTGGATTATCATTTTACAACCGATAGTAACAGCTAAACTTCAGTCCCAGGGCCTCATTCAGGATGTCACCAAATTCTGCCACTATCTCCAGATGCTGCTTGCCGGTTCCAAAAAAGTGAACCCCAGTGGTGTGACTTATGCCACAACCGCTGGCACCCTCAGCACACACATATAACACAACAGATCCCACCTGAAAGTAAAATCTGTTAATTCAGTAAGTGATTATGGTGTTTAGACAGCCTTTCTTAATCTATTACAGCTAGACACAGGGCAAGGGGCTTATATCTACAAAACACAATTTCTGCCCTCAGTGATCTTACCTTAGTTGGGACTTAAGTAAACAAACAGAGGCAACCCAGGTGAAATGGACGAGAGGGAGCGCGAATCGAGGCTCGGATGAAAGGGAATCAAGCTGGACTTCCCTAAAGAGGGGACATCTACATTATTGAAAAGAAATAAAAGTTAGCCAATTGGGGGAGCACTCCAAACAGAGAGGCAGCATAGACAAGAGCCTTCAAACAGACCGGAGGAAGCAGACACATTTCGGTAGATGCAAAGTTAAGGGTGACGTTCAGAGAGAGAAGATGTTTTAAACAATCATAATAATCTGGGGCCAAAATTCTTGCTGACTCTGCAAAACTTTTGGGAGATAGGGAGGTAGGAGAAACCGTCATTATAAAAACCAGCTAAAGGCTTGTCTGATTTCGTGGGCCAGTAGGAAGGCTACAGGCACCTTTTGTTTCTTCTCTATTATTGACTATACGGAGCTTCCTAGGATTCACCGTTTTAAAGTGTACAATTCATGGCTTTTAGTATATTGACACAGTTGTGGAACTATCACCCTTGTTTAATTCTACAACATCTTTATCAACTCAGAGAGAAACCCTATTCTCTCCTCCTCCTAGCCTTTGGTACCACTAATCTATTTTGTGTCTCGATGGATTTGCCAATTCTGGATATTTCATATTAAAAGAATCATACAATGTATGGTCTTTTGCGACCAGATTCTTTCACTTAGCATGTTTTCAGGGTTCATCCATGTTGTGGCATGTATCAGTATTCCATTTTTAAAAAGGAATAAAAATTGCCAAATAATATTCCATTACATGGATATGCCAACTTCTAAAAAATTTCGTTTTGGTTTTGTCCACTTTCAGGCTATTATGAATAGTGCTGCTGTAAACATTTATTTACAAGTTTTTGTGCAGACATAATGTTTTTATTTCTCCTGTGTGTATACCTAGGATTGAAATTTTGAGTCATATTGTATCTAATTTCATTTCTTTGTTGTCAGAGAAAATATCTGTGCTGTTTCAATTCTCTTCTATGCATTGAAGTTTATTTTATGGCCCAACATACAGTCTGTCTTGGGGGATTTTCCCTGCCCACTTGTGAAGAATGTTTAGTCTGCTGTTGTTGGGTGGGGCGTCCTGTAGATGTCTGTTAGGTCTAGTTGGTAGAGAGTGTTGTTTACGTGTTCTGTCTCTTTGTCAATCTTTTGCTTGTTGTTCCACCCCATTATGGAAAGTGGTATATCAAAGTCTCCAACTATTATTATTGGATTGTCTATTTCCCCTTCATTCCGTCCATTTTTACTTCATGTATATACCATTTGGCTGTGGTAAATATCTTTTTACACATTGATGAGTTCAAAAGGTCTGCGACTTTACCTGTAATGTCTTTATCTGGTTTGGGTATTAGGGCATCTTTCTCTACTGTTCTTCTGTTTTCATTTTACTCATTTCTGCTGCCATTTTTTCCTTCCATTTCCTTTAGGTTTGTATTGCTTTTGCTCTCTAGTTTTTTTTTTAATTAATTTTTAAAATTTATTTTCAGCGTGACAGTATTCATTATTTTTGCACCACACCCAGTGCTCTATGCAATCTGTGCCCTCTATAATACCCACTACCTGGTACCCCAACCTGCCCCTTCAAAACCCTCAGATTGTTTTTCAGAGTCCATAGTCTCTCATGGTTCACCTCCCCTTCCAATTTCACTTATTTGTGGAGCATAACAAATAGCATGGAGGACATGGGGAGTTAGAGAGGAGAAGGGAGTTGGGGGCTCTCTAGTTTTCTAAGGTGAAAGCTTAGAGCATTGATTTTAGGTCATTCTTCTTTTCTAATATATGCACTTAATGCCATACATTTCCCTCCAAGCCTTGCTTTCAATGCAGCCCTCAAATTTTAGTAAGCTGGAAAAAAAAAATTTAGTAAGCTATATTTTTTTTCATTTGTTCAAAACATTTTTCATTTTCCTTTTGTTCAAAATATTTTCAAATTTCAGTTAAGATTTCTTCCTTGAAAGCTCCAAATCTTTGGGGATTTTCCCAGCTATCTTCCTGTTATTGATTTCTGTTAATTACATTGTATTTTGAGAGTATACTTTGTATACTCTCTACTTTTTAAAATTTCTTAAGATGTGTTTTCTGACCCAGGATACAGTGTGTCTTGGTCAATGTTCCATATGAACTTGAGAAGAATGTGTATTCTGTGGTTGTTGTATGAGATATTCTTTAAATGTCAATTGGATACACTTCATTGATGGTGCTGTTCAGTTCAATTATGTCCTTACTGACTTTCTGCCTGCTGGATCTGCCACTTACTGAAAGAGGAGTTTTGCATCTCTTACTATACTAGTGGATTTTTCTATTTCTCCTTGTAGTTCCATATTGTTTAAAAAGATATTTGTGGAAAAACTAGTTTTTAAAAAGCACAGGAATGTAAACACAAAATTGGGCCTGTGATTATGTGTAAGCAAGTGGGGATGGGGAAAGGAGAGGCATAGGACATTTCTAAGATGTTGGCAACATTCTGATTCTTGATCTAGGTGATTAGTACACAGATGTTCATCTTTGTATTATTCTTTAACCTTTTGTATATATGATACATTAACAATAAAATTATTGAATAAGTGGTATTTTAAAAGAAACACAAAGAAAACGTGCATATATAGAGAATATCAGGGGTTCGTTTTCTTTAAATATCGCTTTGGATGCCATAGAATACCATCCACATGACTGACTAATCTGGGTTTAGAAAAGTTTAGAAAAGTTTATCCTTATAAAAGATACATTCTGTGGTAAAACAAGAAAGCAAAATTGGAGAGATGGTTCTGGGTAGAACTTAAAAGACAATGGAACAAACAAACAAAGACAATGGAACATAAAGACAGGGGAGAGAGAACAGGCAGTCCAAGAGGGAGGAAGAACACAAAGAGTAAGCAAACAGGAAGAACACACCTGAAATACAATATGGCAAGTGAAATTAAATAGGAAAAAATATGGAAATTCCCTGAAAATCATTTGGAATAGCTTGAATTTTTTTTTCCTGGATATAATTAAAGGGCCATGGTTCTAAGAAGAACATGACTAAATGAAATGCAGTTTAAAGGAGATAAATTAAAACATGACAGATTAAATGCATTATTTAATTTCTATTCTCTCCCTTTATCTCACTAAGATAGTTGCAATCCTACAAGGAGAAACGACGGGAAGGGAAGCAAGAACAGAAAGTAGAAAGCAGAGAGAGAAGTGGTGTCTGACATAGCAGAGCATGAAATTGTGTTAATTAAGAGCTTGCAGAGGGAATTCTAAAGGGATGGGAACCCTCCAGTGTGCCTTCAGTCCTTTCCTCCAGCTCTGCTCCCTGAATATGGAAACCTAGCATATATCCTCCTAGCAAGATAGAAGAGGATTCTTCTTTGAATTAACATGATCAGTCCTACTTAAAATAACTTAAATTTGGAGTCAGAAGGGGAGAAGCACAATGGAGCACTAGAGGAGTGAGAAGTATTCCTAAGAACTGACCCAGAACTTGTTACAACTTCCTATATTTTAAAGGAGAACCAAAGACTACGAGAGAATTGCAGAAAGCTTCTAACATGAACATGGGACACCTAAATCAATAAAGAGAACAATGGAACTCAGAGGAAACAAAAGATAGCAGGAAGCAAAAGAAATGATCCAAAAAAGCATAAATAACATCTTCATAGAAATAGGAGAAGATATTGTATACATTAAAGAAAACGAACATGTTATAAAATGGGAAAGAATTAAGAAAAGATTTTGAAAAGTGTATAATCACAATGAAAAAATCAAACACTCGAAATAAAAATGATAGACATGGAAAATTGAAATGCTCAGTATGTTCTGACCAGGCCTTGAGTGTTGGCTTCTCTCTAGGCCTTGTAGATAAACAGTTCCATCCAAACAGAAGAGTTACCAATACCTCATTATAATGTGACTACACATATGGACAATGTAAAAGATGGTACTGATGATCGCAGACTGCACTTGAAACCGATGTTTTAGAGTCAATAGTGTGGCTTGCAAAAAGCAGTAATTGCATCGCATTTCATGGTGGCATGGTTTAGGGCACAGAGGTTTGGTAATAACCCTACAGCTGCCTAACACGGGTCCCTCAACCTGCCAGGACCACATCCTGAGTGGGCAGAATGCCATCACCCAAGTATGTACACAGTGAGCAAAGAGGAAATTCAAGACATTTACTGAACATCTATAGCCTCATGTCCCCTGGATGGCCCTGATAAGAAACTCTCCTTGGAATTTTTCGTAACTTCTGAGATACATAGGAGAATTCTTATTTTCACAAATTCCTCTGTATATCCGCTCAATAGATAGACCCAGCTCTGTCAAATTTTAGAATACCAAGAGAAAAAAGGAAGATCCTAAAAACTTATAGAAAGGCAACCCATTAAATAATAACAAGAATCAATGTATCATCTGACTTTTCATTAGGAAACTTTAATACAAAAAGACTGGAGAAAATGCCCTCAGATTTCTGAAGTCTCTGCCTAGCCAATTTATCCAGCAGGTGTATAAAATATTTTCAGATATTCAGAGTCCCAAAATTTTATGTTCATATATACTTTCACAGAGAGGTACTGAAGAATATGCTTTAACAAAAACAAAGAACAAAGCGCAAGATCCAGTAAATGTTGGCTCCAGCCCAAAGAGTAATGAAATGAAGCAAGTGCTAGATTATCTCCACATTTACCACATGGAAAATATTGTGGAACTCCACATTACCTATTGGAACACTTAGGAAACAATAAATTTTCAAAAGGAAATAATTACTACCTCTGGGAGAATTATTACCTCATGAATATATATGTATAAATGAAATGTAATTATAGTAAAATATCTGACATAGTAGTAAACAATATTTACATAGTAAAACAATGTAATGTACTACAGATTAATCTAAACACTGTGATACTGGGAGAAGTCATATAAATACTTACGTTTTATGAGAAATATATCTTCATCTGGCATGTAAGAAGCCAATCTATAATGTGTAAAATCATATACTGAGAGAAGCATAAGAATATTTGAGAATTTGAAGACACATTGCAGATGAAAGAGCTGTAAGAGTCAAGACTGTTTTCCTTTGGGAACAAGAGTGATAAATGAGGAGAAATGGGGCAAAGATAGCATTTTAGTGCTATTTGATTTGTTTAACCCAGATATATGTTTATAAAAGTAAAAAAAATTTTTTTAAATGATAAATGGAAACAATGTACAAGTTGGATGAGAGAAGAGAGAGAGGTCATTTTATTTTTCTATTTCCTATTTTTTTCTTCTTAGGACCTGGCGTATTGTGGTACCAATGACATTTGATGATATGCTAAAGGAGATTAAAGGAAATCAAGTGGCTTTTCAAGATTGCTTTACTGCAGATTTTCTTTTTGTGCTGGCCTTTCCTTTGATGACAGTATTTGAGATTCCTGGATTTTTACCAATCTCTTCACCACGTGGTAGTCAGTTAATGGCAGCCTGGACTGCTTGTGTTCCTTCATCTGTTGTTGTGGTTGCTGATATGGAGACCTTTCAAACAAATGACTCATTCCACAGCTGGACCAGAGTCAGAGTGCCTCCAAACATTTTGACAGATGATGAAAGGCACAATGTATCTGATGTGAGCCTATCACAGAATGGAATATTTTTTCTAATAAATGGCGTTCTTTACGTAAGAAGTTTTACTGAGTTCAAAAGGCTGGGAGTAAGTGAAAATCTTCCCAATAGTGGAATTATTGGTATTACAACAAGAAGATGGTGTTGGATCAACTATTTGTTAAAGGTTAGTAAAAGATTATATATCTATATGTGTATTACACTTACACATTTAGATTTATTTACTATATTATTTAATTCAGTGAAATATGAGACTACACTGTACAGCTTTCTTGCAGAGTTATTTTATTTATGGTTGAAAATAAGTCCATCTTCCTAACCTAACTTTTTAGAGGCCTCTTTATAGAGATACACTTCCAACAAAAGAAATAAAATAAATCTTATTTATTATTATTATTATGCAGTCATTTAGCCATATTATGAGAGTTTTGTTTAACCTTGACGTGGGCAAAAGATCCAAAAAATTATTTTCCCCAAAAAGTCTATGTATTCTCAAAAAATGAATTAACTCCTCTTTTTGGCAATATAGGAAATAAGATATCCTAAAGTTTATTCCACTACAAAACACTTAAAATGTTGTGTAAAATTTTTAAACGTTTTTAAATGCAAATAGCTATACCTGTATGGAAATAGGAGAAATCCTGAGAGGAATGGGGTAGTCCAAGATCACTAATGGAGAGGCATAAGCCAATTCCCAATCTCAGCTGCTGTAAGCTCATGTGTGATCTTAAATATTTAGACCTCTGTTACCTAGACTCAAGGCCTTGGGCCTGAGCAAGGTAGGGCATCTGACAATCATTTTTTCATAAAACAAGAACCTTCAAAAACTTTCCCAACATAATTAAATCTATCCCAGCGTTAACTCTTAGAAAGAGAGAAAAGTCTGTCTTTAGAATTTGTGATGAGAAATCAACCCACATGGACTCTGGGGCCCAGATTCCCAGGACCTGTGTAGTTTAAAAAACATTAAGGCTATCACCAAGCAGAATTGAACATCATAATTTCTGGAGAAATAAACCCTCAAGTCAGGCTTTGGAAATTTCCCACAGATAACCTTCTGACAAAATTGAGCTCACAGTAAAAAACGACAAAACACACAATGAAACATTAGATGCTGTGAGAGCCAGCAGAAACAATAAAGAGAAGAATCATTCCTACAAAGCCATCAGGTATTGGAGTTGGCAAAATACAAAATATCTTTAATAGACTTAAATAAATGGAAAACATAGGGAAAAAGGAATCTACCAAATGGCCAGGCAGTTAGTAAAACCAAAAGCAAGAAAGCCATTACTATGGCTTTAGGGTAGTGGTTATCCTGGAAAGGAAAAACGTAGTGACTAGGAGAGAGCATGGGTGACATTTGGGAATTCTGATAATATTCCATTTCTAAATCTCCATGGTCATTACACAGACTCTTGCTTTGCACAAATCTTCCAGCAATGTATTTTTCTATTCAGTCCATTTTCGGTATGTGGATTATATTTCAAAAGTTTTAATATGTTAAAATATTACATTTTATGTAATAAGCTTAGGTAAAATAATGAAATTGAAATTAAAATTCAATGGACAACTTAAATTGAAAATTAGATGAGAAGAAATTAAACAAAACAAAATACTGAGAGAAAAAGAAATAGAAAACAAGAAAAAAAGAACGAGAGAAAAGAGAATGGAAAAGAAAAGATCCAATATACATCTAATCAGCATTCCAAAATGAAAGACTGGAGAGATGGGAAAGAACTGAGACTTTTTCAGACTTCAAGAAAGAGATCAATCCTCAGTCCAAAAATATTAATAAATTCCAATTGATATGTTAAGAAATAAAAACCCCTTAACACAAAATAATCAAATTGCACGGTCACAAGTTGCATGGCAGTCAAAGACTAGCAAGATATTAAAAGTATCTAGATAAGAACGACAAATTACAAGCAAGGCAATAAAGTAATTAGGACCAGTGGAAGCCAGAAGATAGCAAAATACTCAAATAACTGAAATCAAATTATTGTCAACCTAAAATTATACACATTCGATGAAACAAGCGTGAAGAACAAGAATGAAACTATTTTAAAGAACCAAAACCAGATATTTTAGAGTATAAATAGAATTACCTGCGTTGAAAACTTATTAGATATCATCAATAGCAAAATGGAGATGACATGACATAGGAAATAGTCAATAAAACTGAAGTGTTAAAATTTCAATTGGAAATTTTCCAATCTAAACAATAGAAAAAACTGTCAAAACTGAACCAAGTCTGGGGCACCTGGTGGGTGCAATTGGTCAAGCGTCCAGCTCTTGGTTTCAGTTCAGCTCTGATCTCAGGGTCATGAGATCGGGCCCCATGTCAGGCTCTGTGCTCAGCATGGCATCTGCTTGAGACTCTCTCTCCCTCTCCTGCTCTCTCACTTTCTAAAAGAAATAAATAAATCTCAAAATAAATAAATAAATAAAACCAAGTTTTAGAGACCTGTGGGATGATACCAAAATGTCTAGCATTCATGTCATTGAAGTTTCAAGAAGGAGAGGAGAAAGAGTATCATGTAGAAAAAAATAATAGAATGATTTAATGGTTAGAAACACTCCATATTTGGCAAAAGATATATAAACTTATAGGGTCATGAAACTCAGCAAACTCCAAACAAGATAATTGCAAAGAAATTCATAATCTACTGAAAACCAGAGGAGGAAGAATAGAAAGCACCCAGAGGAAAATGACGTAGCCTGTACAAGGAGAATAATGATTCAAGTGATGGCACATTTCTCCTCAGGAGCCATAAATGACAGAAGGTGATGAAGTAATATTAAATGCTGAAAGAGAAGAAATATTAATCCAGAGTTCTATATCTAAACAAAAATGTCTTTCAGGAATTAAGGAGAAAAATAAAGACATTTTTAGATGAAAGAAAACTTAAGAGACTTTGCTACCTGGAGACCTCTTCTAATAAATGCCTAAGAAACTTATCAATTGGAAAGGAAATGGAAAATTTTTCAAGTCAGGAATTAATAAAGAACAATAAAGAAATGGTACTTGTATGGGTAATATATAAGTTCCTTATCCTGTCTTATTTCCTTAAGATAGGTATGACAGCAAATATCTATAAAAGCAAAACTTAAAACATGTTTTCTGGTGGGGCTTTTAATGTATCTCGATATAGATACAATTACAACATAAATGAGGAAGGAAAAGGGACCCTATGGAGTAGTGAGGGTTTTTTTATTCCACTTGGAATATTAAAGTATTAATTCTAAGTAGGTTGTGAAAAGTAAGGACATAAATTATAAGCCCTAGGGCAGCCACTAAAAAAGTAAATGATGAATATATAAATTAAAATGGAATACTGGGGCTCCTGGGTGGCTCAGTGGGTTAAGCCTCTGCCTTCGGCTCAGGTCATGATCCCAGGGTCCTGGGATCAAGCCCCGCATCGAGCTCTCTGCTCACCAGGGAGCCTGCTTCCCCCTCTCTCTCTGCCTGCCTCTGCCTACTTGTGATTTATGTCTGTCAAATAAATAAATAAAATATTTAAAAATAATAATAATAAAATGAAATACTGGAATACTAAAATATATATATTTTAAAGATTTTATTTATTTATTTGAGAAAGAGAGAGGGCATGAACAGGGGGAGCAGCAGACAGAGGTAGAGGGAGAAGCAGGCTCCCCACTGAGTAGGGACCACTTTGTGGGCCTCGATCCCAAGACCCTGAAATCATGATGCAAGCCAAAGGCAGATGCTTAACTGACTGAGCCACCCACACACCCCCTAAAAATATATTTTTCAAATAATCCAAAAGAAAGCAGAAAATGAAAAAAAAAAAAAAAAAAAAAAGCAAAAAAAAAAAAAAAAAAAAAAAAAAAAAAACCCAAACTAAGAAAAAAACAGAGGATACAAAGTAAAAAAAAAAAAAATGGTAAAGCTATATAGAAACATATCAATAATTTCATTAAATTTAAATAGCCAGAGCACTAATTAAAAAACATCAGTTGCCAAATTGGATTTTTTTTTTTCTTTTAAGATTTGATGTTCCAGTTAGTTGCAGGCTCCTGGATAGCTCAGTCAGTTGGACATCCAATTCTTGATCTTGGCTTGATCTCAGGGTCCTGAGTTCCAGACCCAGTGGTGTTGTGGAGCCTTCTTCATTGGTGAAAAGACTCTATACCATTAGGATGTCTATGCTTGAGAAATTCAGCACACACTGTAACAAACCCAGCGGGCAGCTGTTATTCGTCGTTCTCTCATATGCAGTAGAAATTGAGAAGCTGATTCTAAAAGTCATATGGAAATTCAAGGTAGAAAGAAAAATTACAGATATCTAAAAATAAATGCCACTAAAAGTGTATAAGATCTTGTTTGAGATCAAAATAAAATATCAAAAATATTAATGAAGATCTGAATAAGTAGCTAGCTCTATCATGTTCATGGATTAGAATACAGAATTTTAAGAGTGTTTCAGTTCTTCCCATATTTATCTATAGATTTGATGCCAATCGAATTAAAATTGCAATGTTACTTTGTGGCACTCAACACACTGATTCTAAAATATATATATGAGAGAGTAAAGAGCTGAGGGTTAGAAGGGGATGGAATAGCCTAGTGTTTCTTCTTTCACATATCAAACTTTATTATAAGGCTATAGTAATTAAGACTTAAAATATTGGAAGCAGCTTTTTTCATTTAGTTCCATATCTCACCAGCTTTTGGTGTATTCAGTCTTCTACTGTCTGATCTCTTTCAGAGGGTAGACACTAGCTCTCTTATGTTTCATGCTTGTAGAGTGTATCATTGTTTTTGATCCTTTTACTATCATTCATGCTGTGGTTTTCTATTTCTTAAAAACTGCAGAGCCTTGCTTCTTCTCCAGTGTGACAACTTGTGCCCTAAAATTACAGTCTTCAGTCCACTAAGATTTAACATAACTATTGCTATGGTTGGAGTTAGGTCTACATTTTGGCATTTGTTTTCTATCAAACTTGTTCTTTTGCTTCTCTTGTCTTGTCTTCTGAATGAATCCTGTATTTTCCAGTATCTCTGTGTCTTCTACTGTATTGATTCTTTTTCATTCAGAACTATTTGTTAGTGGTTACACTTGGCTATCCAATAATTTTTAATCAGAGCCTAATTTCAAATATATACTTCACAATAGTGTTAAGAAACTAATAACTGTATGATTCCATTTATGCCCATTTTTTCCCTTTATACTCTCACATTTTACTTCTAAATATGCTATAAATCTCAAAATGCAATTTTTTGTTTTATTTTTTATTTTTAAACTTTATTTTATTTTTTCAGTGTTCCAAGATTCATTATCAAACTACATTGTTAATAATTTTGCTTTAAAAAGTTAAAAGCTTTGCTTTTGTCATTTGGGGCACCTATGTGATACAGTCAGTTAAATTTGAGACTCTGGTTTTGGGCTCATAATCTCAGGTTAATGAGATCAAGCCCCGAGTCAGGTTCCCCACTCAACATGGAGTCTGCTTGAGATTCTCTCTCCCTTTGCCCCTACCCTTCCTGTTCATGCTCTCCCTTTCTCAAATAAATAAATAAATCTTTTTAAAAATGCCAAATGTCTTAAAGATATATAGGTATATGAATATCGACTGATAACAAAATAAGTCTTTTACATCTATATTCTCCTGGGTATGCTTTGTTTCTGTTGGCATACCCAGAGTTCTTCTTGAACTCATTGCCATTCAGCCTGAAGAATGTCTTTGAATTTTCTTGTATAACAAGTTCTGTCAGCATTTGTCTGTGTAAAAGTGTCTTTATTTTTTCCCTTCATTTTTGAAGGACATACAGAACTATAGGATGACGGCTGGGTTTTGCTGCTTATAGAGTAATATATAAAAACATCATTCTGTTATCTTATGGCCTCTAACCATTTGGGGTAAGAAGTGAGCCATTATTCATGCCGCTGTTCTCATATATACCATGTGTCTTTCTATCTGTAGCTGCTTTCAGAATTTGCTCCTTATCTTTGGTTTTTAGCACTTTTATTATTGATTAGATATGATTTCCTTTGTATGTATCCTGTTTGTGGTTCAAGGGAACTTCTTGGATTTCTGGGGTAATGTCATTCATTACTTTAGTGGTATTTTTGGATAGTATCTCTTCAAATATTTCTTCTGCACAATTCTGTTTTTCCTTTACTTCTAGAAGTTTAAAAACACTTATATGATACTGTTTAATATTGTCCCACAGATCTCAGACAATCTATTCATTTTTTTTTTGCCCTACTTCTTTCTTTGTATTTCAGTTTGTATATTAAACTGTCTTCAGGTTATCTACTTGGCTTTTCCCACTTACTCTTGAATCCATTGAATAATGTTTTAATATAATTTTATATGTAATTTAAAAAAATTTTTTATATCTAGCATTTTCACTTCTTTTTTATCATTAACATATCTCAGCTGAAATCCCCCATCTCTGCCCTCATGTTGCCCATCTTTTCCACTAGGTCCTTCAGCATTTTTATGAGTTGTTTTGTCTTTAGCCATGCTTGGGCTCTTAGCACTGACAAGATTCCAGAGATCTCTTCCTACTTTACAACTGGCCACCACCTTTCCAAACCTAGGGAGCACTGTCTTGTCTCTATAGCCTAGCTGCCAGCGCTTTGATCACCAAGGGATTCTTCCCTCCCTCATCTTGTTCCAGATTTTCATGCTTTGGGACATGTATCTCTCTCTCTGTTGCTTCCCTGTCCCAAGTCATAGCTGGGAGACTGCTTTACACCGGGAAAAGGCCGACCGTGGGTCAGAGGGAGAGTTTCCCCCAGCTCCCTGACCTACTCCCAGCCTATGGTAGCTGAGAATCCAGAATGCAGATGGATTTCTCCCAACTTGGCTGCCTTGCTGCCAGCCCCCTCCCTATCTTCCCAGAATTACTGCTTTCTATTTGGGAGAGGCCTGAATGCCTGAGAGGGATCTATCAGCTCCCCTACCTTGTCCCAAAACATTTGGCTTACTTCACACAAGCACTAAGTGAAGATCTATGGGAAAGTTTGTGCGTGGGTAAAAACTCATTCCTTGGAATTCCCATCTGTCATATTTATGACGGACTCCCATCCCTCTGCCAAGAAGAAGACTAACTATGGGTCTTTTCTATGAAGGGCTCATTTGGTTTCTAATATTTTTCCTCTTCAAGGATTGTCTTCCACTCATTTAAAGCAACTAGGTCTAAACTTTAATTGAATCTTCATTTGATAAAATGGTTTTTTCCTGAAATGACTCTTCACCAAATGGTTGGTTTCTTTGGTTACCAGTTTGATATCTGTCTACATCCTGTCTGAGCATATTTAATACTAAATATTTGGGTATTACATAATCTTAAGGAGACAAGATGTGTCCAAGAGACTCCTTTTGGTCATCATGAATGTAGAGGTTACATGTTAAGTAAAAATCTCTAAGAATTAGAAACAGTTGGGAAGGAGAGACAGGGAAGAAGGGTTCTCAGCTCTCTAAATGAAATTAGGCCCACTGAATTTCAGACGTAGCAGCCTCTCAGAGGCCTTCCTCTCTAACAGCCTGTGTTCATGAAAAGGTGGTATTGGTTTGTCTAAGGTTTTTAGTTCTGTCTTCTCTTTATCCCATATCCAAGGAAACTGTAATTCCAAAAACAACTTAATGTTTGAAGTGTCTTTATATCTTGACAGTAATGAACATGGAAGGGACACTCATGGCCAGAGTAGATAAACACATAAGAAAAGAGAAAGCTGATATTCTCTGAGGGTCAATTTAAAAGTGAATTCAGATGAATTATTTCTTCAGATAGAAACAATATACCAAAGAACAAAATTACTGAAATAATTTATTTTTATGAATACATATGATATATTTCTATGTAATATATTTCAATGCCTAGAGTAGTATTCAGAAATACCCTAAATGCTAAACATTAATAGACACTACATTTTATAAACATATATTTTTATCCCCAGGGGTACAGGTCTGTGAATCATCAGGTTTACACACGTCTTAAATATAGCAAATTAGAAGACCAGACTTGTTAGGACTATCACTAAAACCATAAATCTTCTAACATTTTCAATTTTTTATAGGGTAAAACAAGAAGTAAAGTGGCAACCTGGACAAAAAATGAAGTTTATCTTGGATATGATTTTCTTAAATTTGTCAAAATAATGACTACTGAAAAACTGAAAATTTTTCTAAATATACCATCAGCTGCTACACTAACTATACACAATGTCGAATATACAGGACACCCTTTGGAACTTGCCTTATTTTTAAGTTACTGCACTACCTGTACGGTCAACAAAATGATTTACTTGGTAATATACAACGAAGATACAGAAGACTGTGTGAACCAAAACTTTGCGTTAGATGTCCCTATTAACAGCTTTTTAACTCCGCATTTTATATTCACAGCACTGCCAGGTTTAGTACTCTGGGACAAATATAGGATCTACTATTTTTATCACAATTTCACAGAGACTGGAGTTTTACAAACACCTACAGAATTTGGAAATCTGTCCAGATTAGCACATAACAGCATTATTCATGATATTTTCATAGGTGAGGCATTCTCATTCTGCAAAAATTATTCTAGATTTCATGGTAGACCTCTTCCTCATGAAGGTGTATCAATCACAAATGCACTCGTATACGATGCTTTTGGTAGGTAAAGGTGTACTTTTACCACCTAAAAATGGATATCCGAAGTTCTACCGAGGTTAACTATGATCTCACATGGAGAAATGGCAAACTCAAGTTTGGGTCTTTCCCATAGATCCGTTTTGATCATTCAGCAGATACGAACCAAGCAGCGCACACAGGCATTTTCATTGGAAGATGTGATACGGTGCTGTCTAGGGTTCCCTAGGGCTACCACAACTGGGTAGCTTCCAACAACAGAAATTTATTGTCTCAGCTTTGGAGACTAAACGTCCCCATTCAAAGTGTGAGCAATGCCACATTCCCTCTGAAGCCTGAAGGGAGGCTCGTCTATTGCTTCTTCCTAACCTCTGGTGGCTTGCTGGCAAACCTTGCCATTCCCAGGCTTGCAGCGACCTCAGTCCAACCTCTGCCTTCATCACGACATAGCTTTCTCCCTGTGTCCTCACGTGCCATCTTGTTGCAAGGACACAGGGCCCACCCTACTCCGGTGGGGCCTCATCTTAACTAATCACCTCTGTAATGATCCTATTCAAATGAGGTCACATTCTGAAGTAGTACTGGGAATTAGAGTGTCAACATCTTTCATGAGGGGACACAATTCAACCTATAGTAGGTGTTGTAGAGTTGAATGGACCCATATTCGCCTCCATGGGCAAGTCATTGAACGTTTGCAAGTCTCATTTCCTAATCTGGAATGTAGGGTGGCTGTGTTGATTGGATAAGGGCTTGTAAAATGCTTAGAATAAAACCGGACACATTATAAACCTTCAGCTAAAAGTAGTAATTCTGAATCTTACTGTTCCCAAGATAGTATACTAAACATTATAGGCAATGCAAAGAAATAGGAAGTTCCATCCTCAAGAAGTCTGGTTAGGAGGTGAACCATGAGAGCCTATGGTCTCTAAAAAACAATCTGAGGGGTTTGAAGAGTCCGGGGTGGGGGGAGGTTGGGGGTACCAGGTGGTGGGTATTAAGGAGGGCACGGATTGCATGGAGCACTGGGTGTGGTGCAAAAACAAGGAATACTATTATGCTGAAAATTTAAAAAAAAAAATTAAAGACATCGTTTGTAAAATTAAAAAAAAAAAGGAGATAAACCTAACCATGGAATTTAAAGGAAATGTTGCTGTAAATTGTAATGTCTTTCTTTAAAAAAAAAAAAATCTTTTTTATTATTAATTAGAAAGAGAGCATGAACAGGGGGAGGAAGAGAGGGAGAGGGACAAGCCGACTCCACACTGAGCCCACAGCCCAACTCGGGGCTCAGTCCCACAACCCTGGGGTCATGACCTGAGCTGAAATCAAGAGTCAGACACGCATCCAGCTGAGCCCCTGGCGCCCTTTGTAATGTCTTTCTTGATGCCTATCACCCAGCAACTCCCAAACAGTTGATTTTTATGTTCCCCTTTACAACAAAACTCTTTAAAATATTGCCTAGTTTCACTTCTTCGTCTTTCCTCCCTTTCTCGTGAAGCCACACGAATCAAATACTCCATGGGAGTGCTCTTGTCAAGGTTCTTAACAACCTCCCCTTTGCTAACCCAATGGCCGGTTTTCAGCCATCCTCCATGAGCCGGCGTTGTCAGCACGGCATGATTCTTTTTTTTTTTTTCCCCCAAAGACTTTATTTATTTGACAGAGATGGAGAGAGCACAAGCTGGAGGAGCAGCAGGCAGAGGAAGAGGGAGAAACAGGTTCTCCACTGAGCAGAGAGCCCAACCTGGGACTTGATCCCAGGACACTGGGATCATGGCCGAAGGCAGACACATAACCGACTGAGCCACCCAGGCTCCCCTAGCAGGGCCTGATTCTGGAAACACATTTTTTCACCTGACTTCTGGGGCATCGTTTTTTTTTTGCCCCTCCTGCTACTTCACTCTCTACTCCTCTGCAGCCTCTTTTTCTTGATCCCTCATCGTCCTGATTCCCAAATGGAGAAGCATGTCCGGGTCTAGTTTCCAGACGTCTCTCAGAGCTCCGTTTCCATGCATTCTGCCCTCCAGCCATGACTCCTAGCAACATGGTTAATGCTATGACAGCCAATATCAGGAGCTAGAGAGGCACACAGATTGAGGACCTCACCCATTCTGGGGAACAGGCGGGTACAGAAGGCTTCCTTGCGGAAGTGCCGTCTAAGCTGAGGCCTGCTGAGTGGGCAGAGGTTAGTTAGGCAGTGAAGACAACATGGGGACAGGGTGCCCAACAGCCCAGAGACAGAGACAACAGGGTACAGTTCAGGCCTTGAAAGACAATTCAGTGCTGACATAGAGTTCTCCAGAGAGAAAAAGGAGCAATCTCTGCTGGAGAAATCCAAGTTCAGGTTACGAGATTTATACAAGCCATGTGAAGAAATCGTACCTTCTCCTAAGGCCCGTATAGGGAGTTCTAAAGAGTTTTGAGCAAAAGAGAAGCAGAATCATATTTGTGTTTTATTAAAAGGCCGTTGACCACAGTAATAAGGAGATAAAGTTAGAATAATCAACAGGGGATACTTTTAGAAGAAACTTAAAAGGTTGAATGTTATAATGAGAGCCATTTGGAAATGCTGAAATAAAAAGTCTAAACTGTCTATAAGCATATGAACTATGAATTTAAAAAGTCCTCAGCCTGCAACATTTCCATTTCTCAAACAACCCACTATTAAAAAGTTGCCATGAGATGGGGCGCCTGGGTGGCTCAGTGGGTTAAAAACCTCTGCCTTTGGTTCTGGCCATGATCCCAGGGTCCTGGGATCGAGCCCCGCATCGGGCTCTCTGCTCAGCGGGAAGTCTGCTTCCCCCACTCTCTCTACCTACCTCTCTGCCTACTTATGATCTGTCTGTCAAATAAATAAATAAAATCTTTAAAAGTTGCCGTGAGGGCACCTGGCTGGCTCAATTGATGGAGCATGGGACTCTTGATCTCGAGGCCATGAGTTCGAGCCCCACACTGGGTGTAGAGATCCCTTAAAAATAAGATCTTAAGGGGCACCTGGGTGACTCAGTTGGTTAGGCCTCTGCCTTCAGCTCAGGTCAGGATCCCAGGGTCCTGGGATCAAGCCCCACGTTGGGTTCTCTGCTCAGCGGGGAGCCTGCTTCCTCCCCTCTCTCTGCTTGCTTATGATCTCTCTCTCTCTGTCAAATAAATACATAAAGTTTTTTTTTTTTTTAAATAAGATCTTAAAAAAATGTTGCTGTATTTTATCTGGACTTCTGAAAGAGCAAATTCAAAATATAATAAGCCATATTTTCAAAATGACTAATACATATAAAAATGATGCCATTTTTAACTGCTGCACTGTGTTCTGTGGTTTCTCTACACTATCATCTAAACTAATAGGAGTGTAAATAGATATTTAGACAGCTATCAGGCTTCAGTTCTTTTGCTATCATGAATAGTGCTGCAGAGAATGTGCTTCTGTGTATATTTTTGTACATTTGTACAGGTATCCTTTAATATAAATTATCAAGATGTAGAATTCATGAATCAGTAATTTAAATATTTTAAAAATAAATCCTTTCCAGTGGTTCTCCAGCAAAAATTGTCATAGTCTAAATTTCTCCAAAAGTATTGGAAAACGTATATTTTCATATACTATATTTGATATTTACCCATAGTACAGAAAAAATGGGTAATTCTCATTTTATCACACATTTCATAATAAGAGGTTATATCTAGTTTCTTCCTATGTTTATTGGCCATACTCTTGTACAAATTGTCAGGTCATACTGTGAAGTTTTTTGTTTTGTTTGGATAAAGAAAGGGAGAGAGCAAGCCCGGGACAGGGGATGGGCAGAGAGACAGGGAGAATCTTAAGCAGGCTCCAATGTGCAGCACAGAGCCCGACATGACATGGGGCTCGATCTCATGACCCTGACATCATGACCCAATCCAAAGTTAAGAGTCGGATGCTTACAAGTGAGCCACCCAGGTTTCTCGCTTATTAAAACATTACTAGGTGAACATTGGATTAAATGTGAAGTTAAGATGAAAATTAGGAATTATTTTTAAAACAAGATTAAAAACACTGTATATAAAGGTTTGTGGATGCAGCTAAAGCCACAGTGAGAAAAACATATAGCCTTATGGGGTTTTTTGTTTTTGTTTTTTTTTTTTTAAAGATTTTATTTATTTATTTGACAGAGAAAGAGAGAGATCACAAGTAGGCAGAGAGGCAGGCAGAGAGAGAGGAAGAAGCAGGCTCCCTGCTGAGCAGAGAGTCTGACACAGAGCTCGATCCCAGGACCCTGAGATCATAACCTGAGCCAAAGGCAGAAGCTTAACCCACTGAGCCACCCAGGTGCCCCAACCTTATGTTTATTAGTAGTTTTAAATGCTTAGGAAACAAGACTGAAAATAAATGAACTAATCATTTACCCTAAGAAGCAAACAACAGACACCAAAGTTACAAAAAGAAAGCACAAGTGAAGAATCAAGAATGACAAAAGCAGAAATTAAGGAATTAAATAGAAAGTAGATCTGATAAACAAGTCCTTTCAAAGGAAGAGAAAACAAAAGCAAAATACTCGATTTCGACAGAGGTCCTGATCTCAGGGCCCTGGGGTGCAGTCCTGCATCAGGCTCCCTGCTCAGTGGGGATCTGCATGTCTCCCTCTCTCTCTGCCCCTCACCTCTCCGTGCTGTCTCTCTTTCTAAAATAAATAAATTAATTTAAAAAAATAACGTTTTAGTGAGCAGCATGAAAGAAAGGAGAGAGAGTGCTGGAAAGCACAGAGGAGGGACGTCTAATCCAGATTTATGAGATTAGGAAAGGCTGAGTAAAGAAAACACCTTTAAGAACTAGGAACAGGAAGAGGCTACATACTAGAAATACTAGATCAACGTCAGGATGGGGGGTGAAGTAGCAAAGACCCCGAGGCAGGAGAGAACATGCCAAGTTTGTGGAACTGAAATTTGTGGTGTCGGACTACGTAGTATGTGAGCCCAAAAGTGGCAACAAGCAAGGCTCGCTGCACATCACCACATGACCTGGACATTATCTAAAATCCAAGAGCAGTATATATTTTTTGCTTTGTGAGGCTACACATTTTGTGTGTCATCACAGGGTGTTTGTATCCTGCACCTACTTTCCTCACTCAACATCCCGGTGGATTTTGTCATCCGCCTGCATTTTTCTCTTCTTCTACCTGGTGAAGTTTCTAGAAACACAACACATAAGGCACAGCAGGCCAAGAATTGGGTAAGCCTGGAAGGAGTTATTGCCAAAAGCAAAACAAAACAAAGCTAAATTTATAAAGTAAGTTATATGAGGAAAAGTAGCTTGTCACCACGGTCCTTTGGACCGTGGTCCAAAGGTCCAAAGGCTCAAAGGACCTCGGCGCCGCAGCTCACCTGCGCACAGCCGCAGAGTTTGCCAACTTAGCCACATGTCAGCACTGGCACTCCATGCCCCCAGTGTGGGGCTTCAGCCGTAAGGGCATCTCCCCCTTGCAATTATACTAAAACACTCTGAAAAATATTCCGAGCTGCACATTCACCTTACCGATCAATGTGACAATTTCACCAGCATTTATCGTATCATTGAATTCCTGCTGACGACATTATCACTACATGAGAGCTTAAGGTTATAAGGACGTGTATATGGACAGCGATGTCTTTTTAAAGTATTCTGATCCTGAAAACAATTGACATTGCTGATTAAGGAGTTTTACTAGAATGTAATTTATAGTAATTTGTGAAAATGCCACTTGTGTGTTCAAATTTCAAATGTAAGTTGCATAAGCACAGTACACTCTGTGCTTCTCACTCTATGAGTTGACCTTGCTCCCTCTAGCCAGTCCCTTTAAAGTGTTGTTGTTGTTGTTTTAAATTAGGGAAAGTATACCCCTAGAAACCAACCACGGAGAATGTCATGTGTGGAAAGAAAGCCATGAAATCAACTAGTCCAACTGTTCATTTTACAGATACAGCTACTAGAATCAAAGAATTTAAGAGACTTATTGTCTATGAACCTCTGTGACTTAGGCATAATACCCTGTTAAGAAAAGGAAGTTGGTTATTATTTACATAGTGAACCTGAAGATGTATCAGCACACACACACACACACACACACCCATTTCTTTATCCCAATAGTGTCAGTCTGTTACAGCTTCTATAACAAAATATCATGGGCTATGTGGCTTAAACAATAGAAATGTGTGTTCTCGCAGTTCTGCAGCATAGAAGTCCAGATCAAGGTGGTATCAAGGTTGGTTTCTGACAAGGACCCTCTTCCTTGCTTGGAGACATGGGCCACCTTCTTACTGTGTCCTCACATGGCCTTTCCCCTGCCTGCATGCACAGAAAGGTCTTATGTCTTCCTCCTCTGACAAGAATACCAGTCATATTGGACTAGGGCTTTATGACCTAGTTTAAATGTCCTGAAAGACATTTTCACGAAATACAGTCACAATGCAAGCTGGGGTTTCAACCTATCCATTTTGGGGGCATGGGGGAAGACAAAATTCCATCCATAGCAAAATGCTTCCTAATAATACTATTCCTGCATGGCCATGCTCATCATTATTTAGTGCACTAATTCCAGCTTTTTTGTGTAAGTGATGTCATATATAAAGTGATGTCATAAATACAAGAAGAAATGTATCCAGGAAAAGAATCACTGTACTATGAAGTAGAAGCTTTCCAGCATCGCATAAAGTTTGCACCTACACACTCTAATTTTTCTCTAAAAAGATAAATCCTTCATTACTATGAAAGAAATAATTTTGGTTAGAAGTGCATGGATTTGGGGCACCTGGGTGGCTCAATGGGTTAAAGCCTCTGCCTTCGGCTCAGGTCATGATCTCAGGGTCCTGGGATCAAGCCCCACTTTGGGCTCTCTGCTCAGCGGAGAGCCTGCTTCCCTCTCTCTCTCTGCCTACTTGTGAGCTCTCTCTCTGTGTCAAATAAATAAACAAAATCTTTAAAAGTAAAAAAGTGCATGGATTTATGGTTACTTAGGATAACTAGAATAACAAACTTTTCTTCTTTTCCAGATTATTATGGAAATATTTTGGCAAAAATGGAAAATAACATCCTGTTTTATTCCAAGATCAATATTAAAGATGCAGTAAAACTACACTCATGGGCAAATAGCACAGTGAAGTCATTAATTCTATTGAGTACGTCTACTCAAATATATTTCATATATGTTTTTGAAAATGCCACAGTACAGTCACAGGAATATCCTTTAAAACTGGAAACACAAAGTGTGAATTTCTATATACAAGAAAAATGCCCCTACATGGCATTTCATAATAATGTTTTTAGTGTTTTTCACTTTTTGGACAAGGGAGAGAACCTGTCCTTTTGGGCTCAAATAGTCTATACAGAAAATCTTGGTCTGTATGTTATTGTGGAATCATATGGCCCAAATATATTACAAGAAATACAGAAGGTTCACTATGAAGTCGCCCTAGGATACTGTACTAAAACCACGGTAAGTTAATATTTTAAAATTTATTCATTCGATTGTAATAAATGTAAAATTAAAATACTTACATTTTTATCCTATCATGAAAAATATAGAATCTGACATCATCAGTGACATTTGATGACGTTTTCTGATTACAAACACTTATCTTTAGGTTTATGTCATTTTGATTCATGTTGCAGTAATTTCTGTTAGCAGATTATGGTAAACAATGTTTAATTTGAAAAGAAATTGAAACTTTCTTCATCTGTTATAAATGTGTGTGTGTGTGTGTGTGTGTGTGTGTGTGTGTGTGTGTGCACGCGCTCCTGCTCAGGCTTTTTTTTTCTCTTTCAAATAAGCAAATAAAAAATATATATACATATGAATTTATGTATATGTATTTATACGTATGTATATATATATTTTTAAAAACAGATTTTCCTATATAACACTGCCCCAAAACCTGATGGCTTCAAACAGCACCCAATTCTGTTTGTCAATCATTTGGGTGGTGAATACCTGGGCGATAGTGCTGGTTTCATCTGTCTGGGTTCATTCCTGAGGTGGTGGTCATCTGGTAGCTTGTCTGGGACAAGGTGATCTAGGATGGCCTCAATCACACATCAAGCCGTTGGTGCACACACTGGCTTGTGTGAACAAGGCACCTCAGCTGAGCGCTTTTCTCTGATCCATGTGGCCACCATCCATGTGGCCACTCCAGGCCGGAGCTGGCTTTTCCCCAAGAGTCTCAGGGAAGTATTCCAAGATAGCGTGAGCAGATTCCTGTGGACCTCTTGAGGCCTCCATGTGGCCACATTCTATTCGTCAAAGCAATTCACAAGGCCAGCCTAGATTAACAGGATGAAGAAATACAGTTCACCCCTTGACGGGAGAACAGCAGACTTACCCTATGAAGAGAGGTGCCTACAGGAATGAGAAGAAGTACCGCAGCTAACTTTCAGATGATGCAGCACAGCTAGGTGCAAATGTACTTTAGGTATTATTTTGTATACTACTTTCCAATGAACATTATAGCATAAATGTTTCACATGTTACTACGATTTCTTCCCAAACACTGTATATTCTACTTCCCACCTTCTCTTTCTGCATTCAGCTTTCTTTAGCATTTACAGTAGTGGGCATCTTAACAGAGGCAATGGAATGAAATGTTCAGTTAATTCCAAAGTCAGTTTAAGCAGAGGATCATTAAAAGTGAAAATGATATGAATGAAATGTTATACTTTAATTTAAATAAATGAATGTATATTCATTAGTCAACCTTTTAATACAGGACCACAGACTTTTCTTTGAAATAAGTCAACTTACTGGAGCATCTCCTCTCCTTTCTTGCATAACCTTATTCATAATGCATTATCTCTTAAGTTCCCACCTCTGTTTCTTTAAAAGGGGAGGGGGTGCCTGGGTGGCTCAGCCAGTTAAGCATCTGCCTTCAGCTCAGGTCATGATCCCAGGGTCCTGCAATCAAGCCCCATGTCAGACTCCATGCTCAGTGGAGAGACTGCTTCTCCCTCTCCTTCTGCTTCTCCCAGACTCCTGCTCAGGTTTTTTTTTTTTTTTTTTTTTTTCTCTTTCAAATAAGCAAATAAAATCTTCAAAAAAAATAAAAGTAGAGGAGGGAGAAAAATTAATGACACTGGCAAAGCCATCAAAATTCTAGATTTTTTTCACTTTTTCCAATCTCTTACTGTTACCTTGCTCATACCTAATCAATTTCTTCAGGGACTTGCTTTATTAAAATTTTCCAAAGCAATCATTTTGTTCTCAGGGAAACAGTAATGCTACTTTCCTTTTACACTCAATTTCATCAGCCCATAATATTTAATTCCACAACTACAATAATAAGGCAATCTAGAATAAACAGGTTTAGAAACACAGAGAGCTGATTTAGATTTGCATAATATATGGATAGATCTTAAAACATTGTTACATGGAAAACAGTGTCGAGTAAGAAACTGAGATCCATCATATAGTAACATTTAGAAAAATTGTAAACACCTACACATAAATCACAAGCAACAACAAAAAAAAGCATTATTCATTTTACACAGACACAATACCCAAGGACAGTTATCAGACAATATGACATCATCAAGTATAATGACATCATGCTTGCTTGATAAATATTATGGGGGTCTGCACATGGGGGAAGACGGAAGGGAATGAAGGCAGAAGATACAGGGAAAAACTAAAACATAATAAATAAAATAAGACTGGATGGATCATGTTTCAAGAAACAAGGAGGGTATTTAATTCACTTTTCTGAAACTGAGGTACCCCCCTCTCCCAGAACAAGAACAGAAAAGATTTACACCATCCTCCAACCCAGGAAAGTTTTCTTTGATTACCTAGCCACAATATCTGCATAAGCTCTCATACGTTTTCCTTCCAAGAATGTGCTGTATAATGTACTTTTGCCCATTTGCAATTCAGAACTTCAAAATACAGCTACCAGTCAAAATCTACAAATAACAGCCATGACAAGGGCTCTCCTTAATGCCCACCCCCTGTTTCCCCCATCCCCCCACCTCCTCCTCTCTGATAACTATCAGCGTGTTCTCTAGAGTTTAGAGTTTGTTTTTGGTTTCTCTCTCTCTCTTTTCCTCTTTGCTCATCTATTTTATTTACTAAATGCCACATATGAATGAAAACATAATATTTGTCTTTCTCTGACTCATTTCGCTTAGCATTATACTCTCTAGTTCCAAAAATGTCATTGCAAATGGTAAGATTTCATTCTTTTCTATGGCTGAATAATATTCCATTACACACACACACACACACACACACACACACACACACAGTGCAGCCACTGTGATGGAGTTCCCTCAAAAAGTTAAAAACAGAAATACCCTATGATCCAGTAATTGCACTACTGGGTATTTACCCCCCAAAAAAGCCACAAAAACTCTCATTCAAAGGGATTAGCAAGTTTTTTCATCTTTCTGTGCCTTAGTACTTTCATCTAAGTAATGATAATAATAAGAACAATATAGTATATGTAATAGAATATCTAATTCATATGTAATTATGCCTACATGTTACCATAATGTATTGTTTTCTATATTAGCCACTATATAGTAATAAAATAATTATTATTGTAATATTTACTTCATAAGGCTTTTAGGATTAAATGAGTTTAACTACAGGGGTGCCTGGATGGCTCAGTGGGTTAAAGCCTCTGCCTTCGGCTCCGGTCATGATCCCAGGGTCCTGGGATCGAGCCCTACATCAGGCTCTCTGCTCAGCGGGGAGCCTGCTTCCTCCTCTCTCTGTCTGCTTACTTGTGATCTCTGTCTGTCAAATAAATAAATAAAATCTTTTTAAAAAAATGAGTTTAACTACATAGAGAACTTACAGGTGCCTCTGGCCATAGCCAACACTAGGTTTACTTGTTGCTAAATAATAATCACCACTATAATCACCACTGTTGCTGCGACTACTACTGTTCCTGTTATCACCACCACATTTCGTCAACCCTAGCACACATTTTTTTTAGCATCTATGAAAGCAGGATGAGTCTTACATCCTGTGATATCTTAGAGCCTATGAATTACAGTAGTAATGTGATAACCTTGCTTATTTTGTGCAGATTGGGTCAATACGACTTCACAGATTAATCATTGTGTGTCCTAGCTAGTAGGGTTGTCAAGTATCCTAGCTCATTACTCAATTTAGGGGAAACAAAACAAAACAAAACAAAACCTGAATATAACACCTATATACAAAAGTGGATAACTTTAATTTTGAAAATGTTTTAGTGCTACTAGCTGGTTTCGTAGTGATATTTACATGAAAATTTAGTTTTGAAATTTTAAAAATGTTTTGAACATCTTGATTGTCATAGTCCTTTTTTAAATTGAGGTATATTTTTTATAATTGAATAGAACATTATATTCATTTCAGACATGCAACATAATGATTTGGTGTTTGTTTGTATATGTTGTGAAATGATCACCACAGTAAGCCTACTTAACCTCCATCGCTACACATAGTTACACATTTTTTTCTTATGATAAGGACTTTTAGTGTTTATTCTCTTAGCAACTTTTAAGTGTACAATACAGTATTATTAATTGTAGTCACCATGCTGTACCTTACAGTACCATGACTTGTTTTATAAGTGTGAGTTTGTACCGTTTGAGTACCTTCATTCATTGTTCACACCCACCACTCCCACCTCAGGCAATAATCAAACTGGTCTCTGTACCTTTGAGTTGGGGGGGAGGGGTTCATTGGTGGGGAGAGTGTGTCAGTTCCACATGTAAGTGACATACAATATTTATCTTTCTGTGTCTGGCTCATTTCACTTAGGATCATGCCTCCAAGATTCACCCACGCTGTCGTAAATAGGCAGGATTTCCATGTTCTTTTTTTGTTTGTTTTTTTAGATTTATATATTTATTTTGAGAGAGAAAGATTTCCTTGTTCTTTATGACTGAATAATATTCCATGGTGTGTATACAGAAGTGAAAGAGAAACATAGGCTGCTTTCATGTCTTGGCTACTGTAAATAATGCTGCAGGGGACATGGGGGTGCAGATAACTTTTCGAGTTAATGTTTTTACTACCTTTGGGTATATTCCCAGAAATGGAATTACTGGCTCATATGGTAGTTCTGTCTTTAGTCTTCTGAGGGTCCTCCATACTGTTTCCTACAGTGGCCGCATCAATTTACATTCCCACCAAGAGAGCACAAGATTCTCTTTTCTCCACATCCTCACCAACATTTGTTATCTCTTATGTTTTTTGATCATGGCCATTCTAGCAGGGGTGAGGAGATACTGTGCTCTTGATTTACATTTTCTTGATAATTAGTGATATGACAGACCTGTTGGTCATCTATCTATATATATATATATATATATGTCTTCTTAGGAATAAATATATATTCAGAACCCTTGCCCATTTTTTAATCATATTGTTTTCTCACTGTTGAATTATTCAAGTTCCTTGCATATTATGGATATTAACCCTTTACCAGGTGTGTGACTTGGAACTACTTTCTCTCATTGTTTCTTTTGCTATGCAAAAGCGTTTTTTAGTTCAATGTAGTCCCACTTGTTTATTTTTGCTCTTGTTGCCCTTGCTTTTGGTGTCAAATCCAAAAAAAATATTGCCAAGACTGATGTCAGGGAGCTTACTGCCTGTCTTCTTCTAGGAGTTTTATGGTTTGAGATCTTATGTTCAAGTCTTTAATCTCCTTTTGAGTCGACTTTTGTATGTGGTGTGGGGTAGGGGACCAGTTTCATCATTTTGCATGAGGTTCTTCAGTTTTCCCATTTATTGAAGATTATCCTCCCCATTGTATATAATTAACTCCTTTGTCATAAATTACCTGGCCGTATACACACGGGCTTCATTCTGAGCTCTGTTCTGCACAGTGATGTGTTTGTTGTTATGCCAGTATTATACTGTTTTGCTTATAAAGCTTTGTAATACGCTTTGAAATCAGGTAGAATGATGCCTCCAGCTTTGTCTTTCTTAGGTTGTTTTGGCTATCCTGGTTCTTTTGTGATTCCATATAGATTTTAGAATTCTTTGTTTCCATGAAAAATGCCATTGGCATTTTGATACGGAATGTCTTGAATCTATATATTGCTTTGGGTAGTGTGGACATTTTACATTTAATATCAATTCTTCAAATCCATCAGTACAGAATATCTTTCCTTTTATTTGTTTCTTCTTTAGTTGCTTTTATGAATGTCTTAAGTTTTTAATATACAGGTCTTTCACCTTCTTGGTGAAATTTTTTCTGAGGTATTTTATTCTTCTTGATGCACTTGTAGGTGAGGTTGCTTTTTTAGTTTCTCCTTCTGATAGTTTATTATTACTGCATAGAAGCACAACAGATTGTTGTATATTGATTTTGTATTCTGTCACTTTACTGAATTCATTTATTAGTTCTAACAGTTTTTTGTAGAATAGGGGTTTTTTGGTTTTGTTTATATAGACCATGTCATCTGCAAGTAGAGACAGTTTTACCTTTTGTTCCAATTTGTATGTCTTTTATTTCTTCTTGTCTAATTTCTCTGGGTGGGATTTCCAGTGTTATGTTGAACACAAGTAATGAGAGTGGGCACCTTTGTCTTGTTCCTGATCTGAGAGGAAAAGCTTACAGCTTTTCTCTATTGAGTATGGATATTAGCTACAGGCTTGACATATTTAACCTTTCCTATGTTCCCTCTATGCCCGCTTTGTGGAGAGTTTTTATTATAAATGGATGTTGCGTTTTGTCAAATGCTTTTTCTGCATCTTCTGAAATGACCATTTTGATTTGTATCCTTCATTTTGTGGATGTGGTGTCCACACTGAGTGATTTGGAAATGTCGAGCCATCCTTGTATCCTTGGAATAAATCCTACTTGATTGTGGTGTTTTCTTCTTTTACAGTATTATTGAATTCAGATTCCTAAGTTTTGTTGAGAATTTTTGCATCTACCTTCATGGAGGATCATGGCCTTTAAATTTATTTTCTTTGTGGCATCCTTGTCTGGTTTTAGTATCAGGCTGATGCTGGCATTATAAAATGCGTTTGGAAGTGCTCCCTTTTTTACTTTTTGGAAGAGTTTGAGGATTGGTATTAATTATGTTTTCAGTGTTTTGTATAATTCACCAGTGAAGCCATCTGGTCTTGCCCTTCTGTTTGTTGGGAAGTTTTTGATTACATATTCCATCTCCTTATTAGTATTCAGTCTGTTCAGATTTTCTGTTTCTTTGGCAATTCAGTCTTGGTAGGTTATGTGTTTCTTGATATTTATCCATTTCTTCTAGGTTGGCCAGTTTGTGGGCATTTAGTTTTCTCTTATGATGTTTCATTTTTCAGTGGTATCAATTGTAACATCTATTTCTGATTTCATTTTTTTTTGAGTTCCTTTGTTTAATTGGTAGTCAGGCTAGGCTTATCAATTTTGTTTATCTTTTCAAAGACCAGCTCTTATTTCATTGATCTCTTCTGTTGTCCTTTTAGTCTCTATTTCATTTATTTCCTCTCGGATCTTTGTTATTTCCTTCCTTTTACTGAATTTAGGATTTATTTATTCCTCTAGTTTTTTGAGATGTAAAGTTAGGTTGTTTATTTGATTCTTTCTTGTTTCTTGATGTAGGCATTTCTCACTATAAGGTTCCTTCTTAAAACTGCTTTGGCTGCATCCCATATATCTGAGAATGTTGTATTTCTGTTTTTATTTGTCTCAAGGTATTTTTATTTTTTTGTTTGTTTCTTCATTACTTGTTCAGTAACATATTGTTTAATATTCACCTATTTGTGAATTTTCCAGTTTTCCTCTTGTAGCTGATTTCTAGTTTCACAGCATTGTAGTTAGAAGAGATGCTTGATTTGATTTTAATTTTCAAGTATATTAAGATTTGTTTTATGGCCTAACATGTGATGTCTCCTTGAGAATGTAGTGTGTGCACTTGAGGGAAATGGGTATTTTGTTGCTTTTGGATAGAAAGTTCTGGATATGTCTATTAGGTCAATCTCATCTACTCTGTTGCTTAAGATTAATGTTTCCTTATTGATTTTCTCTTTGGATGACGTATCCATTGATGAAAGCGGGATACTAAGGTCTCCTACTATTATTGTATTGCTATCTATTTTTCCCTTTAGCTCTGTTAATATTTGTTTTATATATTCAGGTGCTCCTTGTTGGGTGCATAATATTATATCATCTTGTTGGATTGCCCCTTTGTCATTAGGTAATAACCTTATCTGTCTTTTATTACAGTGTTTGTTTTAAAGTCGGCCTTGTTAGATGTAAGAGTAGCTGCCCCAGCTTTCATCTGATTTCCATTTACATGGGTTATCATTTTCCACCCCTTTACTTTCTGTCTCTGTGCATCCTTACATCTGACAAGTCTCTGGTAGGCAACACGCAGATGGGTCTTGTTCTTTATCCATTCAGCCATCTTATGTCTCTTTACTAGAGAATTCAGTCCATAAGTACTTAAAGTGATTACTGGTAGATACGTACTTATTGTCAGTTTGTTGATGTTTTCAGTTATTTTTACTACTTTTTTTGTCTTTAAGTTTCATACTACCTTTATAAGTGATTAATCTACATTTACAATATTAGGTAATTCTTAATTCCACTATTTTTTCATCTTACCAATTAGATTTATACTTTCATATGTTTTCCTGTTACTAATATTTCATTTCAACTTTAAAAGTCCCTTTAACATTTCTTGTAAGGTTGGCTTAGTGATGATGAACTCCTTTAGCTTTTGCTTATTTGGAAAACTGTTCTCTCTCTTTCAAATCTGAAGGACAACTTTGCCAGGGATAGTATTCTTGGATGGCAGTTTTTTCTTTTAGTACTTGAATACATTGTGCTGCTCTTCTGTGGCAACAATGTTTCTGCCGAAAAATCTGCTTATTGTCTTATGGGCGTTCCCTTGTACACAAATTTTTTTTCTTAATTCTTTTAAGAGCTTCTTTTGTCTTTAACTTTTGATATTTTGATTATAAGGTGTCTTGATTGTGTTTGGATTCATTATATTTAAAACTTTGGGCTTTCTCGATCTGAATGTCTGTTTCCTTCCCCAGATGAGGGAAGTGTTTGGTCATTCTTAGAATAAGTTTACTGCCCCTTTCTCTCTCTCTTTTCTTTCTGCAACACCTATGATGCAAATATTGATCCGCTTGATGTTGTGCCATAAATCCTTTAAGCTCTTCACACTTTTTTTTAATTTATTTTTTATTTTTTGCATAACAGTATTCATTATTTTTGCCCCACACCCAGTGCTCCATGCAATCCGTGCCCTCTATAATACCCACCACCTGGTACCCTGACCTCCCACCCTCCCGCCCCTTCAAAACCCTCAGATTGTTTTTCAGAGTCCATAGTCTCTCATGGTCCACTTCCCCTTCCAATTTTCCCCAACTCCCTTCTCCTCTCTTTCTCCCCATGTCCTCCATGCTATTTGTCATGCTCCACAAATAAGTGAAACCATATGATAATTGACTCTCTCTGCTTGACTTATTTCACTCAGCATAATCTCTTCCAGTCCTGTCCCTGTTGCTATAAAAGTTGGGTATTCATCCTTTCTGATGGAGGTGTAATATTCCATAGTGTACATGGACCACATTTTCCTTATCCATTCGTCTGCTGAAGGGCATCTTGGTTCCTTCCACAGTTTGGTGACCGTGGCCATTGCTGCATTCTTTTTTCCTTTTGCTATTCTAACTGGGTGAGTTCTACTGCCCTGTCTTCAAGTTCTCTATTATATTTTTCAGTTCAGGTATTGCATTTTTCAACTCTGTGACTCCCATTGGATACTTTCTTGTATTTTCTGTCTTTGTGGAAATTTCCACTTGGTTCATCCATTCTTCTCCTGAGCTCAGTGAGCATCATTATGACCATAATTTTAATCTCCTTATCAGGTAAATCATTTATCTCCATTTCACTAAGTTGTTTTTTCTGAAGTTTTATCTTGTTCTTTCATTTAGAGCATATTTCTCTGCTTCTTTATTTTTTTCTTGGATCTCTGTGTTGGTATCTATGTAGTAGACAAAACAATCATTTCTCCCAGTCTCATGTAAGAGATGAACCCTATCATTCAACGTGGCCCTCTCAAATCTTTGTGATTGTCCAATCAGCCTACTTTATTCTTAGTGGCTCCCAGTATTTGATGGTGTGCCAAGACCTGTCAGCATCTCAGTTAGCACCTAGATGCAGGCTGATTAGAAGCCAGACCCTGATGTAGCAGCTTTTAAAGTATACAAACACACCTCTTTCTGGGGAGACTGGGAGATGCACATTTTTGTCTGCTCTCTCAATGTTGAGCCCTGGATTAACAGCCAGGTAAGAGCTGCTCTTTGCTTACTACCATCCTGTTGAACCCATGAGCACCAGCCCTGCCATCCACCAGAGCCAGGCTATCAAGGAACATGTTCTTTGGGTGACAGACACAAAGCTGGGGAGCCAAATATGTATATAATCTCCTTTCTCAGAGATACCAACAACCTGAGACAAGACAGAGGAAAAGCACGATGATGGTGTACTGCCTAGCCTCTCTGATCTCTACAGAGGATTGTAGTAAGCCTACCCCTTAGGCCACAGCCATAAAAATAAGCTAATAGACCTCTTGAACAGAATGACTTGGGGTGCGTTTCAGTCTACCATTATTGCACTGCACCCTGTGGGGGGTGGGTAATCAGTTAAGAACTGTTTCTCTTTTGTAACAGTCCTCTGGTTCCAATCATAAGCCCCTCTGTTCCCCAATGCCAGGAAATCCAGGTGTGTCTCCTGAGCAGCAGCCACAAAAATTAGGGCACCAGGTGTGTGCACAAGCTGCTTTTAGAGAAATAACAGTGACCCAGAAAAAAGCAGAGGAAGACTACAAAAATACTGCTTCCCCTCTGACGTCTCTGGAGAGAATTACAGTTGGCTCTTAGATATTGCTTTAATTAGAAACCGCCCCTCAGGCCACATCTATGAAACTAAGCTACTAGGTGTCTTTCACAGAAAGACTGGGTATTTGAGTCTGTTGCCTCTGCTGTGCCTTGGGGTTATAGTCAGCTAAGACTTCCTCCTATGTCCATTACATCCACTATCAGACTCACAAGCACAAGCCCCATTGGCCACCAGAGCCAGGTGATCTCGAGATTCCTCTGGGCAGCAGCCACAAAGATCAGGGTGCTAGACCAGTGTAGAAGCTCCTTTCTGGGAGATGCAAGAGGCCAGACTGAGGTAGAGGGAGAGAACAAATATGGCACCACTTACCTCCCCCTTTGGAGCATTTTGGTAGGTTCCTCCCTAGATGTGTTCAATTCAATGCCTGATAAGCGTATAAGCCTCTCTCATAGAAAGCCTGGCCAACTTCTCATTCAGGGGCTTTGTATTGGGCCCTGGGGTGGATAAGTCTGCTGAGAAGAGCCTTCTAAGAACTGTTTCTCAGTTTGAAATAGCCTTCTGGGTCTTGTGGAGCAAGTCCCATTGGCTTTCAAAGCTAGATGTTTGGGGAGCTTGTCTCTCAGATAAGGTCTTAAAAGGTGCCATGCCTCATGGGTTCAATACTCCTCACGGGGGTAGATCTCAGGAATTCGAGTTACCTCCCAACTGTGGGTTACCATGCTGGGGTTGGAGTCGGTGGTGAGGCTATGTCTTAGCCTCTCCTACCTATTTCTACATGGTTGTTTTTGTTTTGTCTTGTTTTGTTTTGTTTCGTTTCGTTTCGTTTTTCTCACTCACCTAATGTGTAGGCATTGTTCAGCTGGTTTGGGGGTTTCTTTTGGAGAACATCATTCTACATGTAGCTGTAAATTTGGTGTGTCCGTGGGAGGAGGTGATTTCAGGATCCTCCGACATCACCATTTTGAATCAGAACGCTGCCTATTCCTTTTCTTAATGGTGACTTTTAATAAGTAGAATTTTTTAATTTTGATAAAGATTTTTTGTTTATGGCTATTGCTTTTTGTGTCAAAAGATCTTTGCCTGTCCCTAAGTCACAAAAATGTTCTTCCGTGATGTCATCTCAAAGTTGGAGGTTTTACTACTTATGTCAATAATTGGTATAGTCAAACCTTAATTTTTGCCCAACTAATGTGTGTGTTATTTTTTTATTTGTTATTCTCTTCTTTTTAATGAGGTTAAACAATTTTCCGCGTGTTTATTGGCTATGTGGATTCCCACTTCTGTGCAACTCAAGTTTTGTCACTTTTTTGATAGGGTCGTGTGCCTTTTCTTACTGAATTTTTTGGCATCTCATAGACTATCTTTTTGTTTTATTTTTGTATAATTGGCATAAAATAAATTGCATATATCATGTTTGATAAAATGTGATATATGAATACACCCATGAAATTACAACCACAATCAAGATAATGTCCATGTCCACCCATGAAGTTTCTTCATGCTCCTTTGTCAACCATCCCTCCTTCCATTCCCCATTACTAGGCAACCACTAATCTGCTTCCTGTCACTATACATTAGTTTGTTTTTCTAGAATTCTATACAAATGGAAACATACAGTATGCATTCTGTTTTATCTGCCTTCTTTCACTCAGCATAATCATTTAGAATTATTTCCTTTTGATGAATGAATTCCTGTATCACCCTTTTCCTCTAGTGATAATTTTTTGCTCTAAAATCTACTTTGTGTGATATTTATAAAACCACTCCAATCTTCTTTAGAATAATGTTAGCACAATGTATCTTCTTTTCTTTTAATATTTAATATTCTTTTAATATCAACCATCAGTGTCTTTAAGGATTTTTTAAATTAGATTTTATTTATTCAATCTGAACATTTTTACCTTCTCATTGGGTGCATTCATGTAATTTTTTTTTTATATGGCTGAGTTTAAGTCTACCGTTAGACCATTTGTTTTCTATTTGTCCCTTCTGGTTTAAAAAAAAATTTTTTTTTAACTACCCACATGGGGCTCAATCTCAGCACCCTGAGATCGTAACGTGAGCTGAAACAGAGAGTCAGATGCTCAACCGACTGTGCCACCCAAGCGACCCATTTGTGAAAGTATTCATAAGAATTTCCTGATGTCGAATAAGAGTACATCCTGATCTTTAGATGACCTGCGTTCACCACGGTCAGGGACACATCTGGGGACACTACTTCCTTGAACTTCTTTAAATCCCCTGAGTCTTCCAGGCAAACAATTCTGGGATATAACGCCATATAAGAACCTACTCATGGCCACAAACACTTCTTGCTTTTTCTGATCACCTAGTCACTGACGTCACTGAAGGGTTAAGGAGGGCACAGATTTAATCCTGATTTACTCTTAACCCTGAGAATATAGTCTTCTGGTAACTCAGGTTAATGTCAGGAGGATATCCAATGTGATTCTCTATCTTGAATTACCCCTCTCCTGACTACATTGACAAATGCCTTTAGGCTGAAAGTAGACTCTGGGCTCTGGTGTTCCACTTTATTCTCAAGGTTCCTAATTTCCCTGTTTTCGGGCTAATAGTTCCCACTGTCTTGTTAGTTATTTGGTGCTTTCAAGGTGACTCAAAAGGCTGCGGTTTGTAGGTTTTATGATATATTTATTTTGTTTTGGTTTTATTTTATTTATATTCATTTGATGAACATATAGTGTATTATTCGTTTCAGAGGCAGAGTTCAGTGATTCATCTGTTGTATATAACACTCAGTGCTCATATGTTTGTTTTTAAAAAAAAGTTTGTCCGTAGAACCTACCTGCTGCTCCTAGAAATGAAAGTCTCCAAATCATTTCTTAACTATTTATGATGAAATAATTATGAAACAGATGATTACATCCACAAAATATATTTTTTAAATAGTTCCTCTGGGTAAATATTTTCAGTGATTATAATCCAAAATAATACACATACATGTTGGTTGAGTTACAGACCCAAGTTTGAGCACCACTTAAGTGACAATTGATAAGCAAAACTTAGAGAATATGCTTACATTTCACAAAAGAAAAATTTAAAAATCTTCAAGCCTAATTACGTGCAGAAACACCTTTATAAAGTTATTTTAATGACTACATATGAAGAAAAAGTATGGTGTACAATAGAACACAAATGGAAACGTGACAATTAGCTCCTTTCCTTGAACATGAACTAGATTTACTTTTGATGTAATAACCTCCACAGCCTTCAAATTTTTATCATGAAAGATTGTATATTTTGTGTCATACCACTTAGGATCCAACATATGAATAAATAAACCTTGTCTCAGAAGTAAGATTTTTTGCAAAGGTTGGTTTAGAGGTACAAGGTCTCTTCTAATCACACCAGATTAGCCAGAACCAAATTATCTCTCTGAAGATAACCATATCTATCTATCTATCACCTATCTCTCTACCTACTAACAACTACCACCAAAAAGAAAATTTAGGGGTTATAAGGACTATAGCTACCATGCTTTAAGAATGTAACTAGTTAGCATGCTTTATAAGAGGCTTATAATTTTTTGCCCCTATTATCACACATATTCTGTAAATGGCTTTACTCTGAAAAGATAGAAACCTTCTGGGATGCTGAAACTTGAGATGAAACATGCCCCAGATGGAAGAAAATCACAAGGAACACATACAAAAAGGCAAATAAGTGTTTTTTAATTACTCAAAAACAAGAGAAGAAGGATCAGGCAAATAATTCCTCATAGTCTCAAAAATTACTGACAACATGATATCTTTAATTATTTAAAAACCTCAAAGAAGAAATGAAAAGGTCCAGAGACAACGGATCAGGAAATGGGAGTGCGCTGGCTACACAGCAGGACATAAATGAAAATAGAAATATTGCAATGACAGAAGTGAAGAGGGAAAGAGAAGCAATGGAAATAAAAGGGCTTCCTAAGATACCATTAGAAGAGAAAATAAGAAACATGTAACAAATGAAATCTAGTATGTCCATAAGTGGAGTTTCTGGGATAGAAAAGAAAAGAAGTTGGAAAAAATGCTAAATACATTCTTTTCCTTACCTAAAGAAAGGTTTAAATCTGTCCTGAAAGCATTCATTGTCACCATTCCCAGTTGCCATGTTTTACACAAATGCTCATTTTCTTTTCCAGACAGTCACATTTTTTCAGAATGTAAATTATGAGGCTGTAGATGACTACTTCAAGTTGCAGTAAGTATGACTTTTAAAAGAACCTGTTCAATGTGAAATGTGCTATTGAGATGATTGATTCGTAGGTATTCTTTTACTTACATGGCCTCATGACATTTTAAATATCTAGATTTCAGATTTCTTTTAAGTGTTTGGTTAGATGTGAAATTATTATTCTGTATAAAAATGTAAAATGCTCCTTGTAATTAAATGAAACATATCTGGAGGCTTCCATCTGTCCAGCTGAAGTTGCAGAAAATGGGCTATTTCTTTTTTTTATTTAAAAATCAATTAGTTAACATATAGTGTATTCATTTCAGAGGTAGAGTTTAGTGATTCATCAGTTGCTTATGATATCCATTGGGCTCAATTCATCAAGTGAAAAATGGGCTATTTCTTAATTCATTAATTTTCAAGCATGTGCTCATTCATTCCCATCCCAAAGTCTTTGCATACTATCCTTGGGCAGACTAGAACTCTAATATGAGTAGGTCTTTAACTATGAGTAGAATCAGAGAAAACATCACCTTTGACTCTTGGAATAGGTAGCATACGAGCACGTCATTTCTGGAGGAAACAACTGACCTGGAATGGTGTCTTGAAGCATTTCTGTGGCCATCATTATGTCCTGACTCGATAGATTTCTGGAAAAATAACACTGTTTTTCTAGGAAAAAGTCCATTTTTCCTTAGTCTGCTGCTCCCCCCAAGTGAGCTTGAACTCTATGCCAAGCACTTTGTAGGTGCTCAAAACACATGGTGAACAAGTAAGAAGAAATCCTGCCATCATGGGACATATCTCTAAGAGAAGACAAAGAGCAAGTAACCAAATAAACGAACAAGGTAATTCCAAGTAGTTACACGTGCAGTTAAGAAAATAAAACAGGAGGGCACCTGAGCAGCTCGGTCGGTTGAGTGTCCAATTCTTGATCTCAGCTCAGGTCATGATCTCGGGGTCACAGCATCGAGCCCCATGTCGGGCTGCACACTCAGCAGGGAGTCTGCTTGGGATTCTCTCCCTCTTCCTCTGTCCCTCCCTCAGCTCTCTTTCTCTTTTTAAAATAAATAAACCTATCTTTAAAAAAGAAAGAAAATACAACAGAATGAAGTGGTAGAGTCACTCTCTGGTTAGGAAGGGGAAGAGAGAAAGGCTGCTCTAGAGACTGTAGCCAAGGGAGGCTCATTTCATCCCCGGCCCCTCACCAACCCTTTTCTCTCGATGCTTCTAATGTTACGGGTTCCTTGGGGTATTTTTGGTTTTGTGGATATTTACTCAGAATTCTGTTGCTGTCCAATACACATCAGATTGTCCAAGATACTTCAGGTCAATCCGAGACTTGACAAAAAATACAAAAAGCTTTGAAGTCAGCTGTGATGGGGAAAAAACAAACCTTCCTAGAAGAAAACTTGTATAGAAAATTGTAGATGCAATATTTACTATAGTGTCCTTCATAGACCTAGACTGTGTTCCTGTATTTATCAAATCAAAGTTTCCATCACACTGGAAAACAAACCACAATTGGCATAATTATAAGATGCTTCCTGATTTCAAAGGTGTTAAATGAGAAAAAATATGTATCTTAAAATTGATGAAATATGGTACAATGATTTAAAAATATAAAATGTGCTATTGATATCCTCATTTATTACACTTTATACGTAATATATGACGAATAAATAAATATTAAAATGTGATGAAAATCGGAAGAAAAAGAACATTTGTTTGTGGTTTGCTTTTCCCCAGCTTTTTTCAAAAAGTAAAAACCTTCGCGGTTTTATTGATATTCTGATCTCAGCTCAGAAGTACTGATAGCTCAGGTCATGATGTCAGGGTCATGGGATCGGGTCCCATGTCTGGCTCCACACTCAGCAGGGAGCCTCCATAAAACTTTCACAACTTCTTCAGCGATTTCAACTTCTCCCTTTTTGTCTGGGCACAACGATTCTTAGGCACTTCAGAACCTAGAAATTCGATCTCGCTTTTGCTTCCACTCAGATCATAATAAGCAGCATAAATTGGCTCAGAAAACTAATCTCATAACTTATTCTTTATGGTTCCAAAAGGGTCATGGATAGGAGAAAAAAATCCACAGAGGCTAGAGAAAGAACAAAAAATGCAGCTATGGCCTTCTAAGGTCATCAGAAAGCAGGACCAGATGTCAGTCGCACAGCCTCCCCCTCCACGAACGGTGTTAATGAGACGGGGCGGGGTAGGGGGGTGGAAATGTTGATGGACGCTCATCTCTGTTTCCCATTGGGCCGACCCTACGCTAGCCCGCCGGGCGGTAAGAGTGACTTCAGGGAGTGACCACAGTGCCTTAGCAGAAGTGGAGAATAGTCACCCCCATGGCCCCCTCCCAGACTTCTAGAATTCTGGATGACTGGGCGCCAGTCATCCAGTGTCCATGGGACGGTCCATGGGCTCCACGGGGAAGGCAGGCACAGTGCCTGCCTCCCTTGGGATTCTCTAAGCACCTGCACATGCCATTTCTCCTAGAGACGAGAACACGGGCCTTCGGCTTGTGCAGTTTCGGCCTAGTGAGTACGCAAGAGCGTGTCCAACTGCCCAAAAGGTAAGTGACAGAGGTGGAGCAACACCATTACCTCAATAAAGCCGCAGGCGGTGGGCGAGAGAACCCCCACCAGCCCGCCATGCAGGAGCCCCCCCACCGCCCAGGAAAGTGTGTGTCTATGTCTCCCGGGGGGGGGGCATTATTTCACTTTGGAGACAGACCACAGTTCTGTCTTCCAGAGGCTTACCAGCGAAAGAGAGCTGTAGAAATACATGCAAAAACAGAAAATGCTTAGTTTCAGGAGCTACAACTGTATAAAGGAAACCTGAAATGAATGGGAACTCAAGTGGGATATGGTTTGTCAGAGAAGATGGCTTTTCATAACTTTTTAAAAAGGTTTTCAAGCTAAAATTTGTCGTGTTCCTACTGTGTGTCTTTGCTTCCGTCTGTTGGTAGGTCATGGGAGCCGCAAGGATGAAAAGCCAGGCTCTTCCTCAGGGGCAAACCAGAGCTCGGCCGAGGGCGCACGACACACTTCTGAGAAAGCGCAGAGCGCGCAGAAGAGTGGGCAGACCGGGACGGGGCAGGGGGAGGGTCCATTGTTGGGCAGGAAGTGGAAGGTGGCCAAGGGCATTCCGGGAAGACACGTTTACAAGAGCAGAGCCCCGTGAAACAGCCAGTCCCCAGAAAGCCTTAGCGGTTCCTTCCAGCAGGAATTTTCCCAGGGAGCGATGACACCACCCCAACACGTTATGGACCGGCACTTCTGTGTCGAGGACCAGTCCTAGATGTGGTTGCTGGGTTATTTATTTATTTATTTATTTGTTTGTTGGTTGGTTGCTGGGTTTTTTCAGCTGGGCCCCAGAAGAGAAGGGATCAAGTGGTGGTGGGTCTTGACGGGAAGATTTGAGGACCTCAGTCAACCAAGGGTGTCACATGAATAGATTAGTGAAGACAAAGGGAAAACCAAAAGGGAAGAGAAAGGGAAGGAGAAACCAAAGATCTGATCAGGAAGGGACACCAAGGACTGTGGGTACAGTTGCTGACAGAACAAATCAGATCCTGTGTCTGAGATCAAGTGGTGCCTTTCCAGTGAAGGCGGAGAGGTCTGGGTTTAGCAGGGTTGACTCTTTAAATCCATCAAGCTGGTCTGGACAGTGTGCTCTATCCCCACCCTCCTGACCCCCACGTCCTTCATCGGGGTAGGGAGTATTAGAGGTTCTTTCAGATTCACTTTGTGGACAAATGCAACCTACAGCACATGTTTGAGACTGAAAGCAAGTATCTAGATCCCACTTAGCAAGCCCGGGGGTTGTCTAGCCCTGCGGTGGGTAAGCATCCCGGCGCCAAATGGGAAGAGAAATAGGCATCCTAGTCAGGGAGGGGCCCGGTCTCTGGTTGGAAAGAAGTCAGTGAAGAGCTAGATGGTCACGCCTGAGTCAGGGACAGGCCAGAAGAACAGAGTTGATGATCCTGGTTACAGCCGTGCTGGCGAAAGAGAAGATGCGGTTAGTTCCTGAAATAGCGATGTGGAAAAGCAGAGAACTAACCTCCCAGCCTCGTGAGCAACAGGGCAACACGAAGCAAAGGCAGGAAAAATGTGATCAAAAATAAAGAGTAAAACCGCACCCAAGAGTGTAACAAAACCCTACCTTGGAAAGGTGATTATTTCAAATCTAAAGTGTAATCACTTTTCGCTGTAGGGACATTTTCGCTCATGTGAATTGCAACCACGCGTCTCACCATTTAAATTCCTCCATTTTAGGTGTTCCAAATAGCCGTTGGCTGTGATTCCAGTAAATACATTGTTGTTAAAGGGCAAGTATATTTGCATTTGACCTGTCTTACTCTTTGCCTTTTCAAACAAACGGTGAACTGCATGGCGATTGCCGGTGGTACCATCAGCCTGATGACTGCCTTGTTCACGATGAAACCCGAAAACTGAACTGACATGGGCGTCCAGAAACTGAGCTGACAGTTTGTCCAAACCCGATTTGTTTGAGCTTTGGGCCAAGTCAAAGCTTCCATGTGAATCATACCAACAGGGAGAAAGGATGAACCTCTTTCCCTGCGGCCAGCGCTTTTCTCCGCCTTCCCTTTTAACCATCCTGTTTCCATCCGTCACCAGGGCGCCTCTCGCTCTCGGCCTAGCCCCAAGAAACGAGAGGGAGAAACACTTAGGTCTCCTTTGCCTCCTCCTCAAACCAGTTACAATGTCACTTCTGCCACAGAATTGCTTACGCCCCCATCAGAAAAACCTGCTCCATTACCCACGGGAAGGTTTTTTAGAGCAAACCTCACAGAAGCACCGGGGTTTCTTCCAGAGAAGCCCGAGGTGTGACTTGTCTTGCTTTTACCGGGGTTCACCATGAAGCACACTGATTTCTGTCATCCACTGGCCACCGCGGGCTCGCTCCTCTACGGGGGAGAATTGAGGTCCGTGTGCACAATCCGTTCAGTGGAGGTGAAGTGGGTCCTTAAGACAGCGATGTACCTAATAGACTCCTCTCCAGTGGTCAGGAGTGGTGGTGAGCGGGGAGTGGAGACTTCTCCAAGTGAATGACTTGCTCTCATCCAAAACAAATATCTACTCACCCGCTATCCTAATAATCTTCTGAGTACGCATTTGGAACCATCAGTTGCTAGACTGACAATCAAGTTTTCCCATTTCAGTCAGCAAGGGATGTGCATTTCCCACAACTCCTTTTCCGGGACGCACAAAGGCTAACTGATCTATGCAGCGCATGGCGTCCTGCTTCTGGAACGGTCTATGGACCAGTACTGGCATCGCTGCGAGTTTCTTGGAAATTCAGGCTCTTGGGCCTTGTCCCATACCCACTGAGTGAGAACAGCTATTTTAACTAAATATCCCGGAGATGAGCAAGGGCATTAAAATTTGAGAATAACTGCTCTATGCAAAGTTACCAGAATCAGTTCCCAGGACTGCCACGTGCGGTACCATGATCTCAGTCTATTTCTGGGCGGGTCTAGATGGCAATCGTCAAAGGCAAGCTGTTCATCAGCCCCACCAGGAGAACATGTTTGACAAACTCAGATTTCAGAACCTTACTCCAGGCTTCTTAATCAATGACCCACTGTTCTAGAACCCTAAAAATGGCCCTAATACCTTGAATTCAAGTTGGGGTGGGCCTGAGGTTTTCACAGTCATAAAAGGAGGCCTATGGGGTCCAAGGTTCCTGTGACAGGAGAGATATTCACCTTGGAGGGCATCTCATGGGGTCTATATTGGGCTTCAGTGTAGGAAATGGTTTAGGCTTCCAATATCGATCTAAACATGGTGGTGACCAAGGTTCCTTCTGAGTTACAGTGGAAACAGCCAGCAAAAATGGTCAAGTGAATAATTTAACTTACTCAAGACATCATTTTCTAGATCATGATAGCCTATGTTTGCCTGACCACTAACCAGAAATTAGGTGCATCCTTAAAGTAGCTCCTTACCTGCACAACTGAGTCCCCAGCAGCAATTAGAAATTGGTGGTGGGGGGGGTTAATTATGAGGAATAAAAATAGCCCAAAGAAATTTATCTTCATTTTGATAGATTTTCATTGAATTTCTCACATGTATCAAATACAAATAAATCAGTATATTTCTAATTCCGGTGGACTCAGAAATATTGATTTTTTAAAAATAGAAATGCTAGGGCCATTGTGCATGTGGGTGGCTCAGTTGGTTAAGGTTCTGACTCTCGATTTTGGCTCAGGTCATGATCTGAGGGTGGTAAGATCGAGCCCTGCATGGGGCTCTCTGCTGGGCATGGATCCTGCTTGAGATTCTGTCTCTCCCTCTCCCTCTGCTCCTAACCCCACTCTTGTGCATGCACTCTCTCTAAAATAAATAAAACCTTTAAAAAGAAAAGAAAAGAAAAGAAATGCTAAGGCCACACATTAACCCCAGGATTCTAGTTCAGTAAAGATGATTCTGTGATACTCTCAAGTTTGAGAATCACGGGGTTAAATGATTATATGTTTATGCAAGTGTATAAGGAATGATATTACAACTTTATCGATGTTTTGTTTTTTGTAGATTTAATAAAAAAGACTGTCTTCAGCATGATTTCTTTTACATTATTGAAAAGTAAGAAATATTTTTAACGTAAGCACTGTTCTACATTATTAGTACAAATAATTTAGAATCAGTATTTATTTCTATTAACATCAATCTTTTCTAATATATATGTTCATTGCTACAAATTTACCTCTAGGCACTGCTTTTGCTGCATCTTACAAATTTTGATAAGTTGTGTTTTCATCTCCATTTAGTTCAAAATCTTTTTGAATTTCTCTTAAGATCTCTTCTTCGATACATGTATTATTTAGAAGTGTGTGTTTAACCCCCACACAACTGGGGAGCATTTTGTAATCAATTTTTTGTGATACCTCCTTTCTGAACAAAGTAATGCTTTTAATTTATAAGTTTTAAAAGAGGAAAGAAAAATAAGTAATGAAAAATGTCTTTCCTACAGGTCGTATCTGAGGAATCAGCCATCTAAAAACTTGGTAAGAAAAAGCATAATTTTATCAATCAGCCAAATAGAGAAAATAACTAAAGCATTTTTCCTTTCCTAGAGAGTAAAATATAATTGGAAAAAATATGGCTGCCCACTGAGACTTGATTTCGGAGAAATGTTTCACCCTTTGATTGAATTGTAAGTATATCCTCGCTAAAATGTTTAACTTACTTTGAAAGTTTCAAAATGAAAGTATGAAAACAATGCTAATTAATCGTGCACCTAATAACAAATACTTTTGAGCACTTGATATATGCATCTCTAAGTTTTCCGTACTAGTTACACAAAGTTGGACTACCATGGTGCCTGCATGTGCAGGGAGGTTATCATTTCACTGCTGAGACAAGGCCGGTCAGACAGCGGAGGCTCTTCTCAGTGATGCAGGTGGTCTCTTCACCGTTGCCTTATTCTCTCTAATCTTTCCCCAAGCTCCTACCAGCACCCCTGCCTGTTTGATAGGAACTACCTTCCCCAGGTGACTATGACTCTTCCTTCCATGGGCCAACAGTAACTGAAAGCTTGCAAGGAACGGAACTACGTGACTAATAGGGAAGGTACAATAACAAGGCGATGGTACAGATGGCACAGATAACAAAAATGTTAGCTGTAACTTAATTCTTACAAATAATACTTTGTAATAATAGGATAAAATGCTCTGAGGAAGGCTTTTCCAAATAATTTTCTATTATTTTGTCTTCATCTTTAATTTTATTCTTGATTTATGATTACAAAAGTCACACTGTTTGTTACAAAATTTAAAATACAGAAAAATAGGAGACAAATGACCCATTTTCTAGATTTGTTTGCGATTATAAATAAAATGGTGGTGGATATTCCCTTCTGTACAGGTTTGGACACACTCCAGATATGCCATTAGAAAAAATTACTGGAAGCAAAACTTCTAGATAAAAACCATCAAAACTTTGGTCAAGGCTTCCAGCTTTGGGGGCTTTCTAAGGCTAGAAGCAACTTCTGAGATCTCTCAGGGTGGGTAGGGGTGACGTAAGGATTCAGGTGTTCCATTTGGGTTTTTTTTAACATCTTAATTTAATTTTCTTTTTTTCAGTGTTCCAAGACAGGTGCTTCCATTTAGTGTTGCTATGGGGGCTTTCCCTGTTGGGACCCAGAAGGTCTCTACCACCATGTCCTGCCTACCATTCCTCACCCATGCCGCTTTGAAGAGTCTGTGCTGTGCCCTCAACATCACTGTCCTACAGGCCCTCTGTCCTAGGTCCTCTGGGCTGTCAGACTGGTCAGGCTAATCTGCTGTCTTCCGCAGTTCTGATCCTCTTCTAGACATCCAGTGGCGCCACTATTTTTCCCAGTAACCCTAGACACTCCTTCCTCCACTGAGGCCTCGTTTTTTTCCTTTGTTTTGTTGTAAGTTTTTATTTTAATTCCAGTGAGCTAGCACACAGCATTACATCAGTTTCAGGTGTATAATACAGTCATTCAGTCGTTCCACACTTCACCCTGTGCTTGTCACGACAGGCGCACTCCTTAATCCCCATCACCTTGTCCCCCCCACCACCACCCCTCTGATAACCATCAGATGGTACTCTATACTTAAGAGAGTGTTTCTGGATTTGTCTCTCTCTCTGTTTTTTTCCCCTTTGCTCTTTTGTTTTGTTTCTTAAATTCCACATGTGAGTGAAATCATACGGCATTTGCCTCTCTCAGACTGATTTATTTCGCTTAGCATGATGCTCTCTAGTTCCGTCCATGTCCTTGCAAATAACAAGATTTCATTCTTTTTTACAGTTGAATAAAATGTTCTAGTATACAAATATAATGGAATATTAAACACACAGACACGCACACACACCCCACATCTTTATCCATTCATAAATCAATGAATACTGGGGTGGGCTCCATATCTTGGCTGTTATAAATAATGCCACTATGAACATCGGGGTGCATGTATCCCTTTGAATGAGTGTTCTTGTATTCTTTGGGTAAATGCCCAGTAGTGAAATTGTGGGATCGTAAGCTACTTCTATTTTTAACTTTTTAGGAAACCCCATGTTCTTTTCCACAGTGTCTGCTCCAGTTTTCATTTCCACCAACAGTGCGTAAGGATTCCTTTTTCTCCACATCCTCACCAACACCGGTTATTTCTTATGTTGTTGACTTCAGTCATTCTGACAGGTGTGAGGTGGTCTCTCATTGTAGTTTTGATTTGCGTTTCCCTGATGATGAGTGACGTTGAGCATCTTTTCATGTGTCTGTTGGCCATCTGGATGTCGTCTTCAGAAAAATGTCTCTTCGTGTCTACTGCCTATTTCCTAACTGGATTGTTGGTTTGAGGGTTGTTGAGTTTTACAAGTTCTTTATGTCTTGGATACTAACCCTTTATCAGATACGTCATTTGCAAATATCTTCGCCCATTCCACAGGTTGCATTTTAGCCTTGTTCATTGTTTCTCTCACTGTGTAGAAGCGTTTTATTTTGAAAGCGTCCCAGTAGTTTATTTTTGCTTTTGTTTCCCTTGCCTCAGGAGACATATCGAGAAAAAAATTGGTACAGCCTGTGGCAGATACATTACTGTCTGTGCTCTCTTCTATGATTTTATGGTTTCATGCCTCACAGTTGGGTCTTTCATCCATTTTGAGTTTATTTTGTATCTGGTGGAAGAACGTGGTTCAGTTGCATTCTTTGGCATGTTGTGCGAGATTGTCCTTTGCCCATCCGTTCTGATGCCCTGTGTCAGCCTTAGTCCGTTTATATTCAAAGCAATTATTGACGGATATGTATTTATTGCCATTTTGTTACTTGTGTGGTTCTTTCTGAAGATTTTTCTCTGGTCTTGTCTTTGTCTCTTGCATGTTTCATTGGTTTTCTTTAGTGATGTATTTGGATTTCTTTCTCTTTATTCTTCTCATGTTTATTAGTGGTTTTTGATATAGGATTACCCTTGGGTTTGCATATAACCTCTTCTGCATGTAGCAGTGTGTATGAAGTTCAGGGTCACTGAAGTTTGAATCCATTCTTTTCTCCTCTTCTCCCCATGTTTTAGGCATATGTTTTTATATTTTATATCCTTTTTTTTGTGAGTTCCTTGACTGATTTTTTTTTACAGAAATATTCATTTCTATTGCACTGGTGCTTCCTATCTCTCTTCTCCTCTGTATTAATTGTAGAGTTTGTCCCTCCTCCAGCCTTTACAGTGCTCTCTGGTTAACTTGGGACTGGCCAAGTGGAAAACATGGGACAGGTGAGCTCAGAGTCCTCCTACCGACCATCTTCCCAGGCTCCTTGTTTGCTTTGTTTTTGTTCTATGCAGCGTCTTAATCCTCCAAGGATAAATAATCTTAATGTTCTCTCCCAGAGAAGTGTATTCTTCTCTTCGACTCATTATTATTAAACACCTCTGAACCTTTTACTGTGCAAGGCCCTGGGAATTCAAAGATAAACAAGGCAGGATTTCCTCTCTCAAGGGCTTAAGAGTCTGATGAATTAGATAAACATATTAGATGACACAGAATAATAAAAAGAAAACTCAAAAGAATCCAGCCCAGCTACAGAAGGGAGAGGGGCTTTGGGAAATGTTTCCAGAAAACTTATATTTGGTCTGAGTCATGGAGTCTTAAAGGATAATAAATATTTAGCAGAAGGCAGAGGGGGAAGAAGAGAATTGGGGAAGGTGGCAATGAGCTCCACTGGGCGAGGCTTTCACGCAAAAGGGATGGTTTGAGGAAGAAGATGTCTAATGCTGTTGGGGCATAAAGTAAGGCACGAAGTGTCAGGACAAGAGAAATTAGCTCAGTAGAGTCCAGATCACAGAAGATTTCCTGTCCATACTATGGTAGAGCGGCACGGTCAAATATTTGCCTTAGCTAGTCCTCTCCAGGAGAAGGGAGAAGATGAACTTCAGGGCAACAAGTCTAAATAGCACGAGACGGGTAGTAAACTGTATTGGTGGTCCATGGAGGAAAAACACAAATGATCAAAATGGCAGCACAAAGAACAGGAATCATTTATGAGAAAAATTAGTGATTCCAATAGACAGGGGCTTGGATAGATAACTGATAGATGAGAAGAGACAGTGGGGAAAATGAGATGGGTCCCAGCGACTCTAGTGAGAAGAGACCCTCCGCAGCCTCCACCACCTTATCTGTACCCATGAGCTCCGTCTGTCTGCCTGTCCTCATAGGTGAACATATGTGAGTCTAAGGCCTTTCTCTCCATCTGTGAACTGGAGCCCCACCCGCTTTCCTACTTAAGAGCCCTGCTCCCGAACCTTCGCCCGCCTTCTCCCACATCATTGGGTTTTCCCCTGTCCTGGATCATCGGAGAAATCCGCAGTTCTTTCCCTCACTGAAAACAAAAACAGGAAAAAAAAAAAGCCAACAACCCTCTGCTGACCCCCACTACCTGTGTAGCTCCTCAGGGTCACCGGCTCTCCTCCGCCTCTTCCCCCATCCCTCCCAGCCAGGCTTTTCCCACCACCACATCCCCACACCCACTGCTCAGTCCTCGGGACTCACCCTGGCTGACCTCGTTAACCGGAATTACACAGCTGATCATTCCCTTGTACCTGAAATATTTTCTTCATTTGGCTTCCAGGATATCACACGCTCCTACTTTTCCTGCTACCTCATGGTATCTTACCATAAACCCAGTGAAAAAGACAGGTGGCTGACATGTTTGTTTATGGCCTCTTTTTTTTGTTTGTTTGTTTGTTTTTGTTTTTTTTTGTTTTTTTTTTTTTTAATTTTTTATTTTTATAAACATATATTTTTATCCCCAGGGGTACAGGTCTGTGAATCACCAGGT